>NW_027664451.1:0-2000 GCF_963383645.1 Muscardinus avellanarius
GGGGGAGGGGCTGCTTGGTATTGAGTCAGGAAGATGTCTGAGAGGAAGCAATAACGGAGTTGAGCTCTGAGAGATGAAAGTGAGCTAGCCCTGCCAAGGCCTAGGGAAAGTGCTTTGGAGGCAAGAGACAAACTGCCGAGGCTCTAAAAATGGAAAGGGCTTGGCATTCAGAGGGGCAGAACAACGGTGTGCTGACATTTATCCAGATGTAAGTGATGAAGGAGGTGGGCGGGAAGACAAAAGCAAGGACCTTGGGATTGTGGTGAAATTTGCATTTTCCTCTTAGAGAAATGGTAAGCCATTGGAGGGTTTTACCAGGAGAAGGGTGTGATATCATCTAGGACTTTAGAACCTCGTTGTCCTGCCATGCAGGGTGTGGATTGGAAGAGGGCAATGGCAGCCTCCAACCTGGTCAGCAATCCCCTTGGATCAGGATCATGGTGCTGATGCTGGGGAGTAGCTAGATTCTGAACATATCTGGAGGGAATTAGAGCTGCTGGGGCTCATTAATGGGCTGATACAAGGTGTGAGGGAAAGAAATTTGAAAATGACTTCCAAGCAACTGAACTGATGCCAGTGGTACCCTTTAAAAGAAACTCAAAATTTGGAGAGGGAGATTGATGTTTTTGAGGGGAAATGCAAGAGTTCTGTCTGGGCTGTGTTAAGTTTGATATTTTTATTAAGCACCCTTATGGCGAATTTGCATAGCTGTCAGCTTTATAAACGTAGAGCTCAAGACAGAGATTTCAAGTAAAAATAAAAATAGAAGCTCTGTGTAATGTGTGGGTGCTAGGTAGTAGATTCATGCCTATGTTACTTTTAACAAGCTATGCACATGTATATGTATATATCTACACATGATTTTAAATAATGTTTGTGTGTGCATGTGATACACTAGGCATGGGTATTGTCTATGCCTATATGTATATGTACATGTACGACTGAACAATATTTGTACATATGCATGACCTTGCATAATAAATGTTCACATATATGTATATACGTACACATAACTGAGTAATATGCTTATATCTGTCTGTGGTGTTTATCTATACATACATTATATGATTTTAATATACATTTGTATCATATATACACTTACAATTCCAGGTCCAGGGAGGGAGAGAGATCTGTCAGAGCCTGAGTCTGACCTGGGAGTGTCCACTGTTCCTCCTGGGTAAAGGGGGGAGTGGAAACCCTGGAGATTGCTGGAACGGGGTAGGAGGAGGACCAAGGAGTGTGGTGCCCAGGTGGCCTATTTGAGAAAGGGGCAGGCGTGGCAGGTTAGGGCACAGCATGTGTGCCTGGGGTGCCTGGCTTCCCTCCCTTCCCTCCCAAAGGCTCAGGGCTGAAAAGTGCAAGAGACCTGGGAGGAGCAGGCCAGGCGAGCTTGCTGCTTGCCTCTGGATGGAGGCATAGCCACCTGGAAGGAAGCGGCAGTGCCTACCTCTCCACACACATATCTGCACGTTCCAGGTGCTCGCTCTTTCAGGATAATGCAGCCAGCAGCCTCTTCAAGTGCCACTTGGAAAGGGAGTGAGGAATGAGAGCTTACCTAGCCGGCTGCATGGTGTCCAAGCCAGGCAGCCAGGCCCTGGCACTGAGCACTGGAGTCCGGGCAAGCCAGAAAGGGCTGGGGAAAAAGTCCCACAAGAGTGAATACAGAAAAAACTGGTCACTTACAGCTGGCAAATATGGACCGGCCTCCCAGACCCAGCTGGCTCTTGAAAGCCCAGCCCTTCTCCTTCCTGGCCAAGAGACCAGAGATGGACATTAAGCTCTGGAGCACAGGCCAGAATGTTCTTTTAAAAGTTACTCAGTTGCTGTGAACCTGGATTCCTCATACTTTACTGTGGTACTTGAAGCCCAGAGGAGATAGTGTAGTAAGGTGCACAATACCTGGCTGAATCATCCATCCCTGAAGGAAAGGGGATAGGAAAATACCATGTCTCTGGATGTCTCTATCCTGTTCCCCAAGACCTAGATAAGGGACAATGAGG
>NW_027664450.1:0-79000 GCF_963383645.1 Muscardinus avellanarius
GGACACCGGATCCCATGGCACCGCCCCCTCACCATACTATCACGATGGAGGAGGCTACTCAAAAGTAGCAAGTGCTGGCAGTGCCATTTCCTGCTAAAAGCATCTGTGGCTTCAACCCTCGGTGCCCGGGGGTGAATGGATAAATGGAAGGATGGATTGAAATGGATGGATGGATGGATGGATGGATGGATGGATGGATGGATGGATCCATGGATGCATGGAAGCATGGATGGAAGTTAGGATGAAAGGATGGGTGCATGGGTGGATGGATGCATGGATTGATGGTCGAATGGAAGCATGATTGAAAAGATGGAAGGAAGGATGGTTGGATGGGTGGAAGGATGGATGGAAGTTAGGATGAAAGGATGGGTGGATGGGTGGATGGATGCATGGCTGCATGGATTGATGGTCGAATGGAAGCATGGTTGAAAGATGGAAGAAAGGATGGAAGGAAGGATGGATGTCTGGGTGGAAGGAAAAATGGATGGATGGATGGATGGCAAAGAAAAAGAGAGAAAGCAGATCCCATTGCACTGTGTCTGCAGGATGGATTGTAGGTGTGTCCCGGTTCCATACTGGTTCACCCCCCCCCCTTGTAGCCCAGGGTCCCCAGCGTGGAAGATGCTGATGGTGTATGTGGTGTTGCCTAGGGCACTGTGCTATTCAGTGCATGCGTCCGTCCAGTGTGGCCACGTCTGTCTATCCCGAAAGCCCCCCATATCCCTGGTGTTTGTTTTTTTGTTTGTTTGTTTGTTTGTTGATTGTTTGTTTATTGAGTGTATGTTAGGTGTGTGGGAGTGAGGTTGTGAGTGGGCTCCCGAGTGTGCGTGGGGCTGGGGTTTTGGGCGGGGAGGCAGAGGCAGGCGTTGAGTGTGAGTGTGTTTGGAGGGTGTTGTGGGTGCAGGTGTGGGTTCCCGGGCAGCGTGTGCGGGGTGCGACGGGAGTGGAGGGCGTAGGGCTTGGGGCTGTGTGTGTCGGGCAGGCAGGCGGGCGGGCGAGAAAGGAGACGGGGCGGGGAGCGCTGGCGAGGAAGGGGCGAGCGGGCTGGGTGTGTGTGTTGAGTGTGGGTGGTGGTGTGAGTGGGCGTCGTGGTGGTTGGGGTGGTGTTTTGTGTTTTGGGTGGTGGGGGAGCATAAAGGGTCTCGCTAAGTTGCTGAAGGTCTCCGGCTGGCCTCGATCCTCCTGTCTCAGCCTCCCAAGCGATAGGATGACAGGCGTGCGCCACCACGCCAGGCGCTGGCGCAGCCGGCTCCGCGGCCCTTTCACCGCTCGCCCGATGACGCAGCCGCCCTCCCCGGCGCCGCTCGCTCCACACCGCCACCTGCTGGGCCACACTCGCAAACACGCCGCCCTCCCCGACAGCCTCCCAGCGGCCGCCCTCCACCCCTCACCAACACCAGGCCCACCCCAAACACACCCCCTGCACCTCCCACAGCACACACCGCGCGCACACACCCCGATTCACGCTCTTCTTCGCTTCACCAGCCACCTCCACTTGCAACCTCCTGCACAAATACAAACAGTGCCTCTCGACCCTGGACACCAGCACAAGGCCCGCCTCAGGCCACACTGCCCGGGCCCACATGCACACGCCTCACAAACACGCTCACCCACCCTCAGGACACCGGGCAACTTTCGCCTTGGGGGCACCTACCTCCCTGTGGCCCACGGGCTCCCTCACACACTGGGTCACACGGAGCGTGGGCGTGCCTGCCTGCGCGTGTGAGGTCACATACGCATTTTCACGTGGAAAAGCCCAACTGCACACTTGGAAGGGGACACCGGATCCCATGGCACCGCCCCCTCACCATACTATCACGATGGAGGAGGCTACTCAAAAGTAGCAAGTGCTGGCAGTGCCATTTCCTGCTAAAAGCATCTGTGGCTTCAACCCTCGGTGCCCGGGGGTGAATGGATAAATGGAAGGATGGATTGAAATGGATGGATGGATGGATGGATGGATGGATGGATGGATGGATGGATCCATGGATGCATGGAAGCATGGATGGAAGTTAGGATGAAAGGATGGGTGCATGGGTGGATGGATGCATGGATTGATGGTCGAATGGAAGCATGATTGAAAAGATGGAAGGAAGGATGGTTGGATGGGTGGAAGGATGGATGGAAGTTAGGATGAAAGGATGGGTGGATGGGTGGATGGATGCATGGCTGCATGGATTGATGGTCGAATGGAAGCATGGTTGAAAGATGGAAGAAAGGATGGAAGGAAGGATGGATGTCTGGGTGGAAGGAAAAATGGATGGATGGATGGATGGATGGATGGCAAAGAAAAAGAGAGAAAGCAGATCCCATTGCACTCTGTCTGCAGGATGGATTGTAGGTGTGTCCCGGTTCCATACTGGTTCACCCCCCCCCCTTGTAGCCCAGGGTCCCCAGCGTGGAAGATGCTGATGGTGTATGTGGTGTTGCCTAGGGCACTGTGCTATTCAGTGCATGCGTCCGTCCAGTGTGGACACGTCTGTCTATCCCGAAAGCCCCCCATATCCCTGGTGTTTGTTTTTTTGTTTGTTTGTTTGTTTGTTGATTGTTTGTTTATTGAGTGTATGTTAGGTGTGTGGGAGTGAGGTTGTGAGTGGGCTCCCGAGTGTGCGTGGGGCTGGGGTTTTGGGCGGGGAGGCAGAGGCAGGCGTTGAGTGTGAGTGTGTTTGGAGGGTGTTGTGGGTGCAGGTGTGGGTTCCCGGGCAGCGTGTGCGGGGTGCGACGGGAGTGGAGGGCGTAGGGCTTGGGGCTGTGTGTGTCGGGCAGGCAGGCGGGCGGGCGAGAAAGGAGACGGGGCGGGGAGCGCTGGCGAGGAAGGGGCGAGCGGGCTGGGTGTGTGTGTTGAGTGTGGGTGGTGGTGTGAGTGGGCGTCGTGGTGGTTGGGGTGGTGTTTTGTGTTTTGGGTGGTGGGGGAGCAAAAAGGGTCTCGCTAAGTTGCTGAAGGTCTCCAGCTGGCCTCGATCCTCCTGTCTCAGCCTCCCAAGCGCTAGGATGACAGGCGTGCGCCACCACGCCAGGCGCTGGCGCAGCCGGCTCCGCGGCCCTTTCACCGCTCGCCCGATGACGCAGCCGCCCTCCCCGGCGCCGCTCGCTCCACACCGCCACCTGCTGGGCCACACTCGCAAACACGCCGCCCTCCCCGACAGCCTCCCAGCGGCCGCCCTCCACCCCTCACCAACACCAGGCCCACCCCAAACACACCCCCTGCACCTCCCACAGCACACACCGCGCGCACACACCCCGATTCACGCTCTTCTTCGCTTCACCAGCCACCTCCACTTGCAACCTCCTGCACAAATACAAACAGTGCCTCTCGACCCTGGACACCAGCACAAGGCCCGCCTCAGGCCACACTGCCCGGGCCCACATGCACACGCCTCACAAACACGCTCACCCACCCTCAGGACACCGGGCAACTTTCGCCTTGGGGGCACCTACCTCCCTGTGGCCCACGGGCTCCCTCACACACTGGGTCACACGGAGCGTGGGCGTGCCTGCCTGCGCGTGTGAGGTCACATACGCATTTTCACGTGGAAAAGCCCAACTGCACACTTGGAAGGGGACACCGGATCCCATGGCACCGCCCCCTCACCATACTATCACGATGGAGGAGGCTACTCAAAAGTAGAAAGTGCTGGCAGTGCCATTTCCTGCTAAAAGCATCTGTGGCTTCAACCCTCGGTGCCCGGGGGTGAATGGATAAATGGAAGGATGGATTGAAACGGATGGATGGATGCATGGATGGATGCATGGATGGATGCATGGATGGAGGCATGGGTGGATGCATGGATGCATGGATGGAAGTTAGGATGAAAGGATGGGTGCATGGGTGGATGGATGCATGGATTGATGGTCGAATGGAAGCATGATTGAAAAGATGGAAGGAAGGATGGTTGGATGGGTGGAAGGATGGATGGAAGTTAGGATGAAAGGATGGGTGGATGGGTGGATGGATGCATGGCTGCATGGATTGATGGTCGAATGGAAGCATGGTTGAAAGATGGAAGAAAGGATGGAAGGAAGGATGGATGTCTGGGTGGAAGGAAAAATGGATGGATGGATGGATGGATGGCAAAGAAAAAGAGAGAAAGCAGATCCCATTGCACTCTGTCTGCAGGATGGATTGTAGGTGTGTCCCGGTTCCATACTGGTTCACCCCCCCCCCTTGTAGCCCAGGGTCCCCAGCGTGGAAGATGCTGATGGTGTATGTGGTGTTGCCTAGGGCACTGTGCTATTCAGTGCATGCGTCCGTCCAGTGTGGCCACGTCTGTCTATCCCGAAAGCCCCCCATATCCCTGGTGTTTGTTTTTTTGTTTGTTTGTTTGTTTGTTGATTGTTTGTTTATTGAGTGTATGTTAGGTGTGTGGGAGTGAGGTTGTGAGTGGGCTCCCGAGTGTGCGTGGGGCTGGGGTTTTGGGCGGGGAGGCAGAGGCAGGCGTTGAGTGTGAGTGTGTTTGGAGGGTGTTGTGGGTGCAGGTGTGGGTTCCCGGGCAGCGTGTGCGGGGTGCGACGGGAGTGGAGGGCGTAGGGCTTGGGGCTGTGTGTGTCGGGCAGGCAGGCGGGCGGGCGAGAAAGGAGACGGGGCGGGGAGCGCTGGCGAGGAAGGGGCGAGCGGGCTGGGTGTGTGTGTTGAGTGTGGGTGGTGGTGTGAGTGGGCGTCGTGGTGGTTGGGGTGGTGTTTTGTGTTTTGGGTGGTGGGGGAGCAAAAAGGATCTCGCTAAGTTGCTGAAGGTCTCCGGCTGGCCTCGATCCTCCTGTCTCAGCCTCCCAAGCGCTAGGATGACAGGCGTGCGCCACCACGCCAGGCGCTGGCGCAGCCGGCTCCGCGGCCCTTTCACCGCTCGCCCGATGACGCAGCCGCCCTCCCCGGCGCCGCTCGCTCCACACCGCCACCTGCTGGGCCACACTCGCAAACACGCCGCCCTCCCCGACAGCCTCCCAGCGGCCGCCCTCCACCCCTCACCAACACCAGGCCCACCCCAAACACACCCCCTGCACCTCCCACAGCACACACCGCGCGCACACACCCCGATTCACGCTCTTCTTCGCTTCACCAGCCACCTCCACTTGCAACCTCCTGCACAAATACAAACAGTGCCTCTCGACCCTGGACACCAGCACAAGGCCCGCCTCAGGCCACACTGCCCGGGCCCACATGCACACGCCTCACAAACACGCTCACCCACCCTCAGGACACCGGGCAACTTTCGCCTTGGGGGCACCTACCTCCCTGTGGCCCACGGGCTCCCTCACACACTGGGTCACACGGAGCGTGGGCGTGCCTGCCTGCGCGTGTGAGGTCACATACGCATTTTCACGTGGAAAAGCCCAACTGCACACTTGGAAGGGGACACCGGATCCCATGGCACCGCCCCCTCACCATACTATCACGATGGAGGAGGCTACTCAAAAGTAGAAAGTGCTGGCAGTGCCATTTCCTGCTAAAAGCATCTGTGGCTTCAACCCTCGGTGCCCGGGGGTGAATGGATAAATGGAAGGATGGATTGAAATGGATGGATGGATGGATGGATGGATGGATGGATGGATGGATGGATCCATGGATGCATGGAAGCATGGATGGAAGTTAGGATGAAAGGATGGGTGCATGGGTGGATGGATGCATGGATTGATGGTCGAATGGAAGCATGATTGAAAAGATGGTAGGAAGGATGGTTGGATGGGTGGAAGGATGGATGGAAGTTAGGATGAAAGGATGGGTGGATGGGTGGATGGATGCATGGCTGCATGGATTGATGGTCGAATGGAAGCATGGTTGAAAGATGGAAGAAAGGATGGAAGGAAGGATGGATGTCTGGGTGGAAGGAAAAATGGATGGATGGATGGATGGATGGATGGCAAAGAAAAAGAGAGAAAGCAGATCCCATTGCACTCTGTCTGCAGGATGGATTGTAGGTGTGTCCCGGTTCCATACTGGTTCACCCCCCCCCCTTGTAGCCCAGGGTCCCCAGCGTGGAAGATGCTGATGGTGTATGTGGTGTTGCCTAGGGCACTGTGCTATTCAGTGCATGCGTCCGTCCAGTGTGGACACGTCTGTCTATCCCGAAAGCCCCCCATATCCCTGGTGTTTGTTTTTTTGTTTGTTTGTTTGTTTGTTGATTGTTTGTTTATTGAGTGTATGTTAGGTGTGTGGGAGTGAGGTTGTGAGTGGGCTCCCGAGTGTGCGTGGGGCTGGGGTTTTGGGCGGGGAGGCAGAGGCAGGCGTTGAGTGTGAGTGTGTTTGGAGGGTGTTGTGGGTGCAGGTGTGGGTTCCCGGGCAGCGTGTGCGGGGTGCGACGGGAGTGGAGGGCGTAGGGCTTGGGGCTGTGTGTGTCGGGGAGGCAGGCGGGCGGGCGAGAAAGGAGACGGGGCGGGGAGCGCTGGCGAGGAAGGGGCGAGCGGGCTGGGTGTGTGTGTTGAGTGTGGGTGGTGGTGTGAGTGGGCGTCGTGGTGGTTGGGGTGGTGTTTTGTGTTTTGGGTGGTGGGGGAGCAAAAAGGGTCTCGCTAAGTTGCTGAAGGTCTCCAGCTGGCCTCGATCCTCCTGTCTCAGCCTCCCAAGCGCTAGGATGACAGGCGTGCGCCACCACGCCAGGCGCTGGCGCAGCCGGCTCCGCGGCCCTTTCACCGCTCGCCCGATGACGCAGCCGCCCTCCCCGGCGCCGCTCGCTCCACACCGCCACCTGCTGGGCCACACTCGCAAACACGCCGCCCTCCCCGACAGCCTCCCAGCGGCCGCCCTCCACCCCTCACCAACACCAGGCCCACCCCAAACACACCCCCTGCACCTCCCACAGCACACACCGCGCGCACACACCCCGATTCACGCTCTTCTTCGCTTCACCAGCCACCTCCACTTGCAACCTCCTGCACAAATACAAACAGTGCCTCTCGACCCTGGACACCAGCACAAGGCCCGCCTCAGGCCACACTGCCCGGGCCCACATGCACACGCCTCACAAACACGCTCACCCACCCTCAGGACACCGGGCAACTTTCGCCTTGGGGGCACCTACCTCCCTGTGGCCCACGGGCTCCCTCACACACTGGGTCACACGGAGCGTGGGCGTGCCTGCCTGCGCGTGTGAGGTCACATACGCATTTTCACGTGGAAAAGCCCAACTGCACACTTGGAAGGGGACACCGGATCCCATGGCACCGCCCCCTCACCATACTATCACGATGGAGGAGGCTACTCAAAAGTAGAAAGTGCTGGCAGTGCCATTTCCTGCTAAAAGCATCTGTGGCTTCAACCCTCGGTGCCCGGGGGTGAATGGATAAATGGAAGGATGGATTGAAACGGATGGATGGATGCATGGATGGAGGCATGGGTGGATGCATGGATGCATGGATGGAAGTTAGGATGAAAGGATGGGTGCATGGGTGGATGGATGCATGGATTGATGGTCGAATGGAAGCATGATTGAAAAGATGGAAGGAAGGATGGTTGGATGGGTGGAAGGATGGATGGAAGTTAGGATGAAAGGATGGGTGGATGGGTGGATGGATGCATGGCTGCATGGATTGATGGTCGAATGGAAGCATGGTTGAAAGATGGAAGAAAGGATGGAAGGAAGGATGGATGTCTGGGTGGAAGGAAAAATGGATGGATGGATGGATGGATGGCAAAGAAAAAGAGAGAAAGCAGATCCCATTGCACTCTGTCTGCAGGATGGATTGTAGGTGTGTCCCGGTTCCATACTGGTTCACCCCCCCCCCCTTGTAGCCCAGGGTCCCCAGCGTGGAAGATGCTGATGGTGTATGTGGTGTTGCCTAGGGCACTGTGCTATTCAGTGCATGCGTCCGTCCAGTGTGGCCACGTCTGTCTATCCCGAAAGCCCCCCATATCCCTGGTGTTTGTTTTTTTGTTTGTTTGTTTGTTTGTTGATTGTTTGTTTATTGAGTGTATGTTAGGTGTGTGGGAGTGAGGTTGTGAGTGGGCTCCCGAGTGTGCGTGGGGCTGGGGTTTTGGGCGGGGAGGCAGAGGCAGGCGTTGAGTGTGAGTGTGTTTGGAGGGTGTTGTGGGTGCAGGTGTGGGTTCCCGGGCAGCGTGTGCGGGGTGCGACGGGAGTGGAGGGCGTAGGGCTTGGGGCAGTGTGTCGGGCAGGCAGGCGGGCGGGCGAGAAAGGAGACGGGGCGGGGAGCGCTGGCGAGGAAGGGGCGAGCGGGCTGGGTGTGTGTGTTGAGTGTGGGTGGTGGTGTGAGTGGGCGTCGTGGTGGTTGGGGTGGTGTTTTGTGTTTTGGGTGGTGGGGGAGCAAAAAGGGTCTCGCTAAGTTGCTGAAGGTCTCCAGCTGGCCTCGATCCTCCTGTCTCAGCCTCCCAAGCGCTAGGATGACAGGCGTGCGCCACCACGCCAGGCGCTGGCGCAGCCGGCTCCGCGGCCCTTTCACCGCTCGCCCGATGACGCAGCCGCCCTCCCCGGCGCCGCTCGCTCCACACCGCCACCTGCTGGGCCACACTCGCAAACACGCCGCCCTCCCCGACAGCCTCCCAGCGGCCGCCCTCCACCCCTCACCAACACCAGGCCCACCCCAAACACACCCCCTGCACCTCCCACAGCACACACCGCGCGCACACACCCCGATTCACGCTCTTCTTCGCTTCACCAGCCACCTCCACTTGCAACCTCCTGCACAAATACAAACAGTGCCTCTCGACCCTGGACACCAGCACAAGGCCCGCCTCAGGCCACACTGCCCGGGCCCACATGCACACGCCTCACAAACACGCTCACCCACCCTCAGGACACCGGGCAACTTTCGCCTTGGGGGCACCTACCTCCCTGTGGCCCACGGGCTCCCTCACACACTGGGTCACACGGAGCGTGGGCGTGCCTGCCTGCGCGTGTGAGGTCACATACGCATTTTCACGTGGAAAAGCCCAACTGCACACTTGGAAGGGGACACCGGATCCCATGGCACCGCCCCCTCACCATACTATCACGATGGAGGAGGCTACTCAAAAGTAGCAAGTGCTGGCAGTGCCATTTCCTGCTAAAAGCATCTGTGGCTTCAACCCTCGGTGCCCGGGGGTGAATGGATAAATGGAAGGATGGATTGAAATGGATGGATGGATGGATGGATGGATGGATGGATGGATCCATGGATGCATGGAAGCATGGATGGAAGTTAGGATGAAAGGATGGGTGCATGGGTGGATGGATGCATGGATTGATGGTCGAATGGAAGCATGATTGAAAAGATGGAAGGAAGGATGGTTGGATGGGTGGAAGGATGGATGGAAGTTAGGATGAAAGGATGGGTGGATGGGTGGATGGATGCATGGCTGCATGGATTGATGGTCGAATGGAAGCATGGTTGAAAGATGGAAGAAAGGATGGAAGGAAGGATGGATGTCTGGGTGGAAGGAAAAATGGATGGATGGATGGATGGATGGATGGCAAAGAAAAAGAGAGAAAGCAGATCCCATTGCACTCTGTCTGCAGGATGGATTGTAGGTGTGTCCCGGTTCCATACTGGTTCACCCCCCCCCCCTTGTAGCCCAGGGTCCCCAGCGTGGAAGATGCTGATGGTGTATGTGGTGTTGCCTAGGGCACTGTGCTATTCAGTGCATGCGTCCGTCCAGTGTGGCCACGTCTGTCTATCCCGAAAGCCCCCCATATCCCTGGTGTTTGTTTTTTTGTTTGTTTGTTTGTTTGTTGATTGTTTGTTTATTGAGTGTATGTTAGGTGTGTGGGAGTGAGGTTGTGAGTGGGCTCCCGAGTGTGCGTGGGGCTGGGGTTTTGGGCGGGGAGGCAGAGGCAGGCGTTGAGTGTGAGTGTGTTTGGAGGGTGTTGTGGGTGCAGGTGTGGGTTCCCGGGCAGCGTGTGCGGGGTGCGACGGGAGTGGAGGGCGTAGGGCTTGGGGCTGTGTGTGTCGGGGAGGCAGGCGGGCGGGCGAGAAAGGAGACGGGGCGGGGAGCGCTGGCGAGGAAGGGGCGAGCGGGCTGGGTGTGTGTGTTGAGTGTGGGTGGTGGTGTGAGTGGGCGTCGTGGTGGTTGGGGTGGTGTTTTGTGTTTTGGGTGGTGGGGGAGCAAAAAGGGTCTCGCTAAGTTGCTGAAGGTCTCCAGCTGGCCTCGATCCTCCTGTCTCAGCCTCCCAAGCGCTAGGATGACAGGCGTGCGCCACCACGCCAGGCGCTGGCGCAGCCGGCTCCGCGGCCCTTTCACCGCTCGCCCGATGACGCAGCCGCCCTCCCCGGCGCCGCTCGCTCCACACCGCCACCTGCTGGGCCACACTCGCAAACACGCCGCCCTCCCCGACAGCCTCCCAGCGGCCGCCCTCCACCCCTCACCAACACCAGGCCCACCCCAAACACACCCCCTGCACCTCCCACAGCACACACCGCGCGCACACACCCCGATTCACGCTCTTCTTCGCTTCACCAGCCACCTCCACTTGCAACCTCCTGCACAAATACAAACAGTGCCTCTCGACCCTGGACACCAGCACAAGGCCCGCCTCAGGCCACACTGCCCGGGCCCACATGCACACGCCTCACAAACACGCTCACCCACCCTCAGGACACCGGGCAACTTTCGCCTTGGGGGCACCTACCTCCCTGTGGCCCACGGGCTCCCTCACACACTGGGTCACACGGAGCGTGGGCGTGCCTGCCTGCGCGTGTGAGGTCACATACGCATTTTCACGTGGAAAAGCCCAACTGCACACTTGGAAGGGGACACCGGATCCCATGGCACCGCCCCCTCACCATACTATCACGATGGAGGAGGCTACTCAAAAGTAGAAAGTGCTGGCAGTGCCATTTCCTGCTAAAAGCATCTGTGGCTTCAACCCTCGGTGCCCGGGGGTGAATGGATAAATGGAAGGATGGATTGAAACGGATGGATGGATGCATGGATGGATGCATGGATGGATGCATGGATGGAGGCATGGGTGGATGCATGGATGCATGGATGGAAGTTAGGATGAAAGGATGGGTGCATGGGTGGATGGATGCATGGATTGATGGTCGAATGGAAGCATGATTGAAAAGATGGAAGGAAGGATGGTTGGATGGGTGGAAGGATGGATGGAAGTTAGGATGAAAGGATGGGTGGATGGGTGGATGGATGCATGGCTGCATGGATTGATGGTCGAATGGAAGCATGGTTGAAAGATGGAAGAAAGGATGGAAGGAAGGATGGATGTCTGGGTGGAAGGAAAAATGGATGGATGGATGGATGGATGGCAAAGAAAAAGAGAGAAAGCAGATCCCATTGCACTCTGTCTGCAGGATGGATTGTAGGTGTGTCCCGGTTCCATACTGGTTCACCCCCCCCCCCTTGTAGCCCAGGGTCCCCAGCGTGGAAGATGCTGATGGTGTATGTGGTGTTGCCTAGGGCACTGTGCTATTCAGTGCATGCGTCCGTCCAGTGTGGCCACGTCTGTCTATCCCGAAAGCCCCCCATATCCCTGGTGTTTGTTTTTTTGTTTGTTTGTTTGTTTGTTGATTGTTTGTTTATTGAGTGTATGTTAGGTGTGTGGGAGTGAGGTTGTGAGTGGGCTCCCGAGTGTGCGTGGGGCTGGGGTTTTGGGCGGGGAGGCAGAGGCAGGCGTTGAGTGTGAGTGTGTTTGGAGGGTGTTGTGGGTGCAGGTGTGGGTTCCCGGGCAGCGTGTGCGGGGTGCGACGGGAGTGGAGGGCGTAGGGCTTGGGGCTGTGTGTGTCGGGCAGGCAGGCGGGCGGGCGAGAAAGGAGACGGGGCGGGGAGCGCTGGCGAGGAAGGGGCGAGCGGGCTGGGTGTGTGTGTTGAGTGTGGGTGGTGGTGTGAGTGGGCGTCGTGGTGGTTGGGGTGGTGTTTTGTGTTTTGGGTGGTGGGGGAGCAAAAAGGGTCTCGCTAAGTTGCTGAAGGTCTCCGGCTGGCCTCGATCCTCCTGTCTCAGCCTCCCAAGCGCTAGGATGACAGGCGTGCGCCACCACGCCAGGCGCTGGCGCAGCCGGCTCCGCGGCCCTTTCACCGCTCGCCCGATGACGCAGCCGCCCTCCCCGGCGCCGCTCGCTCCACACCGCCACCTGCTGGGCCACACTCGCAAACACGCCGCCCTCCCCGACAGCCTCCCAGCGGCCGCCCTCCACCCCTCACCAACACCAGGCCCACCCCAAACACACCCCCTGCACCTCCCACAGCACACACCGCGCGCACACACCCCGATTCACGCTCTTCTTCGCTTCACCAGCCACCTCCACTTGCAACCTCCTGCACAAATACAAACAGTGCCTCTCGACCCTGGACACCAGCACAAGGCCCGCCTCAGGCCACACTGCCCGGGCCCACATGCACACGCCTCACAAACACGCTCACCCACCCTCAGGACACCGGGCAACTTTCGCCTTGGGGGCACCTACCTCCCTGTGGCCCACGGGCTCCCTCACACACTGGGTCACACGGAGCGTGGGCGTGCCTGCCTGCGCGTGTGAGGTCACATACGCATTTTCACGTGGAAAAGCCCAACTGCACACTTGGAAGGGGACACCGGATCCCATGGCACCGCCCCCTCACCATACTATCACGATGGAGGAGGCTACTCAAAAGTAGCAAGTGCTGGCAGTGCCATTTCCTGCTAAAAGCATCTGTGGCTTCAACCCTCGGTGCCCGGGGGTGAATGGATAAATGGAAGGATGGATTGAAATGGATGGATGGATGGATGGATGGATGGATGGATGGATGGATCCATGGATGCATGGAAGCATGGATGGAAGTTAGGATGAAAGGATGGGTGCATGGGTGGATGGATGCATGGATTGATGGTCGAATGGAAGCATGATTGAAAAGATGGAAGGAAGGATGGTTGGATGGGTGGAAGGATGGATGGAAGTTAGGATGAAAGGATGGGTGGATGGGTGGATGGATGCATGGCTGCATGGATTGATGGTCGAATGGAAGCATGGTTGAAAGATGGAAGAAAGGATGGAAGGAAGGATGGATGTCTGGGTGGAAGGAAAAATGGATGGATGGATGGATGGATGGATGGCAAAGAAAAAGAGAGAAAGCAGATCCCATTGCACTCTGTCTGCAGGATGGATTGTAGGTGTGTCCCGGTTCCATACTGGTTCACCCCCCCCCCCTTGTAGCCCAGGGTCCCCAGCGTGGAAGATGCTGATGGTGTATGTGGTGTTGCCTAGGGCACTGTGCTATTCAGTGCATGCGTCCGTCCAGTGTGGACACGTCTGTCTATCCCGAAAGCCCCCCATATCCCTGGTGTTTGTTTTTTTGTTTGTTTGTTTGTTTGTTGATTGTTTGTTTATTGAGTGTATGTTAGGTGTGTGGGAGTGAGGTTGTGAGTGGGCTCCCGAGTGTGCGTGGGGCTGGGGTTTTGGGCGGGGAGGCAGAGGCAGGCGTTGAGTGTGAGTGTGTTTGGAGGGTGTTGTGGGTGCAGGTGTGGGTTCCCGGGCAGCGTGTGCGGGGTGCGACGGGAGTGGAGGGCGTAGGGCTTGGGGCTGTGTGTGTCGGGGAGGCAGGCGGGCGGGCGAGAAAGGAGACGGGGCGGGGAGCGCTGGCGAGGAAGGGGCGAGCGGGCTGGGTGTGTGTGTTGAGTGTGGGTGGTGGTGTGAGTGGGCGTCGTGGTGGTTGGGGTGGTGTTTTGTGTTTTGGGTGGTGGGGGAGCAAAAAGGGTCTCGCTAAGTTGCTGAAGGTCTCCGGCTGGCCTCGATCCTCCTGTCTCAGCCTCCCAAGCGCTAGGATGACAGGCGTGCGCCACCACGCCAGGCGCTGGCGCAGCCGGCTCCGCGGCCCTTTCACCGCTCGCCCGATGACGCAGCCGCCCTCCCCGGCGCCGCTCGCTCCACACCGCCACCTGCTGGGCCACACTCGCAAACACGCCGCCCTCCCCGACAGCCTCCCAGCGGCCGCCCTCCACCCCTCACCAACACCAGGCCCACCCCAAACACACCCCCTGCACCTCCCACAGCACACACCGCGCGCACACACCCCGATTCACGCTCTTCTTCGCTTCACCAGCCACCTCCACTTGCAACCTCCTGCACAAATACAAACAGTGCCTCTCGACCCTGGACACCAGCACAAGGCCCGCCTCAGGCCACACTGCCCGGGCCCACATGCACACGCCTCACAAACACGCTCACCCACCCTCAGGACACCGGGCAACTTTCGCCTTGGGGGCACCTACCTCCCTGTGGCCCACGGGCTCCCTCACACACTGGGTCACACGGAGCGTGGGCGTGCCTGCCTGCGCGTGTGAGGTCACATACGCATTTTCACGTGGAAAAGCCCAACTGCACACTTGGAAGGGGACACCGGATCCCATGGCACCGCCCCCTCACCATACTATCACGATGGAGGAGGCTACTCAAAAGTAGAAAGTGCTGGCAGTGCCATTTCCTGCTAAAAGCATCTGTGGCTTCAACCCTCGGTGCCCGGGGGTGAATGGATAAATGGAAGGATGGATTGAAACGGATGGATGGATGCATGGATGGATGCATGGATGGATGCATGGATGGAGGCATGGGTGGATGCATGGATGCATGGATGGAAGTTAGGATGAAAGGATGGGTGCATGGGTGGATGGATGCATGGATTGATGGTCGAATGGAAGCATGATTGAAAAGATGGAAGGAAGGATGGTTGGATGGGTGGAAGGATGGATGGAAGTTAGGATGAAAGGATGGGTGGATGGGTGGATGGATGCATGGCTGCATGGATTGATGGTCGAATGGAAGCATGGTTGAAAGATGGAAGAAAGGATGGAAGGAAGGATGGATGTCTGGGTGGAAGGAAAAATGGATGGATGGATGGATGGATGGCAAAGAAAAAGAGAGAAAGCAGATCCCATTGCACTCTGTCTGCAGGATGGATTGTAGGTGTGTCCCGGTTCCATACTGGTTCACCCCCCCCCCCTTGTAGCCCAGGGTCCCCAGCGTGGAAGATGCTGATGGTGTATGTGGTGTTGCCTAGGGCACTGTGCTATTCAGTGCATGCGTCCGTCCAGTGTGGCCACGTCTGTCTATCCCGAAAGCCCCCCATATCCCTGGTGTTTGTTTTTTTGTTTGTTTGTTTGTTTGTTGATTGTTTGTTTATTGAGTGTATGTTAGGTGTGTGGGAGTGAGGTTGTGAGTGGGCTCCCGAGTGTGCGTGGGGCTGGGGTTTTGGGCGGGGAGGCAGAGGCAGGCGTTGAGTGTGAGTGTGTTTGGAGGGTGTTGTGGGTGCAGGTGTGGGTTCCCGGGCAGCGTGTGCGGGGTGCGACGGGAGTGGAGGGCGTAGGGCTTGGGGCTGTGTGTGTCGGGCAGGCAGGCGGGCGGGCGAGAAAGGAGACGGGGCGGGGAGCGCTGGCGAGGAAGGGGCGAGCGGGCTGGGTGTGTGTGTTGAGTGTGGGTGGTGGTGTGAGTGGGCGTCGTGGTGGTTGGGGTGGTGTTTTGTGTTTTGGGTGGTGGGGGAGCAAAAAGGGTCTCGCTAAGTTGCTGAAGGTCTCCGGCTGGCCTCGATCCTCCTGTCTCAGCCTCCCAAGCGCTAGGATGACAGGCGTGCGCCACCACGCCAGGCGCTGGCGCAGCCGGCTCCGCGGCCCTTTCACCGCTCGCCCGATGACGCAGCCGCCCTCCCCGGCGCCGCTCGCTCCACACCGCCACCTGCTGGGCCACACTCGCAAACACGCCGCCCTCCCCGACAGCCTCCCAGCGGCCGCCCTCCACCCCTCACCAACACCAGGCCCACCCCAAACACACCCCCTGCACCTCCCACAGCACACACCGCGCGCACACACCCCGATTCACGCTCTTCTTCGCTTCACCAGCCACCTCCACTTGCAACCTCCTGCACAAATACAAACAGTGCCTCTCGACCCTGGACACCAGCACAAGGCCCGCCTCAGGCCACACTGCCCGGGCCCACATGCACACGCCTCACAAACACGCTCACCCACCCTCAGGACACCGGGCAACTTTCGCCTTGGGGGCACCTACCTCCCTGTGGCCCACGGGCTCCCTCACACACTGGGTCACACGGAGCGTGGGCGTGCCTGCCTGCGCGTGTGAGGTCACATACGCATTTTCACGTGGAAAAGCCCAACTGCACACTTGGAAGGGGACACCGGATCCCATGGCACCGCCCCCTCACCATACTATCACGATGGAGGAGGCTACTCAAAAGTAGAAAGTGCTGGCAGTGCCATTTCCTGCTAAAAGCATCTGTGGCTTCAACCCTCGGTGCCCGGGGGTGAATGGATAAATGGAAGGATGGATTGAAATGGATGGATGGATGGATGGATGGATGGATGGATGGATGGATCCATGGATGCATGGAAGCATGGATGGAAGTTAGGATGAAAGGATGGGTGCATGGGTGGATGGATGCATGGATTGATGGTCGAATGGAAGCATGATTGAAAAGATGGAAGGAAGGATGGTTGGATGGGTGGAAGGATGGATGGAAGTTAGGATGAAAGGATGGGTGGATGGGTGGATGGATGCATGGCTGCATGGATTGATGGTCGAATGGAAGCATGGTTGAAAGATGGAAGAAAGGATGGAAGGAAGGATGGATGTCTGGGTGGAAGGAAAAATGGATGGATGGATGGATGGATGGCAAAGAAAAAGAGAGAAAGCAGATCCCATTGCACTCTGTCTGCAGGATGGATTGTAGGTGTGTCCCGGTTCCATACTGGTTCACCCCCCCCCCTTGTAGCCCAGGGTCCCCAGCGTGGAAGATGCTGATGGTGTATGTGGTGTTGCCTAGGGCACTGTGCTATTCAGTGCATGCGTCCGTCCAGTGTGGCCACGTCTGTCTATCCCGAAAGCCCCCCATATCCCTGGTGTTTGTTTTTTTGTTTGTTTGTTTGTTTGTTGATTGTTTGTTTATTGAGTGTATGTTAGGTGTGTGGGAGTGAGGTTGTGAGTGGGCTCCCGAGTGTGCGTGGGGCTGGGGTTTTGGGCGGGGAGGCAGAGGCAGGCGTTGAGTGTGAGTGTGTTTGGAGGGTGTTGTGGGTGCAGGTGTGGGTTCCCGGGCAGCGTGTGCGGGGTGCGACGGGAGTGGAGGGCGTAGGGCTTGGGGCTGTGTGTGTCGGGCAGGCAGGCGGGCGGGCGAGAAAGGAGACGGGGCGGGGAGCGCTGGCGAGGAAGGGGCGAGCGGGCTGGGTGTGTGTGTTGAGTGTGGGTGGTGGTGTGAGTGGGCGTCGTGGTGGTTGGGGTGGTGTTTTGTGTTTTGGGTGGTGGGGGAGCAAAAAGGGTCTCGCTAAGTTGCTGAAGGTCTCCGGCTGGCCTCGATCCTCCTGTCTCAGCCTCCCAAGCGCTAGGATGACAGGCGTGCGCCACCACGCCAGGCGCTGGCGCAGCCGGCTCCGCGGCCCTTTCACCGCTCGCCCGATGACGCAGCCGCCCTCCCCGGCGCCGCTCGCTCCACACCGCCACCTGCTGGGCCACACTCGCAAACACGCCGCCCTCCCCGACAGCCTCCCAGCGGCCGCCCTCCACCCCTCACCAACACCAGGCCCACCCCAAACACACCCCCTGCACCTCCCACAGCACACACCGCGCGCACACACCCCGATTCACGCTCTTCTTCGCTTCACCAGCCACCTCCACTTGCAACCTCCTGCACAAATACAAACAGTGCCTCTCGACCCTGGACACCAGCACAAGGCCCGCCTCAGGCCACACTGCCCGGGCCCACATGCACACGCCTCACAAACACGCTCACCCACCCTCAGGACACCGGGCAACTTTCGCCTTGGGGGCACCTACCTCCCTGTGGCCCACGGGCTCCCTCACACACTGGGTCACACGGAGCGTGGGCGTGCCTGCCTGCGCGTGTGAGGTCACATACGCATTTTCACGTGGAAAAGCCCAACTGCACACTTGGAAGGGGACACCGGATCCCATGGCACCGCCCCCTCACCATACTATCACGATGGAGGAGGCTACTCAAAAGTAGCAAGTGCTGGCAGTGCCATTTCCTGCTAAAAGCATCTGTGGCTTCAACCCTCGGTGCCCGGGGGTGAATGGATAAATGGAAGGATGGATTGAAATGGATGGATGGATGGATGGATGGATGGATGGATGGATGGATGGATCCATGGATGCATGGAAGCATGGATGGAAGTTAGGATGAAAGGATGGGTGCATGGGTGGATGGATGCATGGATTGATGGTCGAATGGAAGCATGATTGAAAAGATGGAAGGAAGGATGGTTGGATGGGTGGAAGGATGGATGGAAGTTAGGATGAAAGGATGGGTGGATGGGTGGATGGATGCATGGCTGCATGGATTGATGGTCGAATGGAAGCATGGTTGAAAGATGGAAGAAAGGATGGAAGGAAGGATGGATGTCTGGGTGGAAGGAAAAATGGATGGATGGATGGATGGATGGCAAAGAAAAAGAGAGAAAGCAGATCCCATTGCACTCTGTCTGCAGGATGGATTGTAGGTGTGTCCCGGTTCCATACTGGTTCACCCCCCCCCCCTTGTAGCCCAGGGTCCCCAGCGTGGAAGATGCTGATGGTGTATGTGGTGTTGCCTAGGGCACTGTGCTATTCAGTGCATGCGTCCGTCCAGTGTGGCCACGTCTGTCTATCCCGAAAGCCCCCCATATCCCTGGTGTTTGTTTTTTTGTTTGTTTGTTTGTTTGTTGATTGTTTGTTTATTGAGTGTATGTTAGGTGTGTGGGAGTGAGGTTGTGAGTGGGCTCCCGAGTGTGCGTGGGGCTGGGGTTTTGGGCGGGGAGGCAGAGGCAGGCGTTGAGTGTGAGTGTGTTTGGAGGGTGTTGTGGGTGCAGGTGTGGGTTCCCGGGCAGCGTGTGCGGGGTGCGACGGGAGTGGAGGGCGTAGGGCTTGGGGCTGTGTGTGTCGGGCAGGCAGGCGGGCGGGCGAGAAAGGAGACGGGGCGGGGAGCGCTGGCGAGGAAGGGGCGAGCGGGCTGGGTGTGTGTGTTGAGTGTGGGTGGTGGTGTGAGTGGGCGTCGTGGTGGTTGGGGTGGTGTTTTGTGTTTTGGGTGGTGGGGGAGCAAAAAGGGTCTCGCTAAGTTGCTGAAGGTCTCCGGCTGGCCTCGATCCTCCTGTCTCAGCCTCCCAAGCGCTAGGATGACAGGCGTGCGCCACCACGCCAGGCGCTGGCGCAGCCGGCTCCGCGGCCCTTTCACCGCTCGCCCGATGACGCAGCCGCCCTCCCCGGCGCCGCTCGCTCCACACCGCCACCTGCTGGGCCACACTCGCAAACACGCCGCCCTCCCCGACAGCCTCCCAGCGGCCGCCCTCCACCCCTCACCAACACCAGGCCCACCCCAAACACACCCCCTGCACCTCCCACAGCACACACCGCGCGCACACACCCCGATTCACGCTCTTCTTCGCTTCACCAGCCACCTCCACTTGCAACCTCCTGCACAAATACAAACAGTGCCTCTCGACCCTGGACACCAGCACAAGGCCCGCCTCAGGCCACACTGCCCGGGCCCACATGCACACGCCTCACAAACACGCTCACCCACCCTCAGGACACCGGGCAACTTTCGCCTTGGGGGCACCTACCTCCCTGTGGCCCACGGGCTCCCTCACACACTGGGTCACACGGAGCGTGGGCGTGCCTGCCTGCGCGTGTGAGGTCACATACGCATTTTCACGTGGAAAAGCCCAACTGCACACTTGGAAGGGGACACCGGATCCCATGGCACCGCCCCCTCACCATACTATCACGATGGAGGAGGCTACTCAAAAGTAGAAAGTGCTGGCAGTGCCATTTCCTGCTAAAAGCATCTGTGGCTTCAACCCTCGGTGCCCGGGGGTGAATGGATAAATGGAAGGATGGATTGAAATGGATGGATGGATGGATGGATGGATGGATGGATGGATGGATCCATGGATGCATGGAAGCATGGATGGAAGTTAGGATGAAAGGATGGGTGCATGGGTGGATGGATGCATGGATTGATGGTCGAATGGAAGCATGATTGAAAAGATGGAAGGAAGGATGGTTGGATGGGTGGAAGGATGGATGGAAGTTAGGATGAAAGGATGGGTGGATGGGTGGATGGATGCATGGCTGCATGGATTGATGGTCGAATGGAAGCATGGTTGAAAGATGGAAGAAAGGATGGAAGGAAGGATGGATGTCTGGGTGGAAGGAAAAATGGATGGATGGATGGATGGATGGCAAAGAAAAAGAGAGAAAGCAGATCCCATTGCACTCTGTCTGCAGGATGGATTGTAGGTGTGTCCCGGTTCCATACTGGTTCACCCCCCCCCCTTGTAGCCCAGGGTCCCCAGCGTGGAAGATGCTGATGGTGTATGTGGTGTTGCCTAGGGCACTGTGCTATTCAGTGCATGCGTCCGTCCAGTGTGGCCACGTCTGTCTATCCCGAAAGCCCCCCATATCCCTGGTGTTTGTTTTTTTGTTTGTTTGTTTGTTTGTTGATTGTTTGTTTATTGAGTGTATGTTAGGTGTGTGGGAGTGAGGTTGTGAGTGGGCTCCCGAGTGTGCGTGGGGCTGGGGTTTTGGGCGGGGAGGCAGAGGCAGGCGTTGAGTGTGAGTGTGTTTGGAGGGTGTTGTGGGTGCAGGTGTGGGTTCCCGGGCAGCGTGTGCGGGGTGCGACGGGAGTGGAGGGCGTAGGGCTTGGGGCTGTGTGTGTCGGGCAGGCAGGCGGGCGGGCGAGAAAGGAGACGGGGCGGGGAGCGCTGGCGAGGAAGGGGCGAGCGGGCTGGGTGTGTGTGTTGAGTGTGGGTGGTGGTGTGAGTGGGCGTCGTGGTGGTTGGGGTGGTGTTTTGTGTTTTGGGTGGTGGGGGAGCAAAAAGGGTCTCGCTAAGTTGCTGAAGGTCTCCGGCTGGCCTCGATCCTCCTGTCTCAGCCTCCCAAGCGCTAGGATGACAGGCGTGCGCCACCACGCCAGGCGCTGGCGCAGCCGGCTCCGCGGCCCTTTCACCGCTCGCCCGATGACGCAGCCGCCCTCCCCGGCGCCGCTCGCTCCACACCGCCACCTGCTGGGCCACACTCGCAAACACGCCGCCCTCCCCGACAGCCTCCCAGCGGCCGCCCTCCACCCCTCACCAACACCAGGCCCACCCCAAACACACCCCCTGCACCTCCCACAGCACACACCGCGCGCACACACCCCGATTCACGCTCTTCTTCGCTTCACCAGCCACCTCCACTTGCAACCTCCTGCACAAATACAAACAGTGCCTCTCGACCCTGGACACCAGCACAAGGCCCGCCTCAGGCCACACTGCCCGGGCCCACATGCACACGCCTCACAAACACGCTCACCCACCCTCAGGACACCGGGCAACTTTCGCCTTGGGGGCACCTACCTCCCTGTGGCCCACGGGCTCCCTCACACACTGGGTCACACGGAGCGTGGGCGTGCCTGCCTGCGCGTGTGAGGTCACATACGCATTTTCACGTGGAAAAGCCCAACTGCACACTTGGAAGGGGACACCGGATCCCATGGCACCGCCCCCTCACCATACTATCACGATGGAGGAGGCTACTCAAAAGTAGCAAGTGCTGGCAGTGCCATTTCCTGCTAAAAGCATCTGTGGCTTCAACCCTCGGTGCCCGGGGGTGAATGGATAAATGGAAGGATGGATTGAAATGGATGGATGGATGGATGGATGGATGGATGGATGGATGGATCCATGGATGCATGGAAGCATGGATGGAAGTTAGGATGAAAGGATGGGTGCATGGGTGGATGGATGCATGGATTGATGGTCGAATGGAAGCATGATTGAAAAGATGGAAGGAAGGATGGTTGGATGGGTGGAAGGATGGATGGAAGTTAGGATGAAAGGATGGGTGGATGGGTGGATGGATGCATGGCTGCATGGATTGATGGTCGAATGGAAGCATGGTTGAAAGATGGAAGAAAGGATGGAAGGAAGGATGGATGTCTGGGTGGAAGGAAAAATGGATGGATGGATGGATGGATGGATGGCAAAGAAAAAGAGAGAAAGCAGATCCCATTGCACTCTGTCTGCAGGATGGATTGTAGGTGTGTCCCGGTTCCATACTGGTTCACCCCCCCCCCCTTGTAGCCCAGGGTCCCCAGCGTGGAAGATGCTGATGGTGTATGTGGTGTTGCCTAGGGCACTGTGCTATTCAGTGCATGCGTCCGTCCAGTGTGGACACGTCTGTCTATCCCGAAAGCCCCCCATATCCCTGGTGTTTGTTTTTTTGTTTGTTTGTTTGTTTGTTGATTGTTTGTTTATTGAGTGTATGTTAGGTGTGTGGGAGTGAGGTTGTGAGTGGGCTCCCGAGTGTGCGTGGGGCTGGGGTTTTGGGCGGGGAGGCAGAGGCAGGCGTTGAGTGTGAGTGTGTTTGGAGGGTGTTGTGGGTGCAGGTGTGGGTTCCCGGGCAGCGTGTGCGGGGTGCGACGGGAGTGGAGGGCGTAGGGCTTGGGGCTGTGTGTGTCGGGGAGGCAGGCGGGCGGGCGAGAAAGGAGACGGGGCGGGGAGCGCTGGCGAGGAAGGGGCGAGCGGGCTGGGTGTGTGTGTTGAGTGTGGGTGGTGGTGTGAGTGGGCGTCGTGGTGGTTGGGGTGGTGTTTTGTGTTTTGGGTGGTGGGGGAGCAAAAAGGGTCTCGCTAAGTTGCTGAAGGTCTCCAGCTGGCCTCGATCCTCCTGTCTCAGCCTCCCAAGCGCTAGGATGACAGGCGTGCGCCACCACGCCAGGCGCTGGCGCAGCCGGCTCCGCGGCCCTTTCACCGCTCGCCCGATGACGCAGCCGCCCTCCCCGGCGCCGCTCGCTCCACACCGCCACCTGCTGGGCCACACTCGCAAACACGCCGCCCTCCCCGACAGCCTCCCAGCGGCCGCCCTCCACCCCTCACCAACACCAGGCCCACCCCAAACACACCCCCTGCACCTCCCACAGCACACACCGCGCGCACACACCCCGATTCACGCTCTTCTTCGCTTCACCAGCCACCTCCACTTGCAACCTCCTGCACAAATACAAACAGTGCCTCTCGACCCTGGACACCAGCACAAGGCCCGCCTCAGGCCACACTGCCCGGGCCCACATGCACACGCCTCACAAACACGCTCACCCACCCTCAGGACACCGGGCAACTTTCGCCTTGGGGGCACCTACCTCCCTGTGGCCCACGGGCTCCCTCACACACTGGGTCACACGGAGCGTGGGCGTGCCTGCCTGCGCGTGTGAGGTCACATACGCATTTTCACGTGGAAAAGCCCAACTGCACACTTGGAAGGGGACACCGGATCCCATGGCACCGCCCCCTCACCATACTATCACGATGGAGGAGGCTACTCAAAAGTAGAAAGTGCTGGCAGTGCCATTTCCTGCTAAAAGCATCTGTGGCTTCAACCCTCGGTGCCCGGGGGTGAATGGATAAATGGAAGGATGGATTGAAACGGATGGATGGATGCATGGATGGATGCATGGATGGATGCATGGATGGAGGCATGGGTGGATGCATGGATGCATGGATGGAAGTTAGGATGAAAGGATGGGTGCATGGGTGGATGGATGCATGGATTGATGGTCGAATGGAAGCATGATTGAAAAGATGGAAGGAAGGATGGTTGGATGGGTGGAAGGATGGATGGAAGTTAGGATGAAAGGATGGGTGGATGGGTGGATGGATGCATGGCTGCATGGATTGATGGTCGAATGGAAGCATGGTTGAAAGATGGAAGAAAGGATGGAAGGAAGGATGGATGTCTGGGTGGAAGGAAAAATGGATGGATGGATGGATGGATGGCAAAGAAAAAGAGAGAAAGCAGATCCCATTGCACTCTGTCTGCAGGATGGATTGTAGGTGTGTCCCGGTTCCATACTGGTTCACCCCCCCCCCTTGTAGCCCAGGGTCCCCAGCGTGGAAGATGCTGATGGTGTATGTGGTGTTGCCTAGGGCACTGTGCTATTCAGTGCATGCGTCCGTCCAGTGTGGCCACGTCTGTCTATCCCGAAAGCCCCCCATATCCCTGGTGTTTGTTTTTTTGTTTGTTTGTTTGTTTGTTGATTGTTTGTTTATTGAGTGTATGTTAGGTGTGTGGGAGTGAGGTTGTGAGTGGGCTCCCGAGTGTGCGTGGGGCTGGGGTTTTGGGCGGGGAGGCAGAGGCAGGCGTTGAGTGTGAGTGTGTTTGGAGGGTGTTGTGGGTGCAGGTGTGGGTTCCCGGGCAGCGTGTGCGGGGTGCGACGGGAGTGGAGGGCGTAGGGCTTGGGGCTGTGTGTGTCGGGCAGGCAGGCGGGCGGGCGAGAAAGGAGACGGGGCGGGGAGCGCTGGCGAGGAAGGGGCGAGCGGGCTGGGTGTGTGTGTTGAGTGTGGGTGGTGGTGTGAGTGGGCGTCGTGGTGGTTGGGGTGGTGTTTTGTGTTTTGGGTGGTGGGGGAGCAAAAAGGGTCTCGCTAAGTTGCTGAAGGTCTCCGGCTGGCCTCGATCCTCCTGTCTCAGCCTCCCAAGCGCTAGGATGACAGGCGTGCGCCACCACGCCAGGCGCTGGCGCAGCCGGCTCCGCGGCCCTTTCACCGCTCGCCCGATGACGCAGCCGCCCTCCCCGGCGCCGCTCGCTCCACACCGCCACCTGCTGGGCCACACTCGCAAACACGCCGCCCTCCCCGACAGCCTCCCAGCGGCCGCCCTCCACCCCTCACCAACACCAGGCCCACCCCAAACACACCCCCTGCACCTCCCACAGCACACACCGCGCGCACACACCCCGATTCACGCTCTTCTTCGCTTCACCAGCCACCTCCACTTGCAACCTCCTGCACAAATACAAACAGTGCCTCTCGACCCTGGACACCAGCACAAGGCCCGCCTCAGGCCACACTGCCCGGGCCCACATGCACACGCCTCACAAACACGCTCACCCACCCTCAGGACACCGGGCAACTTTCGCCTTGGGGGCACCTACCTCCCTGTGGCCCACGGGCTCCCTCACACACTGGGTCACACGGAGCGTGGGCGTGCCTGCCTGCGCGTGTGAGGTCACATACGCATTTTCACGTGGAAAAGCCCAACTGCACACTTGGAAGGGGACACCGGATCCCATGGCACCGCCCCCTCACCATACTATCACGATGGAGGAGGCTACTCAAAAGTAGAAAGTGCTGGCAGTGCCATTTCCTGCTAAAAGCATCTGTGGCTTCAACCCTCGGTGCCCGGGGGTGAATGGATAAATGGAAGGATGGATTGAAATGGATGGATGGATGGATGGATGGATGGATGGATGGATGGATCCATGGATGCATGGAAGCATGGATGGAAGTTAGGATGAAAGGATGGGTGCATGGGTGGATGGATGCATGGATTGATGGTCGAATGGAAGCATGATTGAAAAGATGGAAGGAAGGATGGTTGGATGGGTGGAAGGATGGATGGAAGTTAGGATGAAAGGATGGGTGGATGGGTGGATGGATGCATGGCTGCATGGATTGATGGTCGAATGGAAGCATGGTTGAAAGATGGAAGAAAGGATGGAAGGAAGGATGGATGTCTGGGTGGAAGGAAAAATGGATGGATGGATGGATGGATGGATGGCAAAGAAAAAGAGAGAAAGCAGATCCCATTGCACTCTGTCTGCAGGATGGATTGTAGGTGTGTCCCGGTTCCATACTGGTTCACCCCCCCCCCTTGTAGCCCAGGGTCCCCAGCGTGGAAGATGCTGATGGTGTATGTGGTGTTGCCTAGGGCACTGTGCTATTCAGTGCATGCGTCCGTCCAGTGTGGACACGTCTGTCTATCCCGAAAGCCCCCCATATCCCTGGTGTTTGTTTTTTTGTTTGTTTGTTTGTTTGTTGATTGTTTGTTTATTGAGTGTATGTTAGGTGTGTGGGAGTGAGGTTGTGAGTGGGCTCCCGAGTGTGCGTGGGGCTGGGGTTTTGGGCGGGGAGGCAGAGGCAGGCGTTGAGTGTGAGTGTGTTTGGAGGGTGTTGTGGGTGCAGGTGTGGGTTCCCGGGCAGCGTGTGCGGGGTGCGACGGGAGTGGAGGGCGTAGGGCTTGGGGCTGTGTGTGTCGGGGAGGCAGGCGGGCGGGCGAGAAAGGAGACGGGGCGGGGAGCGCTGGCGAGGAAGGGGCGAGCGGGCTGGGTGTGTGTGTTGAGTGTGGGTGGTGGTGTGAGTGGGCGTCGTGGTGGTTGGGGTGGTGTTTTGTGTTTTGGGTGGTGGGGGAGCAAAAAGGGTCTCGCTAAGTTGCTGAAGGTCTCCAGCTGGCCTCGATCCTCCTGTCTCAGCCTCCCAAGCGCTAGGATGACAGGCGTGCGCCACCACGCCAGGCGCTGGCGCAGCCGGCTCCGCGGCCCTTTCACCGCTCGCCCGATGACGCAGCCGCCCTCCCCGGCGCCGCTCGCTCCACACCGCCACCTGCTGGGCCACACTCGCAAACACGCCGCCCTCCCCGACAGCCTCCCAGCGGCCGCCCTCCACCCCTCACCAACACCAGGCCCACCCCAAACACACCCCCTGCACCTCCCACAGCACACACCGCGCGCACACACCCCGATTCACGCTCTTCTTCGCTTCACCAGCCACCTCCACTTGCAACCTCCTGCACAAATACAAACAGTGCCTCTCGACCCTGGACACCAGCACAAGGCCCGCCTCAGGCCACACTGCCCGGGCCCACATGCACACGCCTCACAAACACGCTCACCCACCCTCAGGACACCGGGCAACTTTCGCCTTGGGGGCACCTACCTCCCTGTGGCCCACGGGCTCCCTCACACACTGGGTCACACGGAGCGTGGGCGTGCCTGCCTGCGCGTGTGAGGTCACATACGCATTTTCACGTGGAAAAGCCCAACTGCACACTTGGAAGGGGACACCGGATCCCATGGCACCGCCCCCTCACCATACTATCACGATGGAGGAGGCTACTCAAAAGTAGAAAGTGCTGGCAGTGCCATTTCCTGCTAAAAGCATCTGTGGCTTCAACCCTCGGTGCCCGGGGGTGAATGGATAAATGGAAGGATGGATTGAAATGGATGGATGGATGGATGGATGGATGGATGGATGGATGGATGGATGGATCCATGGATGCATGGAAGCATGGATGGAAGTTAGGATGAAAGGATGGGTGCATGGGTGGATGGATGCATGGATTGATGGTCGAATGGAAGCATGATTGAAAAGATGGAAGGAAGGATGGTTGGATGGGTGGAAGGATGGATGGAAGTTAGGATGAAAGGATGGGTGGATGGGTGGATGGATGCATGGCTGCATGGATTGATGGTCGAATGGAAGCATGGTTGAAAGATGGAAGAAAGGATGGAAGGAAGGATGGATGTCTGGGTGGAAGGAAAAATGGATGGATGGATGGATGGATGGATGGCAAAGAAAAAGAGAGAAAGCAGATCCCATTGCACTCTGTCTGCAGGATGGATTGTAGGTGTGTCCCGGTTCCATACTGGTTCACCCCCCCCCCCTTGTAGCCCAGGGTCCCCAGCGTGGAAGATGCTGATGGTGTATGTGGTGTTGCCTAGGGCACTGTGCTATTCAGTGCATGCGTCCGTCCAGTGTGGACACGTCTGTCTATCCCGAAAGCCCCCCATATCCCTGGTGTTTGTTTTTTTGTTTGTTTGTTTGTTTGTTGATTGTTTGTTTATTGAGTGTATGTTAGGTGTGTGGGAGTGAGGTTGTGAGTGGGCTCCCGAGTGTGCGTGGGGCTGGGGTTTTGGGCGGGGAGGCAGAGGCAGGCGTTGAGTGTGAGTGTGTTTGGAGGGTGTTGTGGGTGCAGGTGTGGGTTCCCGGGCAGCGTGTGCGGGGTGCGACGGGAGTGGAGGGCGTAGGGCTTGGGGCTGTGTGTGTCGGGGAGGCAGGCGGGCGGGCGAGAAAGGAGACGGGGCGGGGAGCGCTGGCGAGGAAGGGGCGAGCGGGCTGGGTGTGTGTGTTGAGTGTGGGTGGTGGTGTGAGTGGGCGTCGTGGTGGTTGGGGTGGTGTTTTGTGTTTTGGGTGGTGGGGGAGCAAAAAGGGTCTCGCTAAGTTGCTGAAGGTCTCCGGCTGGCCTCGATCCTCCTGTCTCAGCCTCCCAAGCGCTAGGATGACAGGCGTGCGCCACCACGCCAGGCGCTGGCGCAGCCGGCTCCGCGGCCCTTTCACCGCTCGCCCGATGACGCAGCCGCCCTCCCCGGCGCCGCTCGCTCCACACCGCCACCTGCTGGGCCACACTCGCAAACACGCCGCCCTCCCCGACAGCCTCCCAGCGGCCGCCCTCCACCCCTCACCAACACCAGGCCCACCCCAAACACACCCCCTGCACCTCCCACAGCACACACCGCGCGCACACACCCCGATTCACGCTCTTCTTCGCTTCACCAGCCACCTCCACTTGCAACCTCCTGCACAAATACAAACAGTGCCTCTCGACCCTGGACACCAGCACAAGGCCCGCCTCAGGCCACACTGCCCGGGCCCACATGCACACGCCTCACAAACACGCTCACCCACCCTCAGGACACCGGGCAACTTTCGCCTTGGGGGCACCTACCTCCCTGTGGCCCACGGGCTCCCTCACACACTGGGTCACACGGAGCGTGGGCGTGCCTGCCTGCGCGTGTGAGGTCACATACGCATTTTCACGTGGAAAAGCCCAACTGCACACTTGGAAGGGGACACCGGATCCCATGGCACCGCCCCCTCACCATACTATCACGATGGAGGAGGCTACTCAAAAGTAGAAAGTGCTGGCAGTGCCATTTCCTGCTAAAAGCATCTGTGGCTTCAACCCTCGGTGCCCGGGGGTGAATGGATAAATGGAAGGATGGATTGAAACGGATGGATGGATGCATGGATGGATGCATGGATGGATGCATGGATGGAGGCATGGGTGGATGCATGGATGCATGGATGGAAGTTAGGATGAAAGGATGGGTGCATGGGTGGATGGATGCATGGATTGATGGTCGAATGGAAGCATGATTGAAAAGATGGAAGGAAGGATGGTTGGATGGGTGGAAGGATGGATGGAAGTTAGGATGAAAGGATGGGTGGATGGGTGGATGGATGCATGGCTGCATGGATTGATGGTCGAATGGAAGCATGGTTGAAAGATGGAAGAAAGGATGGAAGGAAGGATGGATGTCTGGGTGGAAGGAAAAATGGATGGATGGATGGATGGATGGCAAAGAAAAAGAGAGAAAGCAGATCCCATTGCACTCTGTCTGCAGGATGGATTGTAGGTGTGTCCCGGTTCCATACTGGTTCACCCCCCCCCCTTGTAGCCCAGGGTCCCCAGCGTGGAAGATGCTGATGGTGTATGTGGTGTTGCCTAGGGCACTGTGCTATTCAGTGCATGCGTCCGTCCAGTGTGGCCACGTCTGTCTATCCCGAAAGCCCCCCATATCCCTGGTGTTTGTTTTTTTGTTTGTTTGTTTGTTTGTTGATTGTTTGTTTATTGAGTGTATGTTAGGTGTGTGGGAGTGAGGTTGTGAGTGGGCTCCCGAGTGTGCGTGGGGCTGGGGTTTTGGGCGGGGAGGCAGAGGCAGGCGTTGAGTGTGAGTGTGTTTGGAGGGTGTTGTGGGTGCAGGTGTGGGTTCCCGGGCAGCGTGTGCGGGGTGCGACGGGAGTGGAGGGCGTAGGGCTTGGGGCTGTGTGTGTCGGGCAGGCAGGCGGGCGGGCGAGAAAGGAGACGGGGCGGGGAGCGCTGGCGAGGAAGGGGCGAGCGGGCTGGGTGTGTGTGTTGAGTGTGGGTGGTGGTGTGAGTGGGCGTCGTGGTGGTTGGGGTGGTGTTTTGTGTTTTGGGTGGTGGGGGAGCAAAAAGGGTCTCGCTAAGTTGCTGAAGGTCTCCGGCTGGCCTCGATCCTCCTGTCTCAGCCTCCCAAGCGCTAGGATGACAGGCGTGCGCCACCACGCCAGGCGCTGGCGCAGCCGGCTCCGCGGCCCTTTCACCGCTCGCCCGATGACGCAGCCGCCCTCCCCGGCGCCGCTCGCTCCACACCGCCACCTGCTGGGCCACACTCGCAAACACGCCGCCCTCCCCGACAGCCTCCCAGCGGCCGCCCTCCACCCCTCACCAACACCAGGCCCACCCCAAACACACCCCCTGCACCTCCCACAGCACACACCGCGCGCACACACCCCGATTCACGCTCTTCTTCGCTTCACCAGCCACCTCCACTTGCAACCTCCTGCACAAATACAAACAGTGCCTCTCGACCCTGGACACCAGCACAAGGCCCGCCTCAGGCCACACTGCCCGGGCCCACATGCACACGCCTCACAAACACGCTCACCCACCCTCAGGACACCGGGCAACTTTCGCCTTGGGGGCACCTACCTCCCTGTGGCCCACGGGCTCCCTCACACACTGGGTCACACGGAGCGTGGGCGTGCCTGCCTGCGCGTGTGAGGTCACATACGCATTTTCACGTGGAAAAGCCCAACTGCACACTTGGAAGGGGACACCGGATCCCATGGCACCGCCCCCTCACCATACTATCACGATGGAGGAGGCTACTCAAAAGTAGCAAGTGCTGGCAGTGCCATTTCCTGCTAAAAGCATCTGTGGCTTCAACCCTCGGTGCCCGGGGGTGAATGGATAAATGGAAGGATGGATTGAAATGGATGGATGGATGGATGGATGGATGGATGGATGGATGGATCCATGGATGCATGGAAGCATGGATGGAAGTTAGGATGAAAGGATGGGTGCATGGGTGGATGGATGCATGGATTGATGGTCGAATGGAAGCATGATTGAAAAGATGGAAGGAAGGATGGTTGGATGGGTGGAAGGATGGATGGAAGTTAGGATGAAAGGATGGGTGGATGGGTGGATGGATGCATGGCTGCATGGATTGATGGTCGAATGGAAGCATGGTTGAAAGATGGAAGAAAGGATGGAAGGAAGGATGGATGTCTGGGTGGAAGGAAAAATGGATGGATGGATGGATGGATGGATGGCAAAGAAAAAGAGAGAAAGCAGATCCCATTGCACTCTGTCTGCAGGATGGATTGTAGGTGTGTCCCGGTTCCATACTGGTTCACCCCCCCCCCCTTGTAGCCCAGGGTCCCCAGCGTGGAAGATGCTGATGGTGTATGTGGTGTTGCCTAGGGCACTGTGCTATTCAGTGCATGCGTCCGTCCAGTGTGGACACGTCTGTCTATCCCGAAAGCCCCCCATATCCCTGGTGTTTGTTTTTTTGTTTGTTTGTTTGTTTGTTGATTGTTTGTTTATTGAGTGTATGTTAGGTGTGTGGGAGTGAGGTTGTGAGTGGGCTCCCGAGTGTGCGTGGGGCTGGGGTTTTGGGCGGGGAGGCAGAGGCAGGCGTTGAGTGTGAGTGTGTTTGGAGGGTGTTGTGGGTGCAGGTGTGGGTTCCCGGGCAGCGTGTGCGGGGTGCGACGGGAGTGGAGGGCGTAGGGCTTGGGGCTGTGTGTGTCGGGGAGGCAGGCGGGCGGGCGAGAAAGGAGACGGGGCGGGGAGCGCTGGCGAGGAAGGGGCGAGCGGGCTGGGTGTGTGTGTTGAGTGTGGGTGGTGGTGTGAGTGGGCGTCGTGGTGGTTGGGGTGGTGTTTTGTGTTTTGGGTGGTGGGGGAGCAAAAAGGGTCTCGCTAAGTTGCTGAAGGTCTCCAGCTGGCCTCGATCCTCCTGTCTCAGCCTCCCAAGCGCTAGGATGACAGGCGTGCGCCACCACGCCAGGCGCTGGCGCAGCCGGCTCCGCGGCCCTTTCACCGCTCGCCCGATGACGCAGCCGCCCTCCCCGGCGCCGCTCGCTCCACACCGCCACCTGCTGGGCCACACTCGCAAACACGCCGCCCTCCCCGACAGCCTCCCAGCGGCCGCCCTCCACCCCTCACCAACACCAGGCCCACCCCAAACACACCCCCTGCACCTCCCACAGCACACACCGCGCGCACACACCCCGATTCACGCTCTTCTTCGCTTCACCAGCCACCTCCACTTGCAACCTCCTGCACAAATACAAACAGTGCCTCTCGACCCTGGACACCAGCACAAGGCCCGCCTCAGGCCACACTGCCCGGGCCCACATGCACACGCCTCACAAACACGCTCACCCACCCTCAGGACACCGGGCAACTTTCGCCTTGGGGGCACCTACCTCCCTGTGGCCCACGGGCTCCCTCACACACTGGGTCACACGGAGCGTGGGCGTGCCTGCCTGCGCGTGTGAGGTCACATACGCATTTTCACGTGGAAAAGCCCAACTGCACACTTGGAAGGGGACACCGGATCCCATGGCACCGCCCCCTCACCATACTATCACGATGGAGGAGGCTACTCAAAAGTAGAAAGTGCTGGCAGTGCCATTTCCTGCTAAAAGCATCTGTGGCTTCAACCCTCGGTGCCCGGGGGTGAATGGATAAATGGAAGGATGGATTGAAACGGATGGATGGATGCATGGATGGATGCATGGATGGATGCATGGATGGAGGCATGGGTGGATGCATGGATGCATGGATGGAAGTTAGGATGAAAGGATGGGTGCATGGGTGGATGGATGCATGGATTGATGGTCGAATGGAAGCATGATTGAAAAGATGGAAGGAAGGATGGTTGGATGGGTGGAAGGATGGATGGAAGTTAGGATGAAAGGATGGGTGGATGGGTGGATGGATGCATGGCTGCATGGATTGATGGTCGAATGGAAGCATGGTTGAAAGATGGAAGAAAGGATGGAAGGAAGGATGGATGTCTGGGTGGAAGGAAAAATGGATGGATGGATGGATGGATGGCAAAGAAAAAGAGAGAAAGCAGATCCCATTGCACTCTGTCTGCAGGATGGATTGTAGGTGTGTCCCGGTTCCATACTGGTTCACCCCCCCCCCTTGTAGCCCAGGGTCCCCAGCGTGGAAGATGCTGATGGTGTATGTGGTGTTGCCTAGGGCACTGTGCTATTCAGTGCATGCGTCCGTCCAGTGTGGCCACGTCTGTCTATCCCGAAAGCCCCCCATATCCCTGGTGTTTGTTTTTTTGTTTGTTTGTTTGTTTGTTGATTGTTTGTTTATTGAGTGTATGTTAGGTGTGTGGGAGTGAGGTTGTGAGTGGGCTCCCGAGTGTGCGTGGGGCTGGGGTTTTGGGCGGGGAGGCAGAGGCAGGCGTTGAGTGTGAGTGTGTTTGGAGGGTGTTGTGGGTGCAGGTGTGGGTTCCCGGGCAGCGTGTGCGGGGTGCGACGGGAGTGGAGGGCGTAGGGCTTGGGGCTGTGTGTGTCGGGCAGGCAGGCGGGCGGGCGAGAAAGGAGACGGGGCGGGGAGCGCTGGCGAGGAAGGGGCGAGCGGGCTGGGTGTGTGTGTTGAGTGTGGGTGGTGGTGTGAGTGGGCGTCGTGGTGGTTGGGGTGGTGTTTTGTGTTTTGGGTGGTGGGGGAGCAAAAAGGGTCTCGCTAAGTTGCTGAAGGTCTCCGGCTGGCCTCGATCCTCCTGTCTCAGCCTCCCAAGCGCTAGGATGACAGGCGTGCGCCACCACGCCAGGCGCTGGCGCAGCCGGCTCCGCGGCCCTTTCACCGCTCGCCCGATGACGCAGCCGCCCTCCCCGGCGCCGCTCGCTCCACACCGCCACCTGCTGGGCCACACTCGCAAACACGCCGCCCTCCCCGACAGCCTCCCAGCGGCCGCCCTCCACCCCTCACCAACACCAGGCCCACCCCAAACACACCCCCTGCACCTCCCACAGCACACACCGCGCGCACACACCCCGATTCACGCTCTTCTTCGCTTCACCAGCCACCTCCACTTGCAACCTCCTGCACAAATACAAACAGTGCCTCTCGACCCTGGACACCAGCACAAGGCCCGCCTCAGGCCACACTGCCCGGGCCCACATGCACACGCCTCACAAACACGCTCACCCACCCTCAGGACACCGGGCAACTTTCGCCTTGGGGGCACCTACCTCCCTGTGGCCCACGGGCTCCCTCACACACTGGGTCACACGGAGCGTGGGCGTGCCTGCCTGCGCGTGTGAGGTCACATACGCATTTTCACGTGGAAAAGCCCAACTGCACACTTGGAAGGGGACACCGGATCCCATGGCACCGCCCCCTCACCATACTATCACGATGGAGGAGGCTACTCAAAAGTAGAAAGTGCTGGCAGTGCCATTTCCTGCTAAAAGCATCTGTGGCTTCAACCCTCGGTGCCCGGGGGTGAATGGATAAATGGAAGGATGGATTGAAATGGATGGATGGATGGATGGATGGATGGATGGATGGATCCATGGATGCATGGAAGCATGGATGGAAGTTAGGATGAAAGGATGGGTGCATGGGTGGATGGATGCATGGATTGATGGTCGAATGGAAGCATGATTGAAAAGATGGAAGGAAGGATGGTTGGATGGGTGGAAGGATGGATGGAAGTTAGGATGAAAGGATGGGTGGATGGGTGGATGGATGCATGGCTGCATGGATTGATGGTCGAATGGAAGCATGGTTGAAAGATGGAAGAAAGGATGGAAGGAAGGATGGATGTCTGGGTGGAAGGAAAAATGGATGGATGGATGGATGGATGGATGGCAAAGAAAAAGAGAGAAAGCAGATCCCATTGCACTCTGTCTGCAGGATGGATTGTAGGTGTGTCCCGGTTCCATACTGGTTCACCCCCCCCCCTTGTAGCCCAGGGTCCCCAGCGTGGAAGATGCTGATGGTGTATGTGGTGTTGCCTAGGGCACTGTGCTATTCAGTGCATGCGTCCGTCCAGTGTGGACACGTCTGTCTATCCCGAAAGCCCCCCATATCCCTGGTGTTTGTTTTTTTGTTTGTTTGTTTGTTTGTTGATTGTTTGTTTATTGAGTGTATGTTAGGTGTGTGGGAGTGAGGTTGTGAGTGGGCTCCCGAGTGTGCGTGGGGCTGGGGTTTTGGGCGGGGAGGCAGAGGCAGGCGTTGAGTGTGAGTGTGTTTGGAGGGTGTTGTGGGTGCAGGTGTGGGTTCCCGGGCAGCGTGTGCGGGGTGCGACGGGAGTGGAGGGCGTAGGGCTTGGGGCTGTGTGTGTCGGGGAGGCAGGCGGGCGGGCGAGAAAGGAGACGGGGCGGGGAGCGCTGGCGAGGAAGGGGCGAGCGGGCTGGGTGTGTGTGTTGAGTGTGGGTGGTGGTGTGAGTGGGCGTCGTGGTGGTTGGGGTGGTGTTTTGTGTTTTGGGTGGTGGGGGAGCAAAAAGGGTCTCGCTAAGTTGCTGAAGGTCTCCAGCTGGCCTCGATCCTCCTGTCTCAGCCTCCCAAGCCGTAGGATGACAGGCGTGCGCCACCACGCCAGGCGCTGGCGCAGCCGGCTCCGCGGCCCTTTCACCGCTCGCCCGATGACGCAGCCGCCCTCCCCGGCGCCGCTCGCTCCACACCGCCACCTGCTGGGCCACACTCGCAAACACGCCGCCCTCCCCGACAGCCTCCCAGCGGCCGCCCTCCACCCCTCACCAACACCAGGCCCACCCCAAACACACCCCCTGCACCTCCCACAGCACACACCGCGCGCACACACCCCGATTCACGCTCTTCTTCGCTTCACCAGCCACCTCCACTTGCAACCTCCTGCACAAATACAAACAGTGCCTCTCGACCCTGGACACCAGCACAAGGCCCGCCTCAGGCCACACTGCCCGGGCCCACATGCACACGCCTCACAAACACGCTCACCCACCCTCAGGACACCGGGCAACTTTCGCCTTGGGGGCACCTACCTCCCTGTGGCCCACGGGCTCCCTCACACACTGGGTCACACGGAGCGTGGGCGTGCCTGCCTGCGCGTGTGAGGTCACATACGCATTTTCACGTGGAAAAGCCCAACTGCACACTTGGAAGGGGACACCGGATCCCATGGCACCGCCCCCTCACCATACTATCACGATGGAGGAGGCTACTCAAAAGTAGAAAGTGCTGGCAGTGCCATTTCCTGCTAAAAGCATCTGTGGCTTCAACCCTCGGTGCCCGGGGGTGAATGGATAAATGGAAGGATGGATTGAAATGGATGGATGGATGGATGGATGGATGGATGGATGGATGGATCCATGGATGCATGGAAGCATGGATGGAAGTTAGGATGAAAGGATGGGTGCATGGGTGGATGGATGCATGGATTGATGGTCGAATGGAAGCATGATTGAAAAGATGGAAGGAAGGATGGTTGGATGGGTGGAAGGATGGATGGAAGTTAGGATGAAAGGATGGGTGGATGGGTGGATGGATGCATGGCTGCATGGATTGATGGTCGAATGGAAGCATGGTTGAAAGATGGAAGAAAGGATGGAAGGAAGGATGGATGTCTGGGTGGAAGGAAAAATGGATGGATGGATGGATGGATGGATGGCAAAGAAAAAGAGAGAAAGCAGATCCCATTGCACTCTGTCTGCAGGATGGATTGTAGGTGTGTCCCGGTTCCATACTGGTTCACCCCCCCCCCCTTGTAGCCCAGGGTCCCCAGCGTGGAAGATGCTGATGGTGTATGTGGTGTTGCCTAGGGCACTGTGCTATTCAGTGCATGCGTCCGTCCAGTGTGGACACGTCTGTCTATCCCGAAAGCCCCCCATATCCCTGGTGTTTGTTTTTTTGTTTGTTTGTTTGTTTGTTGATTGTTTGTTTATTGAGTGTATGTTAGGTGTGTGGGAGTGAGGTTGTGAGTGGGCTCCCGAGTGTGCGTGGGGCTGGGGTTTTGGGCGGGGAGGCAGAGGCAGGCGTTGAGTGTGAGTGTGTTTGGAGGGTGTTGTGGGTGCAGGTGTGGGTTCCCGGGCAGCGTGTGCGGGGTGCGACGGGAGTGGAGGGCGTAGGGCTTGGGGCTGTGTGTGTCGGGGAGGCAGGCGGGCGGGCGAGAAAGGAGACGGGGCGGGGAGCGCTGGCGAGGAAGGGGCGAGCGGGCTGGGTGTGTGTGTTGAGTGTGGGTGGTGGTGTGAGTGGGCGTCGTGGTGGTTGGGGTGGTGTTTTGTGTTTTGGGTGGTGGGGGAGCAAAAAGGGTCTCGCTAAGTTGCTGAAGGTCTCCGGCTGGCCTCGATCCTCCTGTCTCAGCCTCCCAAGCGCTAGGATGACAGGCGTGCGCCACCACGCCAGGCGCTGGCGCAGCCGGCTCCGCGGCCCTTTCACCGCTCGCCCGATGACGCAGCCGCCCTCCCCGGCGCCGCTCGCTCCACACCGCCACCTGCTGGGCCACACTCGCAAACACGCCGCCCTCCCCGACAGCCTCCCAGCGGCCGCCCTCCACCCCTCACCAACACCAGGCCCACCCCAAACACACCCCCTGCACCTCCCACAGCACACACCGCGCGCACACACCCCGATTCACGCTCTTCTTCGCTTCACCAGCCACCTCCACTTGCAACCTCCTGCACAAATACAAACAGTGCCTCTCGACCCTGGACACCAGCACAAGGCCCGCCTCAGGCCACACTGCCCGGGCCCACATGCACACGCCTCACAAACACGCTCACCCACCCTCAGGACACCGGGCAACTTTCGCCTTGGGGGCACCTACCTCCCTGTGGCCCACGGGCTCCCTCACACACTGGGTCACACGGAGCGTGGGCGTGCCTGCCTGCGCGTGTGAGGTCACATACGCATTTTCACGTGGAAAAGCCCAACTGCACACTTGGAAGGGGACACCGGATCCCATGGCACCGCCCCCTCACCATACTATCACGATGGAGGAGGCTACTCAAAAGTAGAAAGTGCTGGCAGTGCCATTTCCTGCTAAAAGCATCTGTGGCTTCAACCCTCGGTGCCCGGGGGTGAATGGATAAATGGAAGGATGGATTGAAACGGATGGATGGATGCATGGATGGATGCATGGATGGATGCATGGATGGAGGCATGGGTGGATGCATGGATGCATGGATGGAAGTTAGGATGAAAGGATGGGTGCATGGGTGGATGGATGCATGGATTGATGGTCGAATGGAAGCATGATTGAAAAGATGGAAGGAAGGATGGTTGGATGGGTGGAAGGATGGATGGAAGTTAGGATGAAAGGATGGGTGGATGGGTGGATGGATGCATGGCTGCATGGATTGATGGTCGAATGGAAGCATGGTTGAAAGATGGAAGAAAGGATGGAAGGAAGGATGGATGTCTGGGTGGAAGGAAAAATGGATGGATGGATGGATGGATGGCAAAGAAAAAGAGAGAAAGCAGATCCCATTGCACTCTGTCTGCAGGATGGATTGTAGGTGTGTCCCGGTTCCATACTGGTTCACCCCCCCCCCTTGTAGCCCAGGGTCCCCAGCGTGGAAGATGCTGATGGTGTATGTGGTGTTGCCTAGGGCACTGTGCTATTCAGTGCATGCGTCCGTCCAGTGTGGCCACGTCTGTCTATCCCGAAAGCCCCCCATATCCCTGGTGTTTGTTTTTTTGTTTGTTTGTTTGTTTGTTGATTGTTTGTTTATTGAGTGTATGTTAGGTGTGTGGGAGTGAGGTTGTGAGTGGGCTCCCGAGTGTGCGTGGGGCTGGGGTTTTGGGCGGGGAGGCAGAGGCAGGCGTTGAGTGTGAGTGTGTTTGGAGGGTGTTGTGGGTGCAGGTGTGGGTTCCCGGGCAGCGTGTGCGGGGTGCGACGGGAGTGGAGGGCGTAGGGCTTGGGGCTGTGTGTGTCGGGCAGGCAGGCGGGCGGGCGAGAAAGGAGACGGGGCGGGGAGCGCTGGCGAGGAAGGGGCGAGCGGGCTGGGTGTGTGTGTTGAGTGTGGGTGGTGGTGTGAGTGGGCGTCGTGGTGGTTGGGGTGGTGTTTTGTGTTTTGGGTGGTGGGGGAGCAAAAAGGGTCTCGCTAAGTTGCTGAAGGTCTCCGGCTGGCCTCGATCCTCCTGTCTCAGCCTCCCAAGCGCTAGGATGACAGGCGTGCGCCACCACGCCAGGCGCTGGCGCAGCCGGCTCCGCGGCCCTTTCACCGCTCGCCCGATGACGCAGCCGCCCTCCCCGGCGCCGCTCGCTCCACACCGCCACCTGCTGGGCCACACTCGCAAACACGCCGCCCTCCCCGACAGCCTCCCAGCGGCCGCCCTCCACCCCTCACCAACACCAGGCCCACCCCAAACACACCCCCTGCACCTCCCACAGCACACACCGCGCGCACACACCCCGATTCACGCTCTTCTTCGCTTCACCAGCCACCTCCACTTGCAACCTCCTGCACAAATACAAACAGTGCCTCTCGACCCTGGACACCAGCACAAGGCCCGCCTCAGGCCACACTGCCCGGGCCCACATGCACACGCCTCACAAACACGCTCACCCACCCTCAGGACACCGGGCAACTTTCGCCTTGGGGGCACCTACCTCCCTGTGGCCCACGGGCTCCCTCACACACTGGGTCACACGGAGCGTGGGCGTGCCTGCCTGCGCGTGTGAGGTCACATACGCATTTTCACGTGGAAAAGCCCAACTGCACACTTGGAAGGGGACACCGGATCCCATGGCACCGCCCCCTCACCATACTATCACGATGGAGGAGGCTACTCAAAAGTAGAAAGTGCTGGCAGTGCCATTTCCTGCTAAAAGCATCTGTGGCTTCAACCCTCGGTGCCCGGGGGTGAATGGATAAATGGAAGGATGGATTGAAATGGATGGATGGATGGATGGATGGATGGATGGATCCATGGATGCATGGAAGCATGGATGGAAGTTAGGATGAAAGGATGGGTGCATGGGTGGATGGATGCATGGATTGATGGTCGAATGGAAGCATGATTGAAAAGATGGAAGGAAGGATGGTTGGATGGGTGGAAGGATGGATGGAAGTTAGGATGAAAGGATGGGTGGATGGGTGGATGGATGCATGGCTGCATGGATTGATGGTCGAATGGAAGCATGGTTGAAAGATGGAAGAAAGGATGGAAGGAAGGATGGATGTCTGGGTGGAAGGAAAAATGGATGGATGGATGGATGGATGGATGGCAAAGAAAAAGAGAGAAAGCAGATCCCATTGCACTCTGTCTGCAGGATGGATTGTAGGTGTGTCCCGGTTCCATACTGGTTCACCCCCCCCCCTTGTAGCCCAGGGTCCCCAGCGTGGAAGATGCTGATGGTGTATGTGGTGTTGCCTAGGGCACTGTGCTATTCAGTGCATGCGTCCGTCCAGTGTGGACACGTCTGTCTATCCCGAAAGCCCCCCATATCCCTGGTGTTTGTTTTTTTGTTTGTTTGTTTGTTTGTTGATTGTTTGTTTATTGAGTGTATGTTAGGTGTGTGGGAGTGAGGTTGTGAGTGGGCTCCCGAGTGTGCGTGGGGCTGGGGTTTTGGGCGGGGAGGCAGAGGCAGGCGTTGAGTGTGAGTGTGTTTGGAGGGTGTTGTGGGTGCAGGTGTGGGTTCCCGGGCAGCGTGTGCGGGGTGCGACGGGAGTGGAGGGCGTAGGGCTTGGGGCTGTGTGTGTCGGGGAGGCAGGCGGGCGGGCGAGAAAGGAGACGGGGCGGGGAGCGCTGGCGAGGAAGGGGCGAGCGGGCTGGGTGTGTGTGTTGAGTGTGGGTGGTGGTGTGAGTGGGCGTCGTGGTGGTTGGGGTGGTGTTTTGTGTTTTGGGTGGTGGGGGAGCAAAAAGGGTCTCGCTAAGTTGCTGAAGGTCTCCAGCTGGCCTCGATCCTCCTGTCTCAGCCTCCCAAGCGCTAGGATGACAGGCGTGCGCCACCACGCCAGGCGCTGGCGCAGCCGGCTCCGCGGCCCTTTCACCGCTCGCCCGATGACGCAGCCGCCCTCCCCGGCGCCGCTCGCTCCACACCGCCACCTGCTGGGCCACACTCGCAAACACGCCGCCCTCCCCGACAGCCTCCCAGCGGCCGCCCTCCACCCCTCACCAACACCAGGCCCACCCCAAACACACCCCCTGCACCTCCCACAGCACACACCGCGCGCACACACCCCGATTCACGCTCTTCTTCGCTTCACCAGCCACCTCCACTTGCAACCTCCTGCACAAATACAAACAGTGCCTCTCGACCCTGGACACCAGCACAAGGCCCGCCTCAGGCCACACTGCCCGGGCCCACATGCACACGCCTCACAAACACGCTCACCCACCCTCAGGACACCGGGCAACTTTCGCCTTGGGGGCACCTACCTCCCTGTGGCCCACGGGCTCCCTCACACACTGGGTCACACGGAGCGTGGGCGTGCCTGCCTGCGCGTGTGAGGTCACATACGCATTTTCACGTGGAAAAGCCCAACTGCACACTTGGAAGGGGACACCGGATCCCATGGCACCGCCCCCTCACCATACTATCACGATGGAGGAGGCTACTCAAAAGTAGAAAGTGCTGGCAGTGCCATTTCCTGCTAAAAGCATCTGTGGCTTCAACCCTCGGTGCCCGGGGGTGAATGGATAAATGGAAGGATGGATTGAAACGGATGGATGGATGCATGGATGGATGCATGGATGGATGCATGGATGGAGGCATGGGTGGATGCATGGATGCATGGATGGAAGTTAGGATGAAAGGATGGGTGCATGGGTGGATGGATGCATGGATTGATGGTCGAATGGAAGCATGATTGAAAAGATGGAAGGAAGGATGGTTGGATGGGTGGAAGGATGGATGGAAGTTAGGATGAAAGGATGGGTGGATGGGTGGATGGATGCATGGCTGCATGGATTGATGGTCGAATGGAAGCATGGTTGAAAGATGGAAGAAAGGATGGAAGGAAGGATGGATGTCTGGGTGGAAGGAAAAATGGATGGATGGATGGATGGATGGATGGCAAAGAAAAAGAGAGAAAGCAGATCCCATTGCACTCTGTCTGCAGGATGGATTGTAGGTGTGTCCCGGTTCCATACTGGTTCACCCCCCCCCCTTGTAGCCCAGGGTCCCCAGCGTGGAAGATGCTGATGGTGTATGTGGTGTTGCCTAGGGCACTGTGCTATTCAGTGCATGCGTCCGTCCAGTGTGGACACGTCTGTCTATCCCGAAAGCCCCCCATATCCCTGGTGTTTGTTTTTTTGTTTGTTTGTTTGTTTGTTGATTGTTTGTTTATTGAGTGTATGTTAGGTGTGTGGGAGTGAGGTTGTGAGTGGGCTCCCGAGTGTGCGTGGGGCTGGGGTTTTGGGCGGGGAGGCAGAGGCAGGCGTTGAGTGTGAGTGTGTTTGGAGGGTGTTGTGGGTGCAGGTGTGGGTTCCCGGGCAGCGTGTGCGGGGTGCGACGGGAGTGGAGGGCGTAGGGCTTGGGGCTGTGTGTGTCGGGCAGGCAGGCGGGCGGGCGAGAAAGGAGACGGGGCGGGGAGCGCTGGCGAGGAAGGGGCGAGCGGGCTGGGTGTGTGTGTTGAGTGTGGGTGGTGGTGTGAGTGGGCGTCGTGGTGGTTGGGGTGGTGTTTTGTGTTTTGGGTGGTGGGGGAGCAAAAAGGGTCTCGCTAAGTTGCTGAAGGTCTCCGGCTGGCCTCGATCCTCCTGTCTCAGCCTCCCAAGCGCTAGGATGACAGGCGTGCGCCACCACGCCAGGCGCTGGCGCAGCCGGCTCCGCGGCCCTTTCACCGCTCGCCCGATGACGCAGCCGCCCTCCCCGGCGCCGCTCGCTCCACACCGCCACCTGCTGGGCCACACTCGCAAACACGCCGCCCTCCCCGACAGCCTCCCAGCGGCCGCCCTCCACCCCTCACCAACACCAGGCCCACCCCAAACACACCCCCTGCACCTCCCACAGCACACACCGCGCGCACACACCCCGATTCACGCTCTTCTTCGCTTCACCAGCCACCTCCACTTGCAACCTCCTGCACAAATACAAACAGTGCCTCTCGACCCTGGACACCAGCACAAGGCCCGCCTCAGGCCACACTGCCCGGGCCCACATGCACACGCCTCACAAACACGCTCACCCACCCTCAGGACACCGGGCAACTTTCGCCTTGGGGGCACCTACCTCCCTGTGGCCCACGGGCTCCCTCACACACTGGGTCACACGGAGCGTGGGCGTGCCTGCCTGCGCGTGTGAGGTCACATACGCATTTTCACGTGGAAAAGCCCAACTGCACACTTGGAAGGGGACACCGGATCCCATGGCACCGCCCCCTCACCATACTATCACGATGGAGGAGGCTACTCAAAAGTAGAAAGTGCTGGCAGTGCCATTTCCTGCTAAAAGCATCTGTGGCTTCAACCCTCGGTGCCCGGGGGTGAATGGATAAATGGAAGGATGGATTGAAACGGATGGATGGATGCATGGATGGATGCATGGATGGATGCATGGATGGAGGCATGGGTGGATGCATGGATGCATGGATGGAAGTTAGGATGAAAGGATGGGTGCATGGGTGGATGGATGCATGGATTGATGGTCGAATGGAAGCATGATTGAAAAGATGGAAGGAAGGATGGTTGGATGGGTGGAAGGATGGATGGAAGTTAGGATGAAAGGATGGGTGGATGGGTGGATGGATGCATGGCTGCATGGATTGATGGTCGAATGGAAGCATGGTTGAAAGATGGAAGAAAGGATGGAAGGAAGGATGGATGTCTGGGTGGAAGGAAAAATGGATGGATGGATGGATGGATGGCAAAGAAAAAGAGAGAAAGCAGATCCCATTGCACTCTGTCTGCAGGATGGATTGTAGGTGTGTCCCGGTTCCATACTGGTTCACCCCCCCCCCTTGTAGCCCAGGGTCCCCAGCGTGGAAGATGCTGATGGTGTATGTGGTGTTGCCTAGGGCACTGTGCTATTCAGTGCATGCGTCCGTCCAGTGTGGCCACGTCTGTCTATCCCGAAAGCCCCCCATATCCCTGGTGTTTGTTTTTTTGTTTGTTTGTTTGTTTGTTGATTGTTTGTTTATTGAGTGTATGTTAGGTGTGTGGGAGTGAGGTTGTGAGTGGGCTCCCGAGTGTGCGTGGGGCTGGGGTTTTGGGCGGGGAGGCAGAGGCAGGCGTTGAGTGTGAGTGTGTTTGGAGGGTGTTGTGGGTGCAGGTGTGGGTTCCCGGGCAGCGTGTGCGGGGTGCGACGGGAGTGGAGGGCGTAGGGCTTGGGGCTGTGTGTGTCGGGCAGGCAGGCGGGCGGGCGAGAAAGGAGACGGGGCGGGGAGCGCTGGCGAGGAAGGGGCGAGCGGGCTGGGTGTGTGTGTTGAGTGTGGGTGGTGGTGTGAGTGGGCGTCGTGGTGGTTGGGGTGGTGTTTTGTGTTTTGGGTGGTGGGGGAGCAAAAAGGGTCTCGCTAAGTTGCTGAAGGTCTCCGGCTGGCCTCGATCCTCCTGTCTCAGCCTCCCAAGCGCTAGGATGACAGGCGTGCGCCACCACGCCAGGCGCTGGCGCAGCCGGCTCCGCGGCCCTTTCACCGCTCGCCCGATGACGCAGCCGCCCTCCCCGGCGCCGCTCGCTCCACACCGCCACCTGCTGGGCCACACTCGCAAACACGCCGCCCTCCCCGACAGCCTCCCAGCGGCCGCCCTCCACCCCTCACCAACACCAGGCCCACCCCAAACACACCCCCTGCACCTCCCACAGCACACACCGCGCGCACACACCCCGATTCACGCTCTTCTTCGCTTCACCAGCCACCTCCACTTGCAACCTCCTGCACAAATACAAACAGTGCCTCTCGACCCTGGACACCAGCACAAGGCCCGCCTCAGGCCACACTGCCCGGGCCCACATGCACACGCCTCACAAACACGCTCACCCACCCTCAGGACACCGGGCAACTTTCGCCTTGGGGGCACCTACCTCCCTGTGGCCCACGGGCTCCCTCACACACTGGGTCACACGGAGCGTGGGCGTGCCTGCCTGCGCGTGTGAGGTCACATACGCATTTTCACGTGGAAAAGCCCAACTGCACACTTGGAAGGGGACACCGGATCCCATGGCACCGCCCCCTCACCATACTATCACGATGGAGGAGGCTACTCAAAAGTAGAAAGTGCTGGCAGTGCCATTTCCTGCTAAAAGCATCTGTGGCTTCAACCCTCGGTGCCCGGGGGTGAATGGATAAATGGAAGGATGGATTGAAACGGATGGATGGATGCATGGATGGATGCATGGATGGATGCATGGATGGAGGCATGGGTGGATGCATGGATGCATGGATGGAAGTTAGGATGAAAGGATGGGTGCATGGGTGGATGGATGCATGGATTGATGGTCGAATGGAAGCATGATTGAAAAGATGGAAGGAAGGATGGTTGGATGGGTGGAAGGATGGATGGAAGTTAGGATGAAAGGATGGGTGGATGGGTGGATGGATGCATGGCTGCATGGATTGATGGTCGAATGGAAGCATGGTTGAAAGATGGAAGAAAGGATGGAAGGAAGGATGGATGTCTGGGTGGAAGGAAAAATGGATGGATGGATGGATGGATGGCAAAGAAAAAGAGAGAAAGCAGATCCCATTGCACTCTGTCTGCAGGATGGATTGTAGGTGTGTCCCGGTTCCATACTGGTTCACCCCCCCCCCTTGTAGCCCAGGGTCCCCAGCGTGGAAGATGCTGATGGTGTATGTGGTGTTGCCTAGGGCACTGTGCTATTCAGTGCATGCGTCCGTCCAGTGTGGCCACGTCTGTCTATCCCGAAAGCCCCCCATATCCCTGGTGTTTGTTTTTTTGTTTGTTTGTTTGTTTGTTGATTGTTTGTTTATTGAGTGTATGTTAGGTGTGTGGGAGTGAGGTTGTGAGTGGGCTCCCGAGTGTGCGTGGGGCTGGGGTTTTGGGCGGGGAGGCAGAGGCAGGCGTTGAGTGTGAGTGTGTTTGGAGGGTGTTGTGGGTGCAGGTGTGGGTTCCCGGGCAGCGTGTGCGGGGTGCGACGGGAGTGGAGGGCGTAGGGCTTGGGGCTGTGTGTGTCGGGCAGGCAGGCGGGCGGGCGAGAAAGGAGACGGGGCGGGGAGCGCTGGCGAGGAAGGGGCGAGCGGGCTGGGTGTGTGTGTTGAGTGTGGGTGGTGGTGTGAGTGGGCGTCGTGGTGGTTGGGGTGGTGTTTTGTGTTTTGGGTGGTGGGGGAGCAAAAAGGGTCTCGCTAAGTTGCTGAAGGTCTCCGGCTGGCCTCGATCCTCCTGTCTCAGCCTCCCAAGCGCTAGGATGACAGGCGTGCGCCACCACGCCAGGCGCTGGCGCAGCCGGCTCCGCGGCCCTTTCACCGCTCGCCCGATGACGCAGCCGCCCTCCCCGGCGCCGCTCGCTCCACACCGCCACCTGCTGGGCCACACTCGCAAACACGCCGCCCTCCCCGACAGCCTCCCAGCGGCCGCCCTCCACCCCTCACCAACACCAGGCCCACCCCAAACACACCCCCTGCACCTCCCACAGCACACACCGCGCGCACACACCCCGATTCACGCTCTTCTTCGCTTCACCAGCCACCTCCACTTGCAACCTCCTGCACAAATACAAACAGTGCCTCTCGACCCTGGACACCAGCACAAGGCCCGCCTCAGGCCACACTGCCCGGGCCCAGGGCCCACATGCACACGCCTCACAAACACGCTCACCCACCCTCAGGACACCGGGCAACTTTCGCCTTGGGGGCACCTACCTCCCTGTGGCCCACGGGCTCCCTCACACACTGGGTCACACGGAGCGTGGGCGTGCCTGCCTGCGCGTGTGAGGTCACATACGCATTTTCACGTGGAAAAGCCCAACTGCACACTTGGAAGGGGACACCGGATCCCATGGCACCGCCCCCTCACCATACTATCACGATGGAGGAGGCTACTCAAAAGTAGAAAGTGCTGGCAGTGCCATTTCCTGCTAAAAGCATCTGTGGCTTCAACCCTCGGTGCCCGGGGGTGAATGGATAAATGGAAGGATGGATTGAAACGGATGGATGGATGCATGGATGGATGCATGGATGGATGCATGGATGGAGGCATGGGTGGATGCATGGATGCATGGATGGAAGTTAGGATGAAAGGATGGGTGCATGGGTGGATGGATGCATGGATTGATGGTCGAATGGAAGCATGATTGAAAAGATGGAAGGAAGGATGGTTGGATGGGTGGAAGGATGGATGGAAGTTAGGATGAAAGGATGGGTGGATGGATGCATGGCTGCATGGATTGATGGTCGAATGGAAGCATGGTTGAAAGATGGAAGAAAGGATGGAAGGAAGGATGGATGTCTGGGTGGAAGGAAAAATGGATGGATGGATGGATGGATGGATGGATGGATGGCAAAGAAAAAGAGAGAAAGCAGATCCCATTGCACTCTGTCTGCAGGATGGATTGTAGGTGTGTCCCGGTTCCATACTGGTTCACCCCCCCCCCCTTGTAGCCCAGGGTCCCCAGCGTGGAAGATGCTGATGGTGTATGTGGTGTTGCCTAGGGCACTGTGCTATTCAGTGCATGCGTCCGTCCAGTGTGGCCACGTCTGTCTATCCCGAAAGCCCCCCATATCCCTGGTGTTTGTTTTTTTGTTTGTTTGTTTGTTTGTTGATTGTTTGTTTATTGAGTGTATGTTAGGTGTGTGGGAGTGAGGTTGTGAGTGGGCTCCCGAGTGTGCGTGGGGCTGGGGTTTTGGGCGGGGAGGCAGAGGCAGGCGTTGAGTGTGAGTGTGTTTGGAGGGTGTTGTGGGTGCAGGTGTGGGTTCCCGGGCAGCGTGTGCGGGGTGCGACGGGAGTGGAGGACGTAGGGCTTGGGGCTGTGTGTGTCGGGCAGGCAGGCGGGCGGGCGAGAAAGGAGACGGGGCGGGGAGCGCTGGCGAGGAAGGGGCGAGCGGGCTGGGTGTGTGTGTTGAGTGTGGGTGGTGGTGTGAGTGGGCGTCGTGGTGGTTGGGGTGGTGTTTTGTGTTTTGGGTGGTGGGGGAGCAAAAAGGGTCTCGCTAAGTTGCTGAAGGTCTCCGGCTGGCCTCGATCCTCCTGTCTCAGCCTCCCAAGCGCTAGGATGACAGGCGTGCGCCACCACGCCAGGCGCTGGCGCAGCCGGCTCCGCGGCCCTTTCACCGCTCGCCCGATGACGCAGCCGCCCTCCCCGGCGCCGCTCGCTCCACACCGCCACCTGCTGGGCCACACTCGCAAACACGCCGCCCTCCCCGACAGCCTCCCAGCGGCCGCCCTCCACCCCTCACCAACACCAGGCCCACCCCAAACACACCCCCTGCACCTCCCACAGCACACACCGCGCGCACACACCCCGATTCACGCTCTTCTTCGCTTCACCAGCCACCTCCACTTGCAACCTCCTGCACAAATACAAACAGTGCCTCTCGACCCTGGACACCAGCACAAGGCCCGCCTCAGGCCACACTGCCCGGGCCCACATGCACACGCCTCACAAACACGCTCACCCACCCTCAGGACACCGGGCAACTTTCGCCTTGGGGGCACCTACCTCCCTGTGGCCCACGGGCTCCCTCACACACTGGGTCACACGGAGCGTGGGCGTGCCTGCCTGCGCGTGTGAGGTCACATACGCATTTTCACGTGGAAAAGCCCAACTGCACACTTGGAAGGGGACACCGGATCCCATGGCACCGCCCCCTCACCATACTATCACGATGGAGGAGGCTACTCAAAAGTAGAAAGTGCTGGCAGTGCCATTTCCTGCTAAAAGCATCTGTGGCTTCAACCCTCGGTGCCCGGGGGTGAATGGATAAATGGAAGGATGGATTGAAACGGATGGATGGATGCATGGATGGATGCATGGATGGATGCATGGATGGAGGCATGGGTGGATGCATGGATGCATGGATGGAAGTTAGGATGAAAGGATGGGTGCATGGGTGGATGGATGCATGGATTGATGGTCGAATGGAAGCATGATTGAAAAGATGGAAGGAAGGATGGTTGGATGGGTGGAAGGATGGATGGAAGTTAGGATGAAAGGATGGGTGGATGGGTGGATGGATGCATGGCTGCATGGATTGATGGTCGAATGGAAGCATGGTTGAAAGATGGAAGAAAGGATGGAAGGAAGGATGGATGTCTGGGTGGAAGGAAAAATGGATGGATGGATGGATGGATGGATGGCAAAGAAAAAGAGAGAAAGCAGATCCCATTGCACTCTGTCTGCAGGATGGATTGTAGGTGTGTCCCGGTTCCATACTGGTTCACCCCCCCCCCTTGTAGCCCAGGGTCCCCAGCGTGGAAGATGCTGATGGTGTATGTGGTGTTGCCTAGGGCACTGTGCTATTCAGTGCATGCGTCCGTCCAGTGTGGACACGTCTGTCTATCCCGAAAGCCCCCCATATCCCTGGTGTTTGTTTTTTTGTTTGTTTGTTTGTTTGTTGATTGTTTGTTTATTGAGTGTATGTTAGGTGTGTGGGAGTGAGGTTGTGAGTGGGCTCCCGAGTGTGCGTGGGGCTGGGGTTTTGGGCGGGGAGGCAGAGGCAGGCGTTGAGTGTGAGTGTGTTTGGAGGGTGTTGTGGGTGCAGGTGTGGGTTCCCGGGCAGCGTGTGCGGGGTGCGACGGGAGTGGAGGGCGTAGGGCTTGGGGCTGTGTGTGTCGGGGAGGCAGGCGGGCGGGCGAGAAAGGAGACGGGGCGGGGAGCGCTGGCGAGGAAGGGGCGAGCGGGCTGGGTGTGTGTGTTGAGTGTGGGTGGTGGTGTGAGTGGGCGTCGTGGTGGTTGGGGTGGTGTTTTGTGTTTTGGGTGGTGGGGGAGCAAAAAGGGTCTCGCTAAGTTGCTGAAGGTCTCCGGCTGGCCTCGATCCTCCTGTCTCAGCCTCCCAAGCGCTAGGATGACAGGCGTGCGCCACCACGCCAGGCGCTGGCGCAGCCGGCTCCGCGGCCCTTTCACCGCTCGCCCGATGACGCAGCCGCCCTCCCCGGCGCCGCTCGCTCCACACCGCCACCTGCTGGGCCACACTCGCAAACACGCCGCCCTCCCCGACAGCCTCCCAGCGGCCGCCCTCCACCCCTCACCAACACCAGGCCCACCCCAAACACACCCCCTGCACCTCCCACAGCACACACCGCGCGCACACACCCCGATTCACGCTCTTCTTCGCTTCACCAGCCACCTCCACTTGCAACCTCCTGCACAAATACAAACAGTGCCTCTCGACCCTGGACACCAGCACAAGGCCCGCCTCAGGCCACACTGCCCGGGCCCAGGGCCCACATGCACACGCCTCACAAACACGCTCACCCACCCTCAGGACACCGGGCAACTTTCGCCTTGGGGGCACCTACCTCCCTGTGGCCCACGGGCTCCCTCACACACTGGGTCACACGGAGCGTGGGCGTGCCTGCCTGCGCGTGTGAGGTCACATACGCATTTTCACGTGGAAAAGCCCAACTGCACACTTGGAAGGGGACACCGGATCCCATGGCACCGCCCCCTCACCATACTATCACGATGGAGGAGGCTACTCAAAAGTAGAAAGTGCTGGCAGTGCCATTTCCTGCTAAAAGCATCTGTGGCTTCAACCCTCGGTGCCCGGGGGTGAATGGATAAATGGAAGGATGGATTGAAACGGATGGATGGATGCATGGATGGATGCATGGATGGATGCATGGATGGAGGCATGGGTGGATGCATGGATGCATGGATGGAAGTTAGGATGAAAGGATGGGTGCATGGGTGGATGGATGCATGGATTGATGGTCGAATGGAAGCATGATTGAAAAGATGGAAGGAAGGATGGTTGGATGGGTGGAAGGATGGATGGAAGTTAGGATGAAAGGATGGGTGGATGGGTGGATGGATGCATGGCTGCATGGATTGATGGTCGAATGGAAGCATGGTTGAAAGATGGAAGAAAGGATGGAAGGAAGGATGGATGTCTGGGTGGAAGGAAAAATGGATGGATGGATGGATGGATGGATGGCAAAGAAAAAGAGAGAAAGCAGATCCCATTGCACTCTGTCTGCAGGATGGATTGTAGGTGTGTCCCGGTTCCATACTGGTTCACCCCCCCCCCTTGTAGCCCAGGGTCCCCAGCGTGGAAGATGCTGATGGTGTATGTGGTGTTGCCTAGGGCACTGTGCTATTCAGTGCATGCGTCCGTCCAGTGTGGACACGTCTGTCTATCCCGAAAGCCCCCCATATCCCTGGTGTTTGTTTTTTTGTTTGTTTGTTTGTTTGTTGATTGTTTGTTTATTGAGTGTATGTTAGGTGTGTGGGAGTGAGGTTGTGAGTGGGCTCCCGAGTGTGCGTGGGGCTGGGGTTTTGGGCGGGGAGGCAGAGGCAGGCGTTGAGTGTGAGTGTGTTTGGAGGGTGTTGTGGGTGCAGGTGTGGGTTCCCGGGCAGCGTGTGCGGGGTGCGACGGGAGTGGAGGGCGTAGGGCTTGGGGCTGTGTGTGTCGGGCAGGCAGGCGGGCGGGCGAGAAAGGAGACGGGGCGGGGAGCGCTGGCGAGGAAGGGGCGAGCGGGCTGGGTGTGTGTGTTGAGTGTGGGTGGTGGTGTGAGTGGGCGTCGTGGTGGTTGGGGTGGTGTTTTGTGTTTTGGGTGGTGGGGGAGCAAAAAGGGTCTCGCTAAGTTGCTGAAGGTCTCCGGCTGGCCTCGATCCTCCTGTCTCAGCCTCCCAAGCGCTAGGATGACAGGCGTGCGCCACCACGCCAGGCGCTGGCGCAGCCGGCTCCGCGGCCCTTTCACCGCTCGCCCGATGACGCAGCCGCCCTCCCCGGCGCCGCTCGCTCCACACCGCCACCTGCTGGGCCACACTCGCAAACACGCCGCCCTCCCCGACAGCCTCCCAGCGGCCGCCCTCCACCCCTCACCAACACCAGGCCCACCCCAAACACACCCCCTGCACCTCCCACAGCACACACCGCGCGCACACACCCCGATTCACGCTCTTCTTCGCTTCACCAGCCACCTCCACTTGCAACCTCCTGCACAAATACAAACAGTGCCTCTCGACCCTGGACACCAGCACAAGGCCCGCCTCAGGCCACACTGCCCGGGCCCACATGCACACGCCTCACAAACACGCTCACCCACCCTCAGGACACCGGGCAACTTTCGCCTTGGGGGCACCTACCTCCCTGTGGCCCACGGGCTCCCTCACACACTGGGTCACACGGAGCGTGGGCGTGCCTGCCTGCGCGTGTGAGGTCACATACGCATTTTCACGTGGAAAAGCCCAACTGCACACTTGGAAGGGGACACCGGATCCCATGGCACCGCCCCCTCACCATACTATCACGATGGAGGAGGCTACTCAAAAGTAGAAAGTGCTGGCAGTGCCATTTCCTGCTAAAAGCATCTGTGGCTTCAACCCTCGGTGCCCGGGGGTGAATGGATAAATGGAAGGATGGATTGAAATGGATGGATGGATGGATGGATGGATGGATGGATGGATGGATCCATGGATGCATGGAAGCATGGATGGAAGTTAGGATGAAAGGATGGGTGCATGGGTGGATGGATGCATGGATTGATGGTCGAATGGAAGCATGATTGAAAAGATGGAAGGAAGGATGGTTGGATGGGTGGAAGGATGGATGGAAGTTAGGATGAAAGGATGGGTGGATGGGTGGATGGATGCATGGCTGCATGGATTGATGGTCGAATGGAAGCATGGTTGAAAGATGGAAGAAAGGATGGAAGGAAGGATGGATGTCTGGGTGGAAGGAAAAATGGATGGATGGATGGATGGATGGATGGCAAAGAAAAAGAGAGAAAGCAGATCCCATTGCACTCTGTCTGCAGGATGGATTGTAGGTGTGTCCCGGTTCCATACTGGTTCACCCCCCCCCCCTTGTAGCCCAGGGTCCCCAGCGTGGAAGATGCTGATGGTGTATGTGGTGTTGCCTAGGGCACTGTGCTATTCAGTGCATGCGTCCGTCCAGTGTGGACACGTCTGTCTATCCCGAAAGCCCCCCATATCCCTGGTGTTTGTTTTTTTGTTTGTTTGTTTGTTTGTTGATTGTTTGTTTATTGAGTGTATGTTAGGTGTGTGGGAGTGAGGTTGTGAGTGGGCTCCCGAGTGTGCGTGGGGCTGGGGTTTTGGGCGGGGAGGCAGAGGCAGGCGTTGAGTGTGAGTGTGTTTGGAGGGTGTTGTGGGTGCAGGTGTGGGTTCCCGGGCAGCGTGTGCGGGGTGCGACGGGAGTGGAGGGCGTAGGGCTTGGGGCTGTGTGTGTCGGGGAGGCAGGCGGGCGGGCGAGAAAGGAGACGGGGCGGGGAGCGCTGGCGAGGAAGGGGCGAGCGGGCTGGGTGTGTGTGTTGAGTGTGGGTGGTGGTGTGAGTGGGCGTCGTGGTGGTTGGGGTGGTGTTTTGTGTTTTGGGTGGTGGGGGAGCAAAAAGGGTCTCGCTAAGTTGCTGAAGGTCTCCGGCTGGCCTCGATCCTCCTGTCTCAGCCTCCCAAGCGCTAGGATGACAGGCGTGCGCCACCACGCCAGGCGCTGGCGCAGCCGGCTCCGCGGCCCTTTCACCGCTCGCCCGATGACGCAGCCGCCCTCCCCGGCGCCGCTCGCTCCACACCGCCACCTGCTGGGCCACACTCGCAAACACGCCGCCCTCCCCGACAGCCTCCCAGCGGCCGCCCTCCACCCCTCACCAACACCAGGCCCACCCCAAACACACCCCCTGCACCTCCCACAGCACACACCGCGCGCACACACCCCGATTCACGCTCTTCTTCGCTTCACCAGCCACCTCCACTTGCAACCTCCTGCACAAATACAAACAGTGCCTCTCGACCCTGGACACCAGCACAAGGCCCGCCTCAGGCCACACTGCCCGGGCCCACATGCACACGCCTCACAAACACGCTCACCCACCCTCAGGACACCGGGCAACTTTCGCCTTGGGGGCACCTACCTCCCTGTGGCCCACGGGCTCCCTCACACACTGGGTCACACGGAGCGTGGGCGTGCCTGCCTGCGCGTGTGAGGTCACATACGCATTTTCACGTGGAAAAGCCCAACTGCACACTTGGAAGGGGACACCGGATCCCATGGCACCGCCCCCTCACCATACTATCACGATGGAGGAGGCTACTCAAAAGTAGAAAGTGCTGGCAGTGCCATTTCCTGCTAAAAGCATCTGTGGCTTCAACCCTCGGTGCCCGGGGGTGAATGGATAAATGGAAGGATGGATTGAAACGGATGGATGGATGCATGGATGGATGCATGGATGGATGCATGGATGGAGGCATGGGTGGATGCATGGATGCATGGATGGAAGTTAGGATGAAAGGATGGGTGCATGGGTGGATGGATGCATGGATTGATGGTCGAATGGAAGCATGATTGAAAAGATGGAAGGAAGGATGGTTGGATGGGTGGAAGGATGGATGGAAGTTAGGATGAAAGGATGGGTGGATGGGTGGATGGATGCATGGCTGCATGGATTGATGGTCGAATGGAAGCATGGTTGAAAGATGGAAGAAAGGATGGAAGGAAGGATGGATGTCTGGGTGGAAGGAAAAATGGATGGATGGATGGATGGATGGCAAAGAAAAAGAGAGAAAGCAGATCCCATTGCACTCTGTCTGCAGGATGGATTGTAGGTGTGTCCCGGTTCCATACTGGTTCACCCCCCCCCCTTGTAGCCCAGGGTCCCCAGCGTGGAAGATGCTGATGGTGTATGTGGTGTTGCCTAGGGCACTGTGCTATTCAGTGCATGCGTCCGTCCAGTGTGGCCACGTCTGTCTATCCCGAAAGCCCCCCATATCCCTGGTGTTTGTTTTTTTGTTTGTTTGTTTGTTTGTTGATTGTTTGTTTATTGAGTGTATGTTAGGTGTGTGGGAGTGAGGTTGTGAGTGGGCTCCCGAGTGTGCGTGGGGCTGGGGTTTTGGGCGGGGAGGCAGAGGCAGGCGTTGAGTGTGAGTGTGTTTGGAGGGTGTTGTGGGTGCAGGTGTGGGTTCCCGGGCAGCGTGTGCGGGGTGCGACGGGAGTGGAGGGCGTAGGGCTTGGGGCTGTGTGTGTCGGGCAGGCAGGCGGGCGGGCGAGAAAGGAGACGGGGCGGGGAGCGCTGGCGAGGAAGGGGCGAGCGGGCTGGGTGTGTGTGTTGAGTGTGGGTGGTGGTGTGAGTGGGCGTCGTGGTGGTTGGGGTGGTGTTTTGTGTTTTGGGTGGTGGGGGAGCAAAAAGGGTCTCGCTAAGTTGCTGAAGGTCTCCGGCTGGCCTCGATCCTCCTGTCTCAGCCTCCCAAGCGCTAGGATGACAGGCGTGCGCCACCACGCCAGGCGCTGGCGCAGCCGGCTCCGCGGCCCTTTCACCGCTCGCCCGATGACGCAGCCGCCCTCCCCGGCGCCGCTCGCTCCACACCGCCACCTGCTGGGCCACACTCGCAAACACGCCGCCCTCCCCGACAGCCTCCCAGCGGCCGCCCTCCACCCCTCACCAACACCAGGCCCACCCCAAACACACCCCCTGCACCTCCCACAGCACACACCGCGCGCACACACCCCGATTCACGCTCTTCTTCGCTTCACCAGCCACCTCCACTTGCAACCTCCTGCACAAATACAAACAGTGCCTCTCGACCCTGGACACCAGCACAAGGCCCGCCTCAGGCCACACTGCCCGGGCCCACATGCACACGCCTCACAAACACGCTCACCCACCCTCAGGACACCGGGCAACTTTCGCCTTGGGGGCACCTACCTCCCTGTGGCCCACGGGCTCCCTCACACACTGGGTCACACGGAGCGTGGGCGTGCCTGCCTGCGCGTGTGAGGTCACATACGCATTTTCACGTGGAAAAGCCCAACTGCACACTTGGAAGGGGACACCGGATCCCATGGCACCGCCCCCTCACCATACTATCACGATGGAGGAGGCTACTCAAAAGTAGAAAGTGCTGGCAGTGCCATTTCCTGCTAAAAGCATCTGTGGCTTCAACCCTCGGTGCCCGGGGGTGAATGGATAAATGGAAGGATGGATTGAAATGGATGGATGGATGGATGGATGGATGGATGGATCCATGGATGCATGGAAGCATGGATGGAAGTTAGGATGAAAGGATGGGTGCATGGGTGGATGGATGCATGGATTGATGGTCGAATGGAAGCATGATTGAAAAGATGGAAGGAAGGATGGTTGGATGGGTGGAAGGATGGATGGAAGTTAGGATGAAAGGATGGGTGGATGGGTGGATGGATGCATGGCTGCATGGATTGATGGTCGAATGGAAGCATGGTTGAAAGATGGAAGAAAGGATGGAAGGAAGGATGGATGTCTGGGTGGAAGGAAAAATGGATGGATGGATGGATGGATGGATGGCAAAGAAAAAGAGAGAAAGCAGATCCCATTGCACTCTGTCTGCAGGATGGATTGTAGGTGTGTCCCGGTTCCATACTGGTTCACCCCCCCCCCTTGTAGCCCAGGGTCCCCAGCGTGGAAGATGCTGATGGTGTATGTGGTGTTGCCTAGGGCACTGTGCTATTCAGTGCATGCGTCCGTCCAGTGTGGACACGTCTGTCTATCCCGAAAGCCCCCCATATCCCTGGTGTTTGTTTTTTTGTTTGTTTGTTTGTTTGTTGATTGTTTGTTTATTGAGTGTATGTTAGGTGTGTGGGAGTGAGGTTGTGAGTGGGCTCCCGAGTGTGCGTGGGGCTGGGGTTTTGGGCGGGGAGGCAGAGGCAGGCGTTGAGTGTGAGTGTGTTTGGAGGGTGTTGTGGGTGCAGGTGTGGGTTCCCGGGCAGCGTGTGCGGGGTGCGACGGGAGTGGAGGGCGTAGGGCTTGGGGCTGTGTGTGTCGGGGAGGCAGGCGGGCGGGCGAGAAAGGAGACGGGGCGGGGAGCGCTGGCGAGGAAGGGGCGAGCGGGCTGGGTGTGTGTGTTGAGTGTGGGTGGTGGTGTGAGTGGGCGTCGTGGTGGTTGGGGTGGTGTTTTGTGTTTTGGGTGGTGGGGGAGCAAAAAGGGTCTCGCTAAGTTGCTGAAGGTCTCCAGCTGGCCTCGATCCTCCTGTCTCAGCCTCCCAAGCGCTAGGATGACAGGCGTGCGCCACCACGCCAGGCGCTGGCGCAGCCGGCTCCGCGGCCCTTTCACCGCTCGCCCGATGACGCAGCCGCCCTCCCCGGCGCCGCTCGCTCCACACCGCCACCTGCTGGGCCACACTCGCAAACACGCCGCCCTCCCCGACAGCCTCCCAGCGGCCGCCCTCCACCCCTCACCAACACCAGGCCCACCCCAAACACACCCCCTGCACCTCCCACAGCACACACCGCGCGCACACACCCCGATTCACGCTCTTCTTCGCTTCACCAGCCACCTCCACTTGCAACCTCCTGCACAAATACAAACAGTGCCTCTCGACCCTGGACACCAGCACAAGGCCCGCCTCAGGCCACACTGCCCGGGCCCACATGCACACGCCTCACAAACACGCTCACCCACCCTCAGGACACCGGGCAACTTTCGCCTTGGGGGCACCTACCTCCCTGTGGCCCACGGGCTCCCTCACACACTGGGTCACACGGAGCGTGGGCGTGCCTGCCTGCGCGTGTGAGGTCACATACGCATTTTCACGTGGAAAAGCCCAACTGCACACTTGGAAGGGGACACCGGATCCCATGGCACCGCCCCCTCACCATACTATCACGATGGAGGAGGCTACTCAAAAGTAGAAAGTGCTGGCAGTGCCATTTCCTGCTAAAAGCATCTGTGGCTTCAACCCTCGGTGCCCGGGGGTGAATGGATAAATGGAAGGATGGATTGAAACGGATGGATGGATGCATGGATGGATGCATGGATGGATGCATGGATGGAGGCATGGGTGGATGCATGGATGCATGGATGGAAGTTAGGATGAAAGGATGGGTGCATGGGTGGATGGATGCATGGATTGATGGTCGAATGGAAGCATGATTGAAAAGATGGAAGGAAGGATGGTTGGATGGGTGGAAGGATGGATGGAAGTTAGGATGAAAGGATGGGTGGATGGGTGGATGGATGCATGGCTGCATGGATTGATGGTCGAATGGAAGCATGGTTGAAAGATGGAAGAAAGGATGGAAGGAAGGATGGATGTCTGGGTGGAAGGAAAAATGGATGGATGGATGGATGGATGGATGGCAAAGAAAAAGAGAGAAAGCAGATCCCATTGCACTCTGTCTGCAGGATGGATTGTAGGTGTGTCCCGGTTCCATACTGGTTCACCCCCCCCCCTTGTAGCCCAGGGTCCCCAGCGTGGAAGATGCTGATGGTGTATGTGGTGTTGCCTAGGGCACTGTGCTATTCAGTGCATGCGTCCGTCCAGTGTGGACACGTCTGTCTATCCCGAAAGCCCCCCATATCCCTGGTGTTTGTTTTTTTGTTTGTTTGTTTGTTTGTTGATTGTTTGTTTATTGAGTGTATGTTAGGTGTGTGGGAGTGAGGTTGTGAGTGGGCTCCCGAGTGTGCGTGGGGCTGGGGTTTTGGGCGGGGAGGCAGAGGCAGGCGTTGAGTGTGAGTGTGTTTGGAGGGTGTTGTGGGTGCAGGTGTGGGTTCCCGGGCAGCGTGTGCGGGGTGCGACGGGAGTGGAGGGCGTAGGGCTTGGGGCTGTGTGTGTCGGGCAGGCAGGCGGGCGGGCGAGAAAGGAGACGGGGCGGGGAGCGCTGGCGAGGAAGGGGCGAGCGGGCTGGGTGTGTGTGTTGAGTGTGGGTGGTGGTGTGAGTGGGCGTCGTGGTGGTTGGGGTGGTGTTTTGTGTTTTGGGTGGTGGGGGAGCAAAAAGGGTCTCGCTAAGTTGCTGAAGGTCTCCGGCTGGCCTCGATCCTCCTGTCTCAGCCTCCCAAGCGCTAGGATGACAGGCGTGCGCCACCACGCCAGGCGCTGGCGCAGCCGGCTCCGCGGCCCTTTCACCGCTCGCCCGATGACGCAGCCGCCCTCCCCGGCGCCGCTCGCTCCACACCGCCACCTGCTGGGCCACACTCGCAAACACGCCGCCCTCCCCGACAGCCTCCCAGCGGCCGCCCTCCACCCCTCACCAACACCAGGCCCACCCCAAACACACCCCCTGCACCTCCCACAGCACACACCGCGCGCACACACCCCGATTCACGCTCTTCTTCGCTTCACCAGCCACCTCCACTTGCAACCTCCTGCACAAATACAAACAGTGCCTCTCGACCCTGGACACCAGCACAAGGCCCGCCTCAGGCCACACTGCCCGGGCCCACATGCACACGCCTCACAAACACGCTCACCCACCCTCAGGACACCGGGCAACTTTCGCCTTGGGGGCACCTACCTCCCTGTGGCCCACGGGCTCCCTCACACACTGGGTCACACGGAGCGTGGGCGTGCCTGCCTGCGCGTGTGAGGTCACATACGCATTTTCACGTGGAAAAGCCCAACTGCACACTTGGAAGGGGACACCGGATCCCATGGCACCGCCCCCTCACCATACTATCACGATGGAGGAGGCTACTCAAAAGTAGAAAGTGCTGGCAGTGCCATTTCCTGCTAAAAGCATCTGTGGCTTCAACCCTCGGTGCCCGGGGGTGAATGGATAAATGGAAGGATGGATTGAAACGGATGGATGGATGCATGGATGGATGCATGGATGGATGCATGGATGGAGGCATGGGTGGATGCATGGATGCATGGATGGAAGTTAGGATGAAAGGATGGGTGCATGGGTGGATGGATGCATGGATTGATGGTCGAATGGAAGCATGATTGAAAAGATGGAAGGAAGGATGGTTGGATGGGTGGAAGGATGGATGGAAGTTAGGATGAAAGGATGGGTGGATGGGTGGATGGATGCATGGCTGCATGGATTGATGGTCGAATGGAAGCATGGTTGAAAGATGGAAGAAAGGATGGAAGGAAGGATGGATGTCTGGGTGGAAGGAAAAATGGATGGATGGATGGATGGATGGCAAAGAAAAAGAGAGAAAGCAGATCCCATTGCACTCTGTCTGCAGGATGGATTGTAGGTGTGTCCCGGTTCCATACTGGTTCACCCCCCCCCCTTGTAGCCCAGGGTCCCCAGCGTGGAAGATGCTGATGGTGTATGTGGTGTTGCCTAGGGCACTGTGCTATTCAGTGCATGCGTCCGTCCAGTGTGGCCACGTCTGTCTATCCCGAAAGCCCCCCATATCCCTGGTGTTTGTTTTTTTGTTTGTTTGTTTGTTTGTTGATTGTTTGTTTATTGAGTGTATGTTAGGTGTGTGGGAGTGAGGTTGTGAGTGGGCTCCCGAGTGTGCGTGGGGCTGGGGTTTTGGGCGGGGAGGCAGAGGCAGGCGTTGAGTGTGAGTGTGTTTGGAGGGTGTTGTGGGTGCAGGTGTGGGTTCCCGGGCAGCGTGTGCGGGGTGCGACGGGAGTGGAGGGCGTAGGGCTTGGGGCTGTGTGTGTCGGGCAGGCAGGCGGGCGGGCGAGAAAGGAGACGGGGCGGGGAGCGCTGGCGAGGAAGGGGCGAGCGGGCTGGGTGTGTGTGTTGAGTGTGGGTGGTGGTGTGAGTGGGCGTCGTGGTGGTTGGGGTGGTGTTTTGTGTTTTGGGTGGTGGGGGAGCAAAAAGGGTCTCGCTAAGTTGCTGAAGGTCTCCGGCTGGCCTCGATCCTCCTGTCTCAGCCTCCCAAGCGCTAGGATGACAGGCGTGCGCCACCACGCCAGGCGCTGGCGCAGCCGGCTCCGCGGCCCTTTCACCGCTCGCCCGATGACGCAGCCGCCCTCCCCGGCGCCGCTCGCTCCACACCGCCACCTGCTGGGCCACACTCGCAAACACGCCGCCCTCCCCGACAGCCTCCCAGCGGCCGCCCTCCACCCCTCACCAACACCAGGCCCACCCCAAACACACCCCCTGCACCTCCCACAGCACACACCGCGCGCACACACCCCGATTCACGCTCTTCTTCGCTTCACCAGCCACCTCCACTTGCAACCTCCTGCACAAATACAAACAGTGCCTCTCGACCCTGGACACCAGCACAAGGCCCGCCTCAGGCCACACTGCCCGGGCCCACATGCACACGCCTCACAAACACGCTCACCCACCCTCAGGACACCGGGCAACTTTCGCCTTGGGGGCACCTACCTCCCTGTGGCCCACGGGCTCCCTCACACACTGGGTCACACGGAGCGTGGGCGTGCCTGCCTGCGCGTGTGAGGTCACATACGCATTTTCACGTGGAAAAGCCCAACTGCACACTTGGAAGGGGACACCGGATCCCATGGCACCGCCCCCTCACCATACTATCACGATGGAGGAGGCTACTCAAAAGTAGAAAGTGCTGGCAGTGCCATTTCCTGCTAAAAGCATCTGTGGCTTCAACCCTCGGTGCCCGGGGGTGAATGGATAAATGGAAGGATGGATTGAAACGGATGGATGGATGCATGGATGGATGCATGGATGGATGCATGGATGGAGGCATGGGTGGATGCATGGATGCATGGATGGAAGTTAGGATGAAAGGATGGGTGCATGGGTGGATGGATGCATGGATTGATGGTCGAATGGAAGCATGATTGAAAAGATGGAAGGAAGGATGGTTGGATGGGTGGAAGGATGGATGGAAGTTAGGATGAAAGGATGGGTGGATGGGTGGATGGATGCATGGCTGCATGGATTGATGGTCGAATGGAAGCATGGTTGAAAGATGGAAGAAAGGATGGAAGGAAGGATGGATGTCTGGGTGGAAGGAAAAATGGATGGATGGATGGATGGATGGCAAAGAAAAAGAGAGAAAGCAGATCCCATTGCACTCTGTCTGCAGGATGGATTGTAGGTGTGTCCCGGTTCCATACTGGTTCACCCCCCCCCCTTGTAGCCCAGGGTCCCCAGCGTGGAAGATGCTGATGGTGTATGTGGTGTTGCCTAGGGCACTGTGCTATTCAGTGCATGCGTCCGTCCAGTGTGGCCACGTCTGTCTATCCCGAAAGCCCCCCATATCCCTGGTGTTTGTTTTTTTGTTTGTTTGTTTGTTTGTTGATTGTTTGTTTATTGAGTGTATGTTAGGTGTGTGGGAGTGAGGTTGTGAGTGGGCTCCCGAGTGTGCGTGGGGCTGGGGTTTTGGGCGGGGAGGCAGAGGCAGGCGTTGAGTGTGAGTGTGTTTGGAGGGTGTTGTGGGTGCAGGTGTGGGTTCCCGGGCAGCGTGTGCGGGGTGCGACGGGAGTGGAGGGCGTAGGGCTTGGGGCTGTGTGTGTCGGGCAGGCAGGCGGGCGGGCGAGAAAGGAGACGGGGCGGGGAGCGCTGGCGAGGAAGGGGCGAGCGGGCTGGGTGTGTGTGTTGAGTGTGGGTGGTGGTGTGAGTGGGCGTCGTGGTGGTTGGGGTGGTGTTTTGTGTTTTGGGTGGTGGGGGAGCAAAAAGGGTCTCGCTAAGTTGCTGAAGGTCTCCGGCTGGCCTCGATCCTCCTGTCTCAGCCTCCCAAGCGCTAGGATGACAGGCGTGCGCCACCACGCCAGGCGCTGGCGCAGCCGGCTCCGCGGCCCTTTCACCGCTCGCCCGATGACGCAGCCGCCCTCCCCGGCGCCGCTCGCTCCACACCGCCACCTGCTGGGCCACACTCGCAAACACGCCGCCCTCCCCGACAGCCTCCCAGCGGCCGCCCTCCACCCCTCACCAACACCAGGCCCACCCCAAACACACCCCCTGCACCTCCCACAGCACACACCGCGCGCACACACCCCGATTCACGCTCTTCTTCGCTTCACCAGCCACCTCCACTTGCAACCTCCTGCACAAATACAAACAGTGCCTCTCGACCCTGGACACCAGCACAAGGCCCGCCTCAGGCCACACTGCCCGGGCCCAGGGCCCACATGCACACGCCTCACAAACACGCTCACCCACCCTCAGGACACCGGGCAACTTTCGCCTTGGGGGCACCTACCTCCCTGTGGCCCACGGGCTCCCTCACACACTGGGTCACACGGAGCGTGGGCGTGCCTGCCTGCGCGTGTGAGGTCACATACGCATTTTCACGTGGAAAAGCCCAACTGCACACTTGGAAGGGGACACCGGATCCCATGGCACCGCCCCCTCACCATACTATCACGATGGAGGAGGCTACTCAAAAGTAGAAAGTGCTGGCAGTGCCATTTCCTGCTAAAAGCATCTGTGGCTTCAACCCTCGGTGCCCGGGGGTGAATGGATAAATGGAAGGATGGATTGAAACGGATGGATGGATGCATGGATGGATGCATGGATGGATGCATGGATGGAGGCATGGGTGGATGCATGGATGCATGGATGGAAGTTAGGATGAAAGGATGGGTGCATGGGTGGATGGATGCATGGATTGATGGTCGAATGGAAGCATGATTGAAAAGATGGAAGGAAGGATGGTTGGATGGGTGGAAGGATGGATGGAAGTTAGGATGAAAGGATGGGTGGATGGATGCATGGCTGCATGGATTGATGGTCGAATGGAAGCATGGTTGAAAGATGGAAGAAAGGATGGAAGGAAGGATGGATGTCTGGGTGGAAGGAAAAATGGATGGATGGATGGATGGATGGATGGATGGATGGCAAAGAAAAAGAGAGAAAGCAGATCCCATTGCACTCTGTCTGCAGGATGGATTGTAGGTGTGTCCCGGTTCCATACTGGTTCACCCCCCCCCCCTTGTAGCCCAGGGTCCCCAGCGTGGAAGATGCTGATGGTGTATGTGGTGTTGCCTAGGGCACTGTGCTATTCAGTGCATGCGTCCGTCCAGTGTGGCCACGTCTGTCTATCCCGAAAGCCCCCCATATCCCTGGTGTTTGTTTTTTTGTTTGTTTGTTTGTTTGTTGATTGTTTGTTTATTGAGTGTATGTTAGGTGTGTGGGAGTGAGGTTGTGAGTGGGCTCCCGAGTGTGCGTGGGGCTGGGGTTTTGGGCGGGGAGGCAGAGGCAGGCGTTGAGTGTGAGTGTGTTTGGAGGGTGTTGTGGGTGCAGGTGTGGGTTCCCGGGCAGCGTGTGCGGGGTGCGACGGGAGTGGAGGACGTAGGGCTTGGGGCTGTGTGTGTCGGGCAGGCAGGCGGGCGGGCGAGAAAGGAGACGGGGCGGGGAGCGCTGGCGAGGAAGGGGCGAGCGGGCTGGGTGTGTGTGTTGAGTGTGGGTGGTGGTGTGAGTGGGCGTCGTGGTGGTTGGGGTGGTGTTTTGTGTTTTGGGTGGTGGGGGAGCAAAAAGGGTCTCGCTAAGTTGCTGAAGGTCTCCGGCTGGCCTCGATCCTCCTGTCTCAGCCTCCCAAGCGCTAGGATGACAGGCGTGCGCCACCACGCCAGGCGCTGGCGCAGCCGGCTCCGCGGCCCTTTCACCGCTCGCCCGATGACGCAGCCGCCCTCCCCGGCGCCGCTCGCTCCACACCGCCACCTGCTGGGCCACACTCGCAAACACGCCGCCCTCCCCGACAGCCTCCCAGCGGCCGCCCTCCACCCCTCACCAACACCAGGCCCACCCCAAACACACCCCCTGCACCTCCCACAGCACACACCGCGCGCACACACCCCGATTCACGCTCTTCTTCGCTTCACCAGCCACCTCCACTTGCAACCTCCTGCACAAATACAAACAGTGCCTCTCGACCCTGGACACCAGCACAAGGCCCGCCTCAGGCCACACTGCCCGGGCCCACATGCACACGCCTCACAAACACGCTCACCCACCCTCAGGACACCGGGCAACTTTCGCCTTGGGGGCACCTACCTCCCTGTGGCCCACGGGCTCCCTCACACACTGGGTCACACGGAGCGTGGGCGTGCCTGCCTGCGCGTGTGAGGTCACATACGCATTTTCACGTGGAAAAGCCCAACTGCACACTTGGAAGGGGACACCGGATCCCATGGCACCGCCCCCTCACCATACTATCACGATGGAGGAGGCTACTCAAAAGTAGAAAGTGCTGGCAGTGCCATTTCCTGCTAAAAGCATCTGTGGCTTCAACCCTCGGTGCCCGGGGGTGAATGGATAAATGGAAGGATGGATTGAAACGGATGGATGGATGCATGGATGGATGCATGGATGGATGCATGGATGGAGGCATGGGTGGATGCATGGATGCATGGATGGAAGTTAGGATGAAAGGATGGGTGCATGGGTGGATGGATGCATGGATTGATGGTCGAATGGAAGCATGATTGAAAAGATGGAAGGAAGGATGGTTGGATGGGTGGAAGGATGGATGGAAGTTAGGATGAAAGGATGGGTGGATGGGTGGATGGATGCATGGCTGCATGGATTGATGGTCGAATGGAAGCATGGTTGAAAGATGGAAGAAAGGATGGAAGGAAGGATGGATGTCTGGGTGGAAGGAAAAATGGATGGATGGATGGATGGATGGATGGCAAAGAAAAAGAGAGAAAGCAGATCCCATTGCACTCTGTCTGCAGGATGGATTGTAGGTGTGTCCCGGTTCCATACTGGTTCACCCCCCCCCCTTGTAGCCCAGGGTCCCCAGCGTGGAAGATGCTGATGGTGTATGTGGTGTTGCCTAGGGCACTGTGCTATTCAGTGCATGCGTCCGTCCAGTGTGGACACGTCTGTCTATCCCGAAAGCCCCCCATATCCCTGGTGTTTGTTTTTTTGTTTGTTTGTTTGTTTGTTGATTGTTTGTTTATTGAGTGTATGTTAGGTGTGTGGGAGTGAGGTTGTGAGTGGGCTCCCGAGTGTGCGTGGGGCTGGGGTTTTGGGCGGGGAGGCAGAGGCAGGCGTTGAGTGTGAGTGTGTTTGGAGGGTGTTGTGGGTGCAGGTGTGGGTTCCCGGGCAGCGTGTGCGGGGTGCGACGGGAGTGGAGGGCGTAGGGCTTGGGGCTGTGTGTGTCGGGGAGGCAGGCGGGCGGGCGAGAAAGGAGACGGGGCGGGGAGCGCTGGCGAGGAAGGGGCGAGCGGGCTGGGTGTGTGTGTTGAGTGTGGGTGGTGGTGTGAGTGGGCGTCGTGGTGGTTGGGGTGGTGTTTTGTGTTTTGGGTGGTGGGGGAGCAAAAAGGGTCTCGCTAAGTTGCTGAAGGTCTCCGGCTGGCCTCGATCCTCCTGTCTCAGCCTCCCAAGCGCTAGGATGACAGGCGTGCGCCACCACGCCAGGCGCTGGCGCAGCCGGCTCCGCGGCCCTTTCACCGCTCGCCCGATGACGCAGCCGCCCTCCCCGGCGCCGCTCGCTCCACACCGCCACCTGCTGGGCCACACTCGCAAACACGCCGCCCTCCCCGACAGCCTCCCAGCGGCCGCCCTCCACCCCTCACCAACACCAGGCCCACCCCAAACACACCCCCTGCACCTCCCACAGCACACACCGCGCGCACACACCCCGATTCACGCTCTTCTTCGCTTCACCAGCCACCTCCACTTGCAACCTCCTGCACAAATACAAACAGTGCCTCTCGACCCTGGACACCAGCACAAGGCCCGCCTCAGGCCACACTGCCCGGGCCCAGGGCCCACATGCACACGCCTCACAAACACGCTCACCCACCCTCAGGACACCGGGCAACTTTCGCCTTGGGGGCACCTACCTCCCTGTGGCCCACGGGCTCCCTCACACACTGGGTCACACGGAGCGTGGGCGTGCCTGCCTGCGCGTGTGAGGTCACATACGCATTTTCACGTGGAAAAGCCCAACTGCACACTTGGAAGGGGACACCGGATCCCATGGCACCGCCCCCTCACCATACTATCACGATGGAGGAGGCTACTCAAAAGTAGAAAGTGCTGGCAGTGCCATTTCCTGCTAAAAGCATCTGTGGCTTCAACCCTCGGTGCCCGGGGGTGAATGGATAAATGGAAGGATGGATTGAAACGGATGGATGGATGCATGGATGGATGCATGGATGGATGCATGGATGGAGGCATGGGTGGATGCATGGATGCATGGATGGAAGTTAGGATGAAAGGATGGGTGCATGGGTGGATGGATGCATGGATTGATGGTCGAATGGAAGCATGATTGAAAAGATGGAAGGAAGGATGGTTGGATGGGTGGAAGGATGGATGGAAGTTAGGATGAAAGGATGGGTGGATGGGTGGATGGATGCATGGCTGCATGGATTGATGGTCGAATGGAAGCATGGTTGAAAGATGGAAGAAAGGATGGAAGGAAGGATGGATGTCTGGGTGGAAGGAAAAATGGATGGATGGATGGATGGATGGATGGCAAAGAAAAAGAGAGAAAGCAGATCCCATTGCACTCTGTCTGCAGGATGGATTGTAGGTGTGTCCCGGTTCCATACTGGTTCACCCCCCCCCCTTGTAGCCCAGGGTCCCCAGCGTGGAAGATGCTGATGGTGTATGTGGTGTTGCCTAGGGCACTGTGCTATTCAGTGCATGCGTCCGTCCAGTGTGGACACGTCTGTCTATCCCGAAAGCCCCCCATATCCCTGGTGTTTGTTTTTTTGTTTGTTTGTTTGTTTGTTGATTGTTTGTTTATTGAGTGTATGTTAGGTGTGTGGGAGTGAGGTTGTGAGTGGGCTCCCGAGTGTGCGTGGGGCTGGGGTTTTGGGCGGGGAGGCAGAGGCAGGCGTTGAGTGTGAGTGTGTTTGGAGGGTGTTGTGGGTGCAGGTGTGGGTTCCCGGGCAGCGTGTGCGGGGTGCGACGGGAGTGGAGGGCGTAGGGCTTGGGGCTGTGTGTGTCGGGCAGGCAGGCGGGCGGGCGAGAAAGGAGACGGGGCGGGGAGCGCTGGCGAGGAAGGGGCGAGCGGGCTGGGTGTGTGTGTTGAGTGTGGGTGGTGGTGTGAGTGGGCGTCGTGGTGGTTGGGGTGGTGTTTTGTGTTTTGGGTGGTGGGGGAGCAAAAAGGGTCTCGCTAAGTTGCTGAAGGTCTCCGGCTGGCCTCGATCCTCCTGTCTCAGCCTCCCAAGCGCTAGGATGACAGGCGTGCGCCACCACGCCAGGCGCTGGCGCAGCCGGCTCCGCGGCCCTTTCACCGCTCGCCCGATGACGCCGGCGCCGCTCGCTCCACACCGCCACCTGCTGGGCCACACTCGCAAACACGCCGCCCTCCCCGACAGCCTCCCAGCGGCCGCCCTCCACCCCTCACCAACACCAGGCCCACCCCAAACACACCCCCTGCACCTCCCACAGCACACACCGCGCGCACACACCCCGATTCACGCTCTTCTTCGCTTCACCAGCCACCTCCACTTGCAACCTCCTGCACAAATACAAACAGTGCCTCTCGACCCTGGACACCAGCACAAGGCCCGCCTCAGGCCACACTGCCCGGGCCCACATGCACACGCCTCACAAACACGCTCACCCACCCTCAGGACACCGGGCAACTTTCGCCTTGGGGGCACCTACCTCCCTGTGGCCCACGGGCTCCCTCACACACTGGGTCACACGGAGCGTGGGCGTGCCTGCCTGCGCGTGTGAGGTCACATACGCATTTTCACGTGGAAAAGCCCAACTGCACACTTGGAAGGGGACACCGGATCCCATGGCACCGCCCCCTCACCATACTATCACGATGGAGGAGGCTACTCAAAAGTAGAAAGTGCTGGCAGTGCCATTTCCTGCTAAAAGCATCTGTGGCTTCAACCCTCGGTGCCCGGGGGTGAATGGATAAATGGAAGGATGGATTGAAACGGATGGATGGATGCATGGATGGATGCATGGATGGATGCATGGATGGAGGCATGGGTGGATGCATGGATGCATGGATGGAAGTTAGGATGAAAGGATGGGTGCATGGGTGGATGGATGCATGGATTGATGGTCGAATGGAAGCATGATTGAAAAGATGGAAGGAAGGATGGTTGGATGGGTGGAAGGATGGATGGAAGTTAGGATGAAAGGATGGGTGGATGGGTGGATGGATGCATGGCTGCATGGATTGATGGTCGAATGGAAGCATGGTTGAAAGATGGAAGAAAGGATGGAAGGAAGGATGGATGTCTGGGTGGAAGGAAAATGGATGGATGGATGGATGGATGGATGGATGGATGGATGGATGGCAAAGAAAAAGAGAGAAAGCAGATCCCATTGCACTCTGTCTGCAGGATGGATTGTAGGTGTGTCCCGGTTCCATACTGGTTCACCCCCCCCCCTTGTAGCCCAGGGTCCCCAGCGTGGAAGATGCTGATGGTGTATGTGGTGTTGCCTAGGGCACTGTGCTATTCAGTGCATGCGTCCGTCCAGTGTGGACACGTCTGTCTATCCCGAAAGCCCCCCATATCCCTGGTGTTTGTTTTTTTGTTTGTTTGTTTGTTTGTTGATTGTTTGTTTATTGAGTGTATGTTAGGTGTGTGGGAGTGAGGTTGTGAGTGGGCTCCCGAGTGTGCGTGGGGCTGGGGTTTTGGGCGGGGAGGCAGAGGCAGGCGTTGAGTGTGAGTGTGTTTGGAGGGTGTTGTGGGTGCAGGTGTGGGTTCCCGGGCAGCGTGTGCGGGGTGCGACGGGAGTGGAGGGCGTAGGGCTTGGGGCTGTGTGTGTCGGGCAGGCAGGCGGGCGGGCGAGAAAGGAGACGGGGCGGGGAGCGCTGGCGAGGAAGGGGCGAGCGGGCTGGGTGTGTGTGTTGAGTGTGGGTGGTGGTGTGAGTGGGCGTCGTGGTGGTTGGGGTGGTGTTTTGTGTTTTGGGTGGTGGGGGAGCAAAAAGGGTCTCGCTAAGTTGCTGAAGGTCTCCGGCTGGCCTCGATCCTCCTGTCTCAGCCTCCCAAGCGCTAGGATGACAGGCGTGCGCCACCACGCCAGGCGCTGGCGCAGCCGGCTCCGCGGCCCTTTCACCGCTCGCCCGATGACGCAGCCGCCCTCCCCGGCGCCGCTCGCTCCACACCGCCACCTGCTGGGCCACACTCGCAAACACGCCGCCCTCCCCGACAGCCTCCCAGCGGCCGCCCTCCACCCCTCACCAACACCAGGCCCACCCCAAACACACCCCCTGCACCTCCCACAGCACACACCGCGCGCACACACCCCGATTCACGCTCTTCTTCGCTTCACCAGCCACCTCCACTTGCAACCTCCTGCACAAATACAAACAGTGCCTCTCGACCCTGGACACCAGCACAAGGCCCGCCTCAGGCCACACTGCCCGGGCCCACATGCACACGCCTCACAAACACGCTCACCCACCCTCAGGACACCGGGCAACTTTCGCCTTGGGGGCACCTACCTCCCTGTGGCCCACGGGCTCCCTCACACACTGGGTCACACGGAGCGTGGGCGTGCCTGCCTGCGCGTGTGAGGTCACATACGCATTTTCACGTGGAAAAGCCCAACTGCACACTTGGAAGGGGACACCGGATCCCATGGCACCGCCCCCTCACCATACTATCACGATGGAGGAGGCTACTCAAAAGTAGAAAGTGCTGGCAGTGCCATTTCCTGCTAAAAGCATCTGTGGCTTCAACCCTCGGTGCCCGGGGGTGAATGGATAAATGGAAGGATGGATTGAAACGGATGGATGGATGCATGGATGGATGCATGGATGGATGCATGGATGGAGGCATGGGTGGATGCATGGATGCATGGATGGAAGTTAGGATGAAAGGATGGGTGCATGGGTGGATGGATGCATGGATTGATGGTCGAATGGAAGCATGATTGAAAAGATGGAAGGAAGGATGGTTGGATGGGTGGAAGGATGGATGGAAGTTAGGATGAAAGGATGGGTGGATGGGTGGATGGATGCATGGCTGCATGGATTGATGGTCGAATGGAAGCATGGTTGAAAGATGGAAGAAAGGATGGAAGGAAGGATGGATGTCTGGGTGGAAGGAAAAATGGATGGATGGATGGATGGATGGATGGCAAAGAAAAAGAGAGAAAGCAGATCCCATTGCACTCTGTCTGCAGGATGGATTGTAGGTGTGTCCCGGTTCCATACTGGTTCACCCCCCCCCCTTGTAGCCCAGGGTCCCCAGCGTGGAAGATGCTGATGGTGTATGTGGTGTTGCCTAGGGCACTGTGCTATTCAGTGCATGCGTCCGTCCAGTGTGGACACGTCTGTCTATCCCGAAAGCCCCCCATATCCCTGGTGTTTGTTTTTTTGTTTGTTTGTTTGTTTGTTGATTGTTTGTTTATTGAGTGTATGTTAGGTGTGTGGGAGTGAGGTTGTGAGTGGGCTCCCGAGTGTGCGTGGGGCTGGGGTTTTGGGCGGGGAGGCAGAGGCAGGCGTTGAGTGTGAGTGTGTTTGGAGGGTGTTGTGGGTGCAGGTGTGGGTTCCCGGGCAGCGTGTGCGGGGTGCGACGGGAGTGGAGGGCGTAGGGCTTGGGGCTGTGTGTGTCGGGCAGGCAGGCGGGCGGGCGAGAAAGGAGACGGGGCGGGGAGCGCTGGCGAGGAAGGGGCGAGCGGGCTGGGTGTGTGTGTTGAGTGTGGGTGGTGGTGTGAGTGGGCGTCGTGGTGGTTGGGGTGGTGTTTTGTGTTTTGGGTGGTGGGGGAGCAAAAAGGGTCTCGCTAAGTTGCTGAAGGTCTCCGGCTGGCCTCGATCCTCCTGTCTCAGCCTCCCAAGCGCTAGGATGACAGGCGTGCGCCACCACGCCAGGCGCTGGCGCAGCCGGCTCCGCGGCCCTTTCACCGCTCGCCCGATGACGCAGCCGCCCTCCCCGGCGCCGCTCGCTCCACACCGCCACCTGCTGGGCCACACTCGCAAACACGCCGCCCTCCCCGACAGCCTCCCAGCGGCCGCCCTCCACCCCTCACCAACACCAGGCCCACCCCAAACACACCCCCTGCACCTCCCACAGCACACACCGCGCGCACACACCCCGATTCACGCTCTTCTTCGCTTCACCAGCCACCTCCACTTGCAACCTCCTGCACAAATACAAACAGTGCCTCTCGACCCTGGACACCAGCACAAGGCCCGCCTCAGGCCACACTGCCCGGGCCCACATGCACACGCCTCACAAACACGCTCACCCACCCTCAGGACACCGGGCAACTTTCGCCTTGGGGGCACCTACCTCCCTGTGGCCCACGGGCTCCCTCACACACTGGGTCACACGGAGCGTGGGCGTGCCTGCCTGCGCGTGTGAGGTCACATACGCATTTTCACGTGGAAAAGCCCAACTGCACACTTGGAAGGGGACACCGGATCCCATGGCACCGCCCCCTCACCATACTATCACGATGGAGGAGGCTACTCAAAAGTAGCAAGTGCTGGCAGTGCCATTTCCTGCTAAAAGCATCTGTGGCTTCAACCCTCGGTGCCCGGGGGTGAATGGATAAATGGAAGGATGGATTGAAACGGATGGATGGATGCATGGATGGATGCATGGATGGATGCATGGATGGAGGCATGGGTGGATGCATGGATGCATGGATGGAAGTTAGGATGAAAGGATGGGTGCATGGGTGGATGGATGCATGGATTGATGGTCGAATGGAAGCATGATTGAAAAGATGGAAGGAAGGATGGTTGGATGGGTGGAAGGATGGATGGAAGTTAGGATGAAAGGATGGGTGGATGGGTGGATGGATGCATGGCTGCATGGATTGATGGTCGAATGGAAGCATGGTTGAAAGATGGAAGAAAGGATGGAAGGAAGGATGGATGTCTGGGTGGAAGGAAAAATGGATGGATGGATGGATGGATGGATGGCAAAGAAAAAGAGAGAAAGCAGATCCCATTGCACTCTGTCTGCAGGATGGATTGTAGGTGTGTCCCGGTTCCATACTGGTTCACCCCCCCCCCCTTGTAGCCCAGGGTCCCCAGCGTGGAAGATGCTGATGGTGTATGTGGTGTTGCCTAGGGCACTGTGCTATTCAGTGCATGCGTCCGTCCAGTGTGGACACGTCTGTCTATCCCGAAAGCCCCCCATATCCCTGGTGTTTGTTTTTTTGTTTGTTTGTTTGTTTGTTGATTGTTTGTTTATTGAGTGTATGTTAGGTGTGTGGGAGTGAGGTTGTGAGTGGGCTCCCGAGTGTGCGTGGGGCTGGGGTTTTGGGCGGGGAGGCAGAGGCAGGCGTTGAGTGTGAGTGTGTTTGGAGGGTGTTGTGGGTGCAGGTGTGGGTTCCCGGGCAGCGTGTGCGGGGTGCGACGGGAGTGGAGGGCGTAGGGCTTGGGGCTGTGTGTGTCGGGCAGGCAGGCGGGCGGGCGAGAAAGGAGACGGGGCGGGGAGCGCTGGCGAGGAAGGGGCGAGCGGGCTGGGTGTGTGTGTTGAGTGTGGGTGGTGGTGTGAGTGGGCGTCGTGGTGGTTGGGGTGGTGTTTTGTGTTTTGGGTGGTGGGGGAGCAAAAAGGGTCTCGCTAAGTTGCTGAAGGTCTCCGGCTGGCCTCGATCCTCCTGTCTCAGCCTCCCAAGCGCTAGGATGACAGGCGTGCGCCACCACGCCAGGCGCTGGCGCAGCCGGCTCCGCGGCCCTTTCACCGCTCGCCCGATGACGCAGCCGCCCTCCCCGGCGCCGCTCGCTCCACACCGCCACCTGCTGGGCCACACTCGCAAACACGCCGCCCTCCCCGACAGCCTCCCAGCGGCCGCCCTCCACCCCTCACCAACACCAGGCCCACCCCAAACACACCCCCTGCACCTCCCACAGCACACACCGCGCGCACACACCCCGATTCACGCTCTTCTTCGCTTCACCAGCCACCTCCACTTGCAACCTCCTGCACAAATACAAACAGTGCCTCTCGACCCTGGACACCAGCACAAGGCCCGCCTCAGGCCACACTGCCCGGGCCCACATGCACACGCCTCACAAACACGCTCACCCACCCTCAGGACACCGGGCAACTTTCGCCTTGGGGGCACCTACCTCCCTGTGGCCCACGGGCTCCCTCACACACTGGGTCACACGGAGCGTGGGCGTGCCTGCCTGCGCGTGTGAGGTCACATACGCATTTTCACGTGGAAAAGCCCAACTGCACACTTGGAAGGGGACACCGGATCCCATGGCACCGCCCCCTCACCATACTATCACGATGGAGGAGGCTACTCAAAAGTAGCAAGTGCTGGCAGTGCCATTTCCTGCTAAAAGCATCTGTGGCTTCAACCCTCGGTGCCCGGGGGTGAATGGATAAAAGGAAGGATGGATTGAAATGGATGGATGGATGGATGGATGGATGGATGGATGGATGGATGGATCCATGGATGCATGGAAGCATGGATGGAAGTTAGGATGAAAGGATGGGTGCATGGGTGGATGGATGCATGGATTGATGGTCGAATGGAAGCATGATTGAAAAGATGGAAGGAAGGATGGTTGGATGGGTGGAAGGATGGATGGAAGTTAGGATGAAAGGATGGGTGGATGGGTGGATGGATGCATGGCTGCATGGATTGATGGTCGAATGGAAGCATGGTTGAAAGATGGAAGAAAGGATGGAAGGAAGGATGGATGTCTGGGTGGAAGGAAAAATGGATGGATGGATGGATGGATGGATGGCAAAGAAAAAGAGAGAAAGCAGATCCCATTGCACTCTGTCTGCAGGATGGATTGTAGGTGTGTCCCGGTTCCATACTGGTTCACCCCCCCCCCTTGTAGCCCAGGGTCCCCAGCGTGGAAGATGCTGATGGTGTATGTGGTGTTGCCTAGGGCACTGTGCTATTCAGTGCATGCGTCCGTCCAGTGTGGACACGTCTGTCTATCCCGAAAGCCCCCCATATCCCTGGTGTTTGTTTTTTTGTTTGTTTGTTTGTTGATTGTTTGTTTATTGAGTGTATGTTAGGTGTGTGGGAGTGAGGTTGTGAGTGGGCTCCCGAGTGTGCGTGGGGCTGGGGTTTTGGGCGGGGAGGCAGAGGCAGGCGTTGAGTGTGAGTGTGTTTGGAGGGTGTTGTGGGTGCAGGTGTGGGTTCCCGGGCAGCGTGTGCGGGGTGCGACGGGAGTGGAGGGCGTAGGGCTTGGGGCTGTGTGTGTCGGGCAGGCAGGCGGGCGGGCGAGAAAGGAGACGGGGCGGGGAGCGCTGGCGAGGAAGGGGCGAGCGGGCTGGGTGTGTGTGTTGAGTGTGGGTGGTGGTGTGAGTGGGCGTCGTGGTGGTTGGGGTGGTGTTTTGTGTTTTGGGTGGTGGGGGAGCAAAAAGGGTCTCGCTAAGTTGCTGAAGGTCTCCGGCTGGCCTCGATCCTCCTGTCTCAGCCTCCCAAGCGCTAGGATGACAGGCGTGCGCCACCACGCCAGGCGCTGGCGCAGCCGGCTCCGCGGCCCTTTCACCGCTCGCCCGATGACGCAGCCGCCCTCCCCGGCGCCGCTCGCTCCACACCGCCACCTGCTGGGCCACACTCGCAAACACGCCGCCCTCCCCGACAGCCTCCCAGCGGCCGCCCTCCACCCCTCACCAACACCAGGCCCACCCCAAACACACCCCCTGCACCTCCCACAGCACACACCGCGCGCACACACCCCGATTCACGCTCTTCTTCGCTTCACCAGCCACCTCCACTTGCAACCTCCTGCACAAATACAAACAGTGCCTCTCGACCCTGGACACCAGCACAAGGCCCGCCTCAGGCCACACTGCCCGGGCCCACATGCACACGCCTCACAAACACGCTCACCCACCCTCAGGACACCGGGCAACTTTCGCCTTGGGGGCACCTACCTCCCTGTGGCCCACGGGCTCCCTCACACACTGGGTCACACGGAGCGTGGGCGTGCCTGCCTGCGCGTGTGAGGTCACATACGCATTTTCACGTGGAAAAGCCCAACTGCACACTTGGAAGGGGACACCGGATCCCATGGCACCGCCCCCTCACCATACTATCACGATGGAGGAGGCTACTCAAAAGTAGAAAGTGCTGGCAGTGCCATTTCCTGCTAAAAGCATCTGTGGCTTCAACCCTCGGTGCCCGGGGGTGAATGGATAAATGGAAGGATGGATTGAAACGGATGGATGGATGCATGGATGGATGCATGGATGGATGCATGGATGGAGGCATGGGTGGATGCATGGATGCATGGATGGAAGTTAGGATGAAAGGATGGGTGCATGGGTGGATGGATGCATGGATTGATGGTCGAATGGAAGCATGATTGAAAAGATGGAAGGAAGGATGGTTGGATGGGTGGAAGGATGGATGGAAGTTAGGATGAAAGGATGGGTGGATGGGTGGATGGATGCATGGCTGCATGGATTGATGGTCGAATGGAAGCATGGTTGAAAGATGGAAGAAAGGATGGAAGGAAGGATGGATGTCTGGGTGGAAGGAAAAATGGATGGATGGATGGATGGATGGATGGCAAAGAAAAAGAGAGAAAGCAGATCCCATTGCACTCTGTCTGCAGGATGGATTGTAGGTGTGTCCCGGTTCCATACTGGTTCACCCCCCCCCCCTTGTAGCCCAGGGTCCCCAGCGTGGAAGATGCTGATGGTGTATGTGGTGTTGCCTAGGGCACTGTGCTATTCAGTGCATGCGTCCGTCCAGTGTGGACACGTCTGTCTATCCCGAAAGCCCCCCATATCCCTGGTGTTTGTTTTTTTGTTTGTTTGTTTGTTTGTTGATTGTTTGTTTATTGAGTGTATGTTAGGTGTGTGGGAGTGAGGTTGTGAGTGGGCTCCCGAGTGTGCGTGGGGCTGGGGTTTTGGGCGGGGAGGCAGAGGCAGGCGTTGAGTGTGAGTGTGTTTGGAGGGTGTTGTGGGTGCAGGTGTGGGTTCCCGGGCAGCGTGTGCGGGGTGCGACGGGAGTGGAGGGCGTAGGGCTTGGGGCTGTGTGTGTCGGGCAGGCAGGCGGGCGGGCGAGAAAGGAGACGGGGCGGGGAGCGCTGGCGAGGAAGGGGCGAGCGGGCTGGGTGTGTGTGTTGAGTGTGGGTGGTGGTGTGAGTGGGCGTCGTGGTGGTTGGGGTGGTGTTTTGTGTTTTGGGTGGTGGGGGAGCAAAAAGGGTCTCGCTAAGTTGCTGAAGGTCTCCGGCTGGCCTCGATCCTCCTGTCTCAGCCTCCCAAGCGCTAGGATGACAGGCGTGCGCCACCACGCCAGGCGCTGGCGCAGCCGGCTCCGCGGCCCTTTCACCGCTCGCCCGATGACGCAGCCGCCCTCCCCGGCGCCGCTCGCTCCACACCGCCACCTGCTGGGCCACACTCGCAAACACGCCGCCCTCCCCGACAGCCTCCCAGCGGCCGCCCTCCACCCCTCACCAACACCAGGCCCACCCCAAACACACCCCCTGCACCTCCCACAGCACACACCGCGCGCACACACCCCGATTCACGCTCTTCTTCGCTTCACCAGCCACCTCCACTTGCAACCTCCTGCACAAATACAAACAGTGCCTCTCGACCCTGGACACCAGCACAAGGCCCGCCTCAGGCCACACTGCCCGGGCCCACATGCACACGCCTCACAAACACGCTCACCCACCCTCAGGACACCGGGCAACTTTCGCCTTGGGGGCACCTACCTCCCTGTGGCCCACGGGCTCCCTCACACACTGGGTCACACGGAGCGTGGGCGTGCCTGCCTGCGCGTGTGAGGTCACATACGCATTTTCACGTGGAAAAGCCCAACTGCACACTTGGAAGGGGACACCGGATCCCATGGCACCGCCCCCTCACCATACTATCACGATGGAGGAGGCTACTCAAAAGTAGCAAGTGCTGGCAGTGCCATTTCCTGCTAAAAGCATCTGTGGCTTCAACCCTCGGTGCCCGGGGGTGAATGGATAAATGGAAGGATGGATTGAAACGGATGGATGGATGCATGGATGGATGCATGGATGGATGCATGGATGGAGGCATGGGTGGATGCATGGATGCATGGATGGAAGTTAGGATGAAAGGATGGGTGCATGGGTGGATGGATGCATGGATTGATGGTCGAATGGAAGCATGATTGAAAAGATGGAAGGAAGGATGGTTGGATGGGTGGAAGGATGGATGGAAGTTAGGATGAAAGGATGGGTGGATGGGTGGATGGATGCATGGCTGCATGGATTGATGGTCGAATGGAAGCATGGTTGAAAGATGGAAGAAAGGATGGAAGGAAGGATGGATGTCTGGGTGGAAGGAAAAATGGATGGATGGATGGATGGATGGATGGCAAAGAAAAAGAGAGAAAGCAGATCCCATTGCACTCTGTCTGCAGGATGGATTGTAGGTGTGTCCCGGTTCCATACTGGTTCACCCCCCCCCCTTGTAGCCCAGGGTCCCCAGCGTGGAAGATGCTGATGGTGTATGTGGTGTTGCCTAGGGCACTGTGCTATTCAGTGCATGCGTCCGTCCAGTGTGGACACGTCTGTCTATCCCGAAAGCCCCCCATATCCCTGGTGTTTGTTTTTTTGTTTGTTTGTTTGTTTGTTGATTGTTTGTTTATTGAGTGTATGTTAGGTGTGTGGGAGTGAGGTTGTGAGTGGGCTCCCGAGTGTGCGTGGGGCTGGGGTTTTGGGCGGGGAGGCAGAGGCAGGCGTTGAGTGTGAGTGTGTTTGGAGGGTGTTGTGGGTGCAGGTGTGGGTTCCCGGGCAGCGTGTGCGGGGTGCGACGGGAGTGGAGGGCGTAGGGCTTGGGGCTGTGTGTGTCGGGCAGGCAGGCGGGCGGGCGAGAAAGGAGACGGGGCGGGGAGCGCTGGCGAGGAAGGGGCGAGCGGGCTGGGTGTGTGTGTTGAGTGTGGGTGGTGGTGTGAGTGGGCGTCGTGGTGGTTGGGGTGGTGTTTTGTGTTTTGGGTGGTGGGGGAGCAAAAAGGGTCTCGCTAAGTTGCTGAAGGTCTCCGGCTGGCCTCGATCCTCCTGTCTCAGCCTCCCAAGCGCTAGGATGACAGGCGTGCGCCACCACGCCAGGCGCTGGCGCAGCCGGCTCCGCGGCCCTTTCACCGCTCGCCCGATGACGCAGCCGCCCTCCCCGGCGCCGCTCGCTCCACACCGCCACCTGCTGGGCCACACTCGCAAACACGCCGCCCTCCCCGACAGCCTCCCAGCGGCCGCCCTCCACCCCTCACCAACACCAGGCCCACCCCAAACACACCCCCTGCACCTCCCACAGCACACACCGCGCGCACACACCCCGATTCACGCTCTTCTTCGCTTCACCAGCCACCTCCACTTGCAACCTCCTGCACAAATACAAACAGTGCCTCTCGACCCTGGACACCAGCACAAGGCCCGCCTCAGGCCACACTGCCCGGGCCCACATGCACACGCCTCACAAACACGCTCACCCACCCTCAGGACACCGGGCAACTTTCGCCTTGGGGGCACCTACCTCCCTGTGGCCCACGGGCTCCCTCACACACTGGGTCACACGGAGCGTGGGCGTGCCTGCCTGCGCGTGTGAGGTCACATACGCATTTTCACGTGGAAAAGCCCAACTGCACACTTGGAAGGGGACACCGGATCCCATGGCACCGCCCCCTCACCATACTATCACGATGGAGGAGGCTACTCAAAAGTAGCAAGTGCTGGCAGTGCCATTTCCTGCTAAAAGCATCTGTGGCTTCAACCCTCGGTGCCCGGGGGTGAATGGATAAAAGGAAGGATGGATTGAAATGGATGGATGGATGGATGGATGGATGGATGGATGGATGGATGGATCCATGGATGCATGGAAGCATGGATGGAAGTTAGGATGAAAGGATGGGTGCATGGGTGGATGGATGCATGGATTGATGGTCGAATGGAAGCATGATTGAAAAGATGGAAGGAAGGATGGTTGGATGGGTGGAAGGATGGATGGAAGTTAGGATGAAAGGATGGGTGGATGGGTGGATGGATGCATGGCTGCATGGATTGATGGTCGAATGGAAG
>NW_027664449.1:0-32000 GCF_963383645.1 Muscardinus avellanarius
ATAACTATTATTCTTTTGGTAATGATTCTTTTAATTTTCCACATGAATTGCTCTGGTAATGTAAGATTAGGACTGTGAGAGAAACTGAGTCAGTGGAAAATAAATTTTCAAGTAATTTGTCTAAGCCTCTAAATGCCCTCGGCTTTGCTCAAATAGTAATAAAATCTAGTCAGAATTCAGATGCAGTGGGAGCATTCCAGTCACAGCAATTAAAAACGCAGATTTCCCCTCTATCTCTGACCTTCATTCTAATCATTAACCTACAGTAAAAGCCTTAAGAGTCAGCTGAAACCATTAGCCCTAAAAACCTGTAAGGGAGGCAACTGGTGCCTCTGTTTACCCCCTCTCCTTGTGATCCAGCCTAGATACAGAGAAGATAAAATTTGTGTGTGGACTTCCGGGAAGATGGCGACCGAGAAAAGCGGGGCTTAAGAGCCCCGCTAACAACAAATCTCCATTAACACAAAATCAGTGCCTTTCATAGCCAGAAAACACCATCGCCAGAGAAACCAAAAAATCACCAGGCTCCAGAGAGAAAGCGGTCTGAGAACAGAGCCACAGAGGAGATACACCGGCCTTGCGCCTGAGGATGTGGCAGCAGCGCCATACTGCCGGCGGCATCGGCGAATTCACCGGAGGGCTACAGCAAGCTGAGGTGAGCCACTGCAGAACAGCTAGGCGGGATTTCTTGGCGCAGAGAGCATCTAAAGCTCCCAGTGGCCGAGCTCAGCACACGCTGCAGGGATTCAGAGTGGAAATCAAAACCAAGAAGAAAAACGCCAGCCCCACAGCCGAAGGCGTAGCAGCGGTGCCATATTGCCACCGGCGGCAGCAGCAGCGAATTCAGCGAGGCCAGTACAGCTACATCTGCGTACTCAAGAACAGTGAGTCAAACTGCGGGCCACAGAGGAGAAATCCCAGTACTGTACTCCCTGGGACTTGACCCAGTGGGGGAGGGGTGGTGGCAGAGATATCACACCTTAGGAGAACGTGCAACCTGGCACCCCCCACAGTCTAAAGCAGCCTCTATCGACTCTCTGGGTTGGAGACTCTGTGATAAAACCCAGTAAAGGAGTAGTGGGGTCTGAGATACTACTGACTCGAGATCCAGAACACCTTAAGTGAAGTCATAGTGACCCAAGGGAAGAACCCAGAGAAGGCACAAACTTCCAAAATCATGGGAAAGAGGAATAATACTGGAGCAATGAATGCCCACAACCCCACAACACCAGAACCCGATAAAACAGAAAATCAGAGATTTCTAGAAGACCAAATCAGGAAAATAACTGTAGAAATAATAGAGGTGCTTCGAAAAGAACTCAGAGAGAGCCAAAAAGAGATAAAGGATGCAATTAATGAAGTAAAGGCCTCAATTCAAAGCATGAACAACCGATTAGACCACATGGAGAACAGAATCTCGCTCTTAGAAGATGATCATTCCAAAAATGAACGCATAGTTTCTAATCTAGAAAAAAATATTCGACAGCAGGAATCTGACATTGAAGAAATATGGGCCCATTTTAAGAGAGCTAACCTAAGAATAATTGGAATAGAGGAGGGAAAAGAAAGTGATACCAAAGGGATCAACAATCTCTTCAAGGAAGTAATAGTAGAAAATTTTCCAAACATAGAGAAAGAGGTTGATACACAGGTCCAGGAAACTTATAGAACTCCCTTTAGACAGGATCAGAGAAGAGGATCCCCAGGCCACATAATTGTCAAAATGACCAATGTGGAAGCCAAGCAGAGAATCTTAAAGGCAACAAAAACAAAGGGCCAAGTGACATTCAGAGGGAAGCCAATTAGAATCACTCCAGACTTCCCAAACCAGGTTATGAGAGCCGGAAGGGCTTGGAATAACATATTCCAAACTCTGAAAGAAAACAACTTCCAGCCAAAAATTTCCTACCCAGCAAAACTTTCTATCAAATTAGATGGAGAAAGAAGAAGCTTCCGTGACAAACAGAAACTGAAGGAATTTATATCTTCAAAACAAGCGCTAGAGAAAATACTCAAAGAGATTAACTACAAAGAAGAAATAGGTAACACACACCAGAACCAGAGAAACAAGATTTTCCATCCAACAGACAACTAAGATTGGTTATCTGTGGAGAGTCATTATTTATGTTAGACTTTTACCTATCTCTAAATTGTATTGTTTGCCTTTATTGTTGTTAATTTTTAGGATTTCTAGTTGGAATATTAATATACCTTCAGATATAGCATTTGGAAATATTTTATCCCATTCTATTAGTAACTGTTAACTCTGTTTACATTGTCTTTGGATATACAATTTTTTTTTATTTTTTAGGGAGTTTGTATACTCTTCTGTTGCCTGTGCCATTGAAATCATATCCAAGAAATCACTGCCAATTTCAATGTTGTGAGGTTTTATGACCCAGATTTTCTCCTAAAAGTTTATAGTCTTAAGATTTATATTTAGGTCTTTTATCTAGTTTGAGTTAATATTTGTATATGGGATTAGGTAAGGGTCCAATTTTATTCTTTCCATGTAATTATTATTTTTCAACAATATTTAGTTAAAAGATTATTATTTCCACCACCAAATGTTCGTGGAAACCTTGTCAAAAATAACTTGACAATATAGGGAAGAATTTAGCTCTAGGCTTGTATTTAACTCCAATGGTTTATATATCTGCCTTTAGAACAGTACTACACTGTTTCAATTATTGTAGCTTTATATGGTTTGAAATCAGAAAATATATATCTTCTAGCTTTGTTCTTTTTCAAGATTGTTGTGGGTATCTAGAGTCCATATTCCATATTAGGATAGATTTTTTTTTGTCTGAAACATAAATATATAAATATATGATAGTTTCACCTAAAAAATAGAAAAAAATATTCTCTGGTAAGAAAGAAAGTAAAAAGAAATATTGAAATGTTATCTTTAAGTCATCAAAAGCTTGGTATCAGACAAATGAAACTTATGTGAGATTTTCATTTTTAATTTTGGATAAATTGCTATAATACTAGATGTCAACCACTAAGCCAAGCATGGGAGGGAGGGATGGGGAGAGAATGGGGTGGGGATCGGGTGGGGGCTGACTGGGCGATGTGTGTATGTATGTCTACAAAAGTTTATATCCCACTATGATGTATGAATACAGTGCACCAGTAAAAAAATAAATTTAAAAAAAAAGAAAGACTGTGTCCTAATGTTCAACTTAACTCTGCTTTACTGATTTGGGATGGGTCGGTTGGACAAGACTTTTCCACTCTGTTTTGCCCTGATTATTGATCAATATGCCCTCAGGTGTTTGCTAATAAGAAAGTCCTGAGTGTACAGACAGATCTTATCACACTCCTGATTTATTCCTGGTTCATAAGATCTTTTATGCAGGTCAGAGGCTAAATGACTCATTTGTTTCATTTGATTCTCAGATGTCTTTTCTGTGGGGTTGCATGCTTTTTAGAATATACTTATCCTTAAGAAATTGAAGGGTATGCTCAAAAATAATTGGAAAATCATTACAAATTAAGTGTTAAACTTCTTAACACATACTTATTTTCTCCTAAACTCTCAGATTGTACCTCAGAATTGAAATCCTCATTTCCTTACATGAAACACAAGTATCACTGCTTATTTGGACTCAATTCATTCATTACATGTTAAATTTACTGAAAATGAATTTGCCAAATTTCTTTATCATAAAGATTTCCTCACAAAAAATGGATTTTTACCTCCCACTGCTTTAGTGAACCCTCTCTACTGCATTTAAGTCCTTTTCCTATGTGATAAATACAGAGCAGAATGAAAAACAAATTTCTAAATCTTTAATAATATTATATATTGTGATAGTGTTTATGTATGAATAGGACTATATAGCTTAGGTCCATTTCCGACTCCGTGTGTGTGCATTGCTAAAGATTAAACCCAGAGGCATTGCTAACTCTGAGCTACTCTCAGCTTTTTTATTATCTTAGAAGAGCACTTCATTAAGCTGTTGACAGATTCACAAAGTTGCTGAGGATTACAAGCCTGTGCCACCATCCCGACCAGTTCTGATATATTAGAACTTACACTAAAGATGTAGATTAAATTTTTGTTAATATTTACTGACTTCGTATTGAAATAAGTTAGCAAGTTAGTGTTTGTACCCTAACACCTAAAGTCCTGCTTCGGAAGGTCTGAACCTCTTAGTAGACAGTGGTGTTAATTCTAGGACCATATCCTCACGGTTGACACTCAAGTCAATTAGACACCACAAGGCAGAATTAACTTTTGAATCTTGGCATTAATGACTGAGAACATGACACCACTTTTGAGCCTCTGGGATAGGTCACCCTTTAACATGAACCCAACTCGGTTGCTGTCACTGATATATTGTCTGTAATTTCAGATATCAGATCACAAAACTCAAAAAGTTCTTAAATTGTGTGTGTGTGTGTGTGTGTGTGTGTGTGTGTGTGTGTTTACTGGGAACTGAGCCCAATGGCCCCCTGGCACTGAGGAATACACCTGGCTCTCCTTTTATCTTGTTCTGAAGCCAACTGTCTCACTACGTTGTGGAGGCTGACCTTGAACTTGCAATCCTTCTGCCTCAGTCTCCCAAGTACTGAAATTACAGGTGGGCGCCGCCACCCCCAACTTGTTCTTTCTTACTTTTTCAAGTAAGGAGGTTGTAAACATGGAAACACAAACAGTATTCAGGAAAAACTTTGTCCCAACTTTAGCTAGGACTTCTTATATCCTAAAAATATTTGAAGTTTAATAGCAAGTTAAAATTTTTCATAAATTAAATATTAAATTAGGATGTATTCATTCTAAAAGGCTGCTCTGAAAGGTAATTCTATTTGGTTCTTGCTATATGATTAAGGCAAAAAATGTGAACCAGAAATTTGCATTTAAGATTTTACATACCTGCTGCTGGTACTTTTTGTTCCAATAAGGGCTGTCCGGTGGGCGCACTGGCGTCAACTCTGGAATTAATGCTGCAGACAAACCCATATATTAGTTACAGAAACTACTTAGAACAATTAAAAAAACTGATCATCTTTATGAAATTAAAGAGGAAAACATTAAAAATCTTATTTTTATTTTCATCTGTAAGGATTTTAATTAAGCTAATCTTTACATATTAAGTTACTTCCTCAGGAAATAACTTAATTATCCAAACATTTAACACATTCCTTGGAAGAACACTCCATGTCACAGGTTCAAGGCACAACATCTCATGAGCTCAAAGATTCATCCACAAACTCACCAAGTCCACATCAATAAGAAATCTTCAGAAACAAGCTATAAAAGTACCCTGGAAATATACACTCAAGCTGTACAGGATGCTCTACCTCAGTTGGTAACTTTTTTGTGTGTGTGTAGTACTGGGGTTCCTGGAAGCCCTTCTACTTCCGGGCTACACTCCCAGACCTATTTTTACATTTTTTTTATTTAGAAACAGGGTCTCCTAAGCCAGCACGCGCGGCTAGCTTCGAACCTGCGAGATCCTCCTGTCTCTGCCTCCCAAGCGCGGGGATTACAAGCGTGCGCCACCACGCCCGGCTCAGTCGGTAACTTTTAAACCATCCACTTCGCCTATGTGCATCATTAATGTTTTCCAAAATTACTGTGACTTTTTACACCTTCAACTGTGAGTGCACCAGGCTCATATATTTGAAATGATTCGCTCCATCATTCTGACAAATTTCTTCTCTTAGACTCAGTCTGCTCTGTCAAGTCTTCTTTGATTATCACTATCTTCCCCTAAACTAGGGCATCTATGCTTGGGGCTACCTTAGTGCTGCATGAATTTTCTGATGTATCTTTACCACTTTACGTTATTTCTAGAAATGCCTTTTACTTGTAGACTGGAACATTCTGTTATGTCATCATGGTACAAATGGTATTTATTTCTTTGAACCAATATTTATTGAATTCCTGCCAAGTGCTGGCTTCTGGGGTTTAAAAAATATACAGAAAAGGTATCAGAGTGGCTTTGCTAAAGGCAATGACAAAGAAGCCTTCAAGTTGAGGTCAGAGCCTGGAGTGTTGGTGCACACTTGTAATCCAGGGACAGGAGGATTGCAGTTTCATGCCTAGCCTCTGCTACTTAGTCAGACCCTCTGCAACTTAGTGAGACCGTTTCAAAAGCAAGAATAAAAATAAGACTGATGGTGTAACTGGGGATACAATGCCCTGGGTTCAATCTCCGGTATCACAAAGAAAAGGAAGACAGAGGGCAGGAAGGCAAGGGCACAAGGGCAGGAAAGGCAGCAGCAGTTAGGAAGACAGGACTAACGCGGGTATGCACTTGTCTAATAAGGACCGGTGAGGACAACAGCACCAGCAGTTTAATAACGCCAGTAAGAGGCAGACAGAAGGATGTGCTAAAGATGGAGCGGCAGGCAGGCTCAGATGACGGGGGCCTCGTCAGTACCCTTAAGATGCCGAGACCTTTCTGTTTTCAAGAGTGGTTCGTGGTCAGATTTGCACCAGAGATGGGTCACTGGATAGGCTGTGTGGAGGAGGAATGTGAAGGGCATACGAGCAAGTGGAGGGAGATGAAAAAGAAGTCAACAGTGCAAAATAAAGATAATGCAGGACAGAGGGAATGTGTTTAGAAATATTTACAGTAGAAAATGTTCAGTGCCCAGTACAGAATAAATCCTGATTACATGAACAAATGGACAAACCAGGGTACCTGGAGAACTATCCTTCACTCCGTCCTTGTTGACAAAAACTATTGAGAGATGTGAGATGAACCCCACAGACTGTTGAAGGTTGCTCGCATTTACTTGATGGTTTTTCTGTTCATCTTTAAAGTTCTTCTGTTTGGATGCTGAGAAAACTCAGGCTTTTGTTTTAAATGTCTTGCTTCTCAGTCTACCAAACTGATTCAGAAATAAGACAGGGCTAAGGTGTTGCTCAGTGGTACAGCATGTACTTAACATGAGCAAGACCTGAGTTCCATCCCCACCAAAACAAATGAAGTTATTAATTCTTAAAACAGTATCACTGACTCTAGTACCATCTAGTACAGCAAGATGTCATTGCCTTTATATGGGAGATAAAGACCAAAGTAAAACCATATGGATATCATCTCCTAAGTGGAAGAATTGAAAATACACAAAACGAATAATTTTAGTTTCATATGGAAGCAAAAAATAACTAAGAAGAATGGTTGAATATTTCATATTGCTTAGTGGCATAAATCCCTTTCTTAATAACATAGCTATGAAATAATATTCACTTTCTAAAAGTAAGCCATTCCAGTGTAATGACCAAAGGGAGCATCCGTTTCATCATGAGACCAATATGCTTAATGTGGCTGTAGAAGAGCACAGCACGTGCTGATGTCACACCATTCGCTCATTAATGCAGAGATACGTAGGATTTCAGGGATCAACATTAAATAAATGTATACTTATTTCAGATAAAGTGGCTTCAGATCGTAAATTTCCTACAAAATAACTCTGAATTCAAACCTAGTAAAAAAAAATAAGTATAATCAAAGTTTAATTTTATTTTATCTTTTTTTTTCAGTACTGGAAATGGAATCCAGGGGCATTCTACCTCCGAGCTACACCTATAGCCCTATTTTTTTTATAATTTTATTTTGGAACAAGGTTTCACTGAGTTGCAAAGAGCCACACTAAATAGTGGCTGAGGCTGTTCTCGAACCGTGATCCTCCAGTCTCAGCCTCCCAAATGCAGGGATTACAAGTGTGTGCCACCACGCCCGGACAAGCTTGATTTTTTTTTTTAAACTATTCTTTTGTGATCAAAATGTTTACCCTCACTTTTTTACCTAGTATGGCATGAAAAAAGTAATGAACAGAAGTCTTACATGGGCCGGCACAAAATCGGCGCTTAGGTCGCTTAGGTCTCAGATCCTGAGCTGAGGTAATTAATTCCATGCACCTATGTATAAAAAAGTGATAAATAAAATTACTTTAATACTGATGTAGGAAAAAATTATCATGTATATTAATATCAGATACGATCAGAGCTACTATCAGAACTATATTCTATACTCTTGGAATTTGGAAGATCTACAAACTTTTATTTTCTTTTTTTGGTACTATGGATAGAACCCAAGGGCACTCTACCACTGAGCTATAGCCTCACTCATTTTGACTTTTTATTTTGAGACAGGGTCTCCCTAAGATGCCCAGACTGACCATGAACTTGGCGATCCTCCTCGTTTAGCCTCCCAGGTAGCTGGAAATACAGGTGTGAGCCACCATGCCTGAACAAACTTTGTATAAAGGTTGTATTTAAGACAGGTTGTTATGAAGATTAAATGAGATAATATAAAACCATGCTGAGAGGAATAGAAAAAGCAATGGAATAATTTGTTCTTTCATGCTGCAATGATATTGAAACCTCAAACAAGAAGGAATGTATGTCTTCTCAGAGGTTCTAATACACCAGTGTTGCCGTGATCAGAAAACTTTAAGTTCAGACTTTGATGATTAACCATTCCTTTTTTTGCATCTAGCAACTCGGAGAAAATCAGCTTTTTGATTTTGTGTAACTCCATTTATTTATAAATATTTACCTCACTCAATAACATAACAGAAGCATCTCTGAGGGCTTGGACAGTGATAGAGATGACAGCTGCTGCTCTGCTCTTCCGTCTCTATCTGCTCAGACTCAGAATCTGCAGAGCTTTGCTAGAACATTGCCTAACTGCCACATTTACCTCCCATGGAGAAGGCAAAACCCTTCTCCATGGGGTTAACTAACATAACACTCTTAACATCAATGAACTTACTTTTTATCTGTGCATTGTAATCACACATCTTGATGAAGCTTAGCACAATAGAGGCTAATCTATACACTGTACCCCAGTGCTTACCCCACTTATTCTCCCTCTTCAGCTTCCTGTGCTCAACACAGGGATTGGCTTTGATAAGTGTGTGTATGGACATCATGTCCACTGACGTGTTCCCTCTAAGTCCCCCATCCAGGTCTGCCTAAGTTAGGTTCCCTCCTTCATTCCACTCAAGTTTTTCCTCCCTTGTCTGGATCTACTTTAAATTCAGAGAAGTCTGCTACAGAGCTTCCTTGGAAGGCCACTTTGAAGATATTCTGAAAACACAGGCAGACATGTAAATAGCTTGGGAGAGTTCCATTTCTCTGAAAATCAGATCACTTGAGGGGCCATTTAAAAGTTGGCACCTGCCCTGGGGACAGATGATAAGGAACCTCCTATAACTTAAGGAAAGATTCTACAGAAATATAAAGGAGGGTTCAGTTCTGGTGGCAAAGATCAAAGGAAAGTTTGACCTCTTCCTGCAACATCATTTGAACCTGTCCAAGAGTTGAGGAGGATCCCGACTGTATTGGCCAGCAGAAAAGACGAAGGGATCCACGGGGAATTCAACATGATGTCTGGGCTCCGTGTGGGCTCCACCTATGGCTGACAGGAGAAGGGTTGCTCACTAGGGTGTGGCTACATCTAGGAAGCTCAGCTGGCAAGGCACAGTGCTCTGCTTTGGAAACTTTGGCAGAGCATAAAAGCCTATACACAGGTGAGGTAAACGAGATGGAGCTCTTCAAGCTAAGTTTGTGTGACCTTGAAGACTCAGGGATCTGGATCAGTAAGGACAACCTGGTAATAGAGCTTAATTCATCTAAACTGGACCATCGGACCAGTTTTAAAAGCAACGACGAGCCAGGCTTGGTGGTGCACGCTTGTATCCCTGCGCTTGGGAGGCTGAGACAGGAGGATCGCACAGGTTCAAAGCCAGCCTCAGCTACTTAGTGAGGCTCTTGGCAACTTAGTGAGACCCTGTTTCCAAATAAAATATAAAATAGGTCTGAGAGTATAGCCTGGAAGTAGAATGCCTCTGGGTTCCACCCCCAGTACCACCAAAAATAAATAAATAAATAAAAGCAACAACGCTGCAGCAACACGTTCAAAAGACTGATTCGAATGGCCTTTTCTTTCCCTCCAGCTTCCTTGTGGAAGAGGACTGTATTCTGTGTGCTTAAAGAAGCCCCAGGTTCAGGGGACATTCAAGGAGGAGGATGTAGAAGACAGCTCCCAGGGGAAAGTAACAAGATTTTCTGCTATGCTGGGCTTTTCCAGATACAAATAGCTAATTAGAAAAAAATCAAAGGTGACTGTATTTGACTCCCATGCCTAGGAGTTGAAATTTCAGTGTCATGGACCATGTGGGAAACTCTCAGGATAGAACCCTAAAGTCCTGGGATATTGGTTTGGGGTATTGCTGGGCAGAACAGTTCCCTAGCATGCACGAGTCCTAGGGTCAAATCTAAGCACTTCCAAAGGGAAAAAGAAGTCCTGACATAAAGACTCCTGCACACACTGTAGCTTCCGAAGGTCACTTTTTGCCTGGGTTCTGGCTGATGAAGTGGACTAACCCACCGGCATCCCAAAATTATGGGCACTAAACTGAACTCTGACCAGATGTATAAGATGCAACAGTTGTAATGATTGTGAAACTGCATGTAATGTTAACTAGCATTTCAGCTAAACACTTACATATCACAGCCACTCTCTCTGGCATAACACAATGCCGTCTTTTGGTTAAAGTCTTTGGTAAAAACATCGACACCTTGCAGGATCAAAAACTTGACTCGGTGTCTGGAGCCATATTTTATCGCCAGCATGATGGAAGATCTGAAACAATAGAGAGGTTACTTATAAAGTTATTTAGTAAGGTAATTTAGTTAGGTAATTGAAGGGTTATTTAAATAGGTAATTGGATCTATACTACCAATTTCATATCTATCTGTCCCTGCAGAGCTGAACTTACACGCAAACTAGCAGACATAAGCATCTTATGAGCTCAAAAGCTCATCGTTGAGAACTGTCTGCAAGGCTAAAAGGGAAAAAACAAGCCAGAAGCCTCCTGTCCTGCTGGGGTTGAACATAGTCGAATTGAACAGTTCTCAGATTGACAGTAACTATGCTGATGTCATTTCTCTGAAATAAGTAAATGTAAAATAGGTTTACATGGACAATTCTCTATTTCTTCCCTAGTGTGATATCATATATTATAATTCATAGTCTGCTAAATATCAAATAGACAGACTATTGTCCCAGTTAAAACACTAATATCGGGAATAATGGTAATAATGCTAGTCATAGGAGTTCCATGTGATGATGCTGAAAGCCCATACTAGACAGCAGTTAAATGTTATACAGATCAAATCTTACCACCACCATCAAGTGCATTTTATCTTCCTTGCCATATTTGGGTGACAAGCAATGTTCCTATAACTAGCGTGGCAGAGCTAGAAATTAAAGCCAGTCTTGTGTGAATCTAAAGCTGACCCTTCTCTCTTTGTCATCCACCAGGACTTACCTTGATGAAAGCAAAAGTTTATAACCTTAAAATACCTTTTTCCTCTGTCTATGCTAAGTAAAAATAAGAGTATCAAACTGCATTAGAAATGAAAATGGAAAAAATTCTCAATAGCATCTACTAACAGCAATCAATATTCATTCAGGGATGACCTAACATCAGTATTCTTTGTGGAAAGCCATTAAAAGCAAAGAGTCATTCCATAGACAAAATGAGTCTCAAATTCTATATGTGCTTAATGTATACTTTCAAGGAAAAGCATAAAAGAAATAAAGCTTTAAAAACACTATAAGAGTAGGAAGTTAAATATTGAATCAAAAAGTAAACCAAAATTCTGTACTTAATAAAACAGTGAAATCCTTTTAGCCAATACAGAAGCAAATGACCACCAAAACCAAATTGTAAGTAACAAAGATGAACTAAGGGAATCCTACTATATGCTGTTGTTTCTGTTGCCCAGTCCTAATCATTGCTAGTATGGCATTTCTGATTTGAGGGATTGTTGCCACCCTAGACTACCACCAAGATTAATGACAAAGAGAGGAGAGAGAGAGAGAGAGAGAGAGAGAGAGAGAGAGAGAGAGAGAATTATACCTTCCGATGTCATCGATTGCATGGATGTTAGCTCCTCTATCGAGAAGAAAATCGATCATGGATTGTTTGTTTTCTCGAAAAGCTAGCAATAATGGTGTCAATCCCAGCTGTGAGAAAACATAAAAGAGTAATTGCAAAATACATTTGTCCCAACAGAAATAAAAGTCTCATCTGAGACCCTGTGAAGGCGAACACCTGGTAAACACAGCAGCCCCTTTCTTCCCCCACTGCCCTCACCTGCTGCTCCTTCCCTTTGCGATGCCCAGCCCTGCCTAGAGCCCCACAGGAACTCCAGTCTCCTCCAAAACTGACTTCACACTCACACTGCTTCCAAGGACTTTGGCCCCTATCACATTGATTATGGTGGTTTGGAGTTAAGTGATTGCTCCCCATCCTAGAAACCAAGACCTGCGCGAGGGCAGGTGCTGGATCTTGAACCTCCATAGCCCCAAGCCCTATGACACAGTAGGAGCAGCTCTAAGTATATTTTCTTGAAAACATAAAATAAATCATACTCTCTAGAGTAGGAATTTTTAATGGATATCCCAAACAATATTTACTTTCCTAGACTTGAAAGATTCCATGACCATCTTTTTCAGAAAGAAACAGGACTGGGAGTTATATGGCCTGTGCTGTAGAATCTCTTTCACTTTGCTTAATTTTCCTATTGGACAACACTTTTTTTGTGGCAAACACTAACATGTCAGGAATTTGAGTTTCACAGACAGTTTTAAGAGCTTTTTGATGAAATGGAATCTTCCTTCAGGGTAGGGACGAAACTACCTTGATTCTCTTCTCTGTGGCGTCAGGATCAAGATACTGACTTCAGGGCACTTCAGCTCCAAGTGGTAACACTAAGGAAGTGGCTCTGTCTATAAAGACAGAGGCTTCAAGTGCACTTTGGTGGCCAACTAAGGACCCATGCGGTTTCTGCTATGGCCTGATGGAATGGTTTCATCTTAGCTGTTACAGATCTCACATAGTGATGATTATGGGAGCCTACTGCACAGCCCACCTAACAGCAGTGTGGGTTCAAAGGAGACCCCTTGTCACTCTTTCAGAGAAGCTTGAAATCCAGGTTATTTTTCTAAACTGGAAATTGAACAGAGGGAGTTGGGCATTCTACTCTGAGCTCGATACACAGTCCTATTGTATTTTTAACTTTCAAACAGGTTCTGACTAAGTTGCTGGGGCTGGCTGCAAAATTCTTATCTTTCGGTCTCAGCCTCCCACTGAGATTATAAAATATCCTGATTAGATAATATAATATCCTGAGATTATAGATGGGAGCCACCACACCTAGGGAAATCCAGACTTCTGCATGAGTCTGCTGAATTTGAACTGTTGACTCAACTTATCAATACAAACTAAATGCTGGTATAGTCTTTATTTTGAATCCAATTAATTCTTTTGCAAGGCCTTACACAGATGCTAGAGGTTGGGAACACGGAAAGTCTGCCCTACACATATCACATGTCAGGTTCTTTGATAATAAAGATGGTGGGTCTCACCTTGTTTCCTGCTTCAATATTGGCATTGTGCGACAGCAGTTCTGTTGCTATCACGGTGTCTTCATTAAGAACGGCATAATGAAGGGCAGTGTTGCCACTGTGGTCTGCGAAATTTGTGTCAGCTCCATTTCTTACTAAAATCTGCACACATTCCGTGTGCTGGCGTTGTGTGGCCTATGATATGGTACAAGAAACAGAAGGTCAATTCAAGGAATTCAAGAGAAACATTCCAAAGATTTCTATGTAAATGGAGTGAGCGCATTTTTCTAAGCCTGCAAGTCCAGTGTACCTTCATCACGGCTGTGCAGTGCTCTGTGTCATACATGTTGACTGCACATTGTCGTTCCAAGAGGAAAGTCACCACGTGGGGATGACCATACGCGCTGGCAAAATGAAGAGCCGTCCTATGGAAGTGAAAGCACTTTTCAGGAAATTGGAGAATACTATCTCAAAACTTTACTTATGGAGATTATTGTCAATATTAAGTATCACATGATTTCTCTGCCTTCAAAGCAATATTTTATTTTCTTGAAGAAAGTACACTCTTTCATCAGGGTGTGGTGACACACACTTGTGATCTCAGTACTTGGGGGCTGAGACAAAAGGATCACAGGTTCACAGCCAGCTTCAGCCCTCCACAACTTTGTGAGACCCTGTTTCAAAATAAAGAATACAAAATGGGCGGGGGTTGTAGCTCAGGGGTAGAATGCCCCTGGGTTCAATCCCCAGTAATGAAGAAAGAAAGAAAGAAAGAAAGAAAGAAAGAAAGAAAGAAAGAAAGAAAGAAAGAAAGAAAGAAAGAAAGAAAGAAAGAAAGAAAGAAGAAAGAAAGAAAGAGAAAGAAAGAGAGAAAGAGTCATTTCTTAGTTATTATTACTCACCAGATTAATAAAAGTGTAGCCTATTTCATGGACTGGGGTGGGGCTGTGCTGGGGAGGAAACCCAGGGCCTGGCACATGCTAGGCACACAATGTCCCTGGAGGGACATCCCAGCCCAAAATGCCAATATGAATGGAAAGAGCACGGCACTTGGAGTTAGCTGATTTACTCGCTATTGCTTAGCATTTCTATGTCTCTATTTCCTCGTCCATAAAATGAGCATTACATATGATATTTATCTCACGGGACATCCCAATGGTGATTAAAAGAATCTATGCAAAGTACTTAGATGTCTGCAGCACAAACAGCAGCATGGTAATTGTTAGATAATAGAATTGTTACTAGTACTTAACAAAACAGCTCAATTAAGAGAAATCATACAATAACACCAGTTGTAATGATGTTTTAACTCTTCTGCATTTCACTGCATCTAAGGTGCTCCTCTTTTCACACTGAAAAATCTCTGATTTTGGACACCACTTGTAATTCATAATGGGCAACTCTATCTACTGGCATCACTTAAAACTTAAGACACAAAAGGACACAAAGGGTCATCATCCATTTCATGATGCCTCGCATTAAATTAAACTGATATTTTCAACAGGTGTATGCCAGATCTCATCATATGATGGGCATCAAAATCAATTTTAGTTCTTAAAATTACTTTGGACAATAAAAATCTAAAACAAAAAACCTTTGCCAAAGGAAACTCAAGATTTAAATGAAGAAGTATGGCTTGTTTAATTCAATATTTCAAGTTCTAGAATCACATATTTTGGAATTATTTCAATAGTATCATTTCTAGAAAGGAGAAATTTCCCACACTTAATTTCAATATCCAATGCTGCTATAAACTTTCATAAGGGGAGTCAAGTTACAAATTGCCTGGCGTGGTGGCGTAAGCTTGTAATCCCAGCATCTGGGAGGCTGAGATAGGAGGATCGTGGTTTACGGACAGCCTCAACTGTTTAGTGAGGTCCTTTGCAACTCAGTGCGACCCTGTTTCAAAATAAAGAATAAAAAAATAGGGCTGGCAGTGTCACTCAGAGGTAGAATGTCCCTGGTTCTTTACCCAGTACAGCAAAAGAAAAAAAAAAAAGCTATAATTTCCTAACTTCAGAAATGCTTTTTTTGAACGTGTAGAGGAAAGCTCCATTGAAATGAAGTCCTACTTCTTCAACTTCAAACCTGTTAACTTGCTAGACTGAACAGGGGAACAGGATTATTTCGATGAACAGGTCCTGAGAGATATTAGACTGTGTCTGCTGCATAATAAATATTCAGGTCACAGTTGGTGAATAAGTGGGCTAAAACAGTGGATCATTGAAGAGTTACATATTTTTAAAGAAAACTTTTATAAAGTAAAGCAATACTTCTACAAAAGCTATTTGTACTTTTCTTTTCATAAAGTTGCAACTAAAATAAATGCTTAAGGTATAATTATGTACATAAGTAGCAAATTTACATGTAGTTTAAGTGAGACAGGACACCCATTCAGAGCCTTACAAAGACTGTCAGGAGTTTAGACCTCAGATGGGAGAGAGTAAGAGTTTTTCCACCTCTCCCCCTAGTTTTCTAGGACCAAGGGAGAAGACACTTCCTAAAGATAAGGGAGCTGTTGCTTAGGCAACCCAGAGTCGGGATCCAGGAGCTCTTTCTACTGTAAACAAGAGAGAGACACTTAAAAGACCTGGGAGAGCTGGGGACCATATGTAACTTAAGTGCCTGGCTAGGCACTTACTTTCACACTTATAAGAATCAAGTGAGCCCTTTGTTTGAGGCTCAGTTCTCTGAGTTTGTCAACTAAGTCATTGGCCCATAAATAAACCTGTCTCTAATTTTGGCCTCTGGAAATACTGTCTTGGAAATTGGGGAAACTGAAGAAGGGGAGACTGAGTCTCCTGCAAAAAGACATACATTTTTAGTAAAATATATACACTATAAAACCTATGAGCACAGATCAAAAGGTTCTTTTTTCAGAGGAGGCCAAATGTTGGCAGAAATTACCTGGGGGCGCAAGCAAACACACACACACACACATGGCCAGAGAACATTTTATATATGCAAGATCAATATTTCAGCTCTTTGCAAGGGATATTAACAATCAAACTTTCCTGGAACTTTCCTACATGTTTACAGTAGAAATTGCAGATAAGAAATTAAGAAAGTTAGAAGCACTAGAGAACTCTGACCCAAAAGAATTCCACACTAAGCCAACAAGGCCAGACTCACCCCAAGCCAGAGTCCCTGTGCAGGGAGCGGCCTCCCTCCCTCCCTCCCTGCGCAGCCTGGCAGGTGGCCCATGTCCCAGGGCTCCTGCCTGTGCCCCTCAGCCCTGTCACCTTCTCCTCTGCCCGTCCGCCTCATTCACACAGCATTGCTGGCTGTCCAGGAGGCGCTGCAGTCTGTCCAGCTGGCCCTTGCTGGCAGCCTTCTGGAGCTTGGTTCTTGCTCTGTAGCCCACCTGGTACTTGGGTTTACGCCTCCCAAAGCACGGGAAGCTGAAGCAGCAGCAGCAGCCCTGATCCTGCATGGCAGAGGCTGCCGGCCTCACCCGCCTCTCCACCCTCCAGCCTCCCCCCTGCCCCTTCCTCCAGGCCATTCTCCCTCCTTCCTCCTTTCTCCTTTACCACTCCTCCTCTCTCCTTCTTCTCTCCTCTCCTCTTCTCTCCCTCTCCCCCCCACCCTCACTCTCACTCTCACTCTCACTCTCACTTTCACTCTCACTTTCACTCTCACTCTATCAGATTTTCGATTGGGGAACACAGTAGCTGAGACCCAGCAAGAGTCAAGAGCCGCTGCTGCAGTGTCTCCCTGGGAAGCTCCAGGTCCACTCTGTCAGCCTCAGAACTGTGGTCGCCTGGCAACCGCCACGCACCAGGGGGCGTGGCCTCCGCGAGCTCAGGAACCAAACCCCAGGACTGGCAGAGCCTCAAGTTCAAAAGTCAACCCGCGGGCAGCGCGCGGGGTGCAATGCACGCGATGGTCCTCAGAGCATGGGTGCAACGGTCAGAGGAGAGGAGAATACAACGGTCAGCGGGGGGGAGGGTGCAACGGTCAGCTGGAAGGAGGGTGCAACGGTCAGCGGGGAGGAGGGTGCAACGGTCAGAAGAGAGGAGAATGCAACGGTCAGCGGGTAGGAGGGTGCAACGGTCAGCGGGGAGAGGGTGCAACGGTCAGAGGAAAGGAGGGTGCACCTTCCTCCCCGCTGACCGTTGCACCCTCCTCTCTGCTGACCATTGCACCCTTCTCTCTGACCATTGCACCCTCCTCCCTGCTGACCGTTGCACCCTCCTCCCCACTGACCATTGCACCCTCCTCTCCTCTGACCATTACACCCGCTGACCACTGCACCCTCCTCTCCTCTGACCCTTGCACCCTCCTCCCTGCTGACCGTAGCACCCTCCTCCCCGCTGACCATTAAACAATCCTCTCCTCTGACCATTGCACCCTCCTCCCCACTGACCATTGCACCCTCCTCTCCACTATCATTGCACAATCCTCTCCTCTGACCATTGCACCCTCCTCCCCACTGGCCGCTGCACCCTCCTCCCCACTGACCATTGCACCCTTCTCCCCACTGACCGTTAAACAATCCTCTCCTCTGACCATTGCACCCTCCTCCCCACAGACCATTGCACCCTCCTCCCCACTGATCATTCCACAATCCTCTCCTCTGACCATTGCACACTCCTCCCCACTGGCCGCTGCACCCTCCTCCCCACTGACCGTTACACCCTTCTCCCTGCTGATTTTTGCACCCTCCTCCCCACTGACTGTTGCACCCTCCTCTCCGCTGACCGTTGCACCCTCCTCCCCGCTGACCATTGCACCCTCCTCTCCTTTGACCATTGCAACCTCCTCCCTGCTGATCATTGCACCCTCCTCTCCTCTGAACATTACACCCACTGACCATTGCACCCTCCTCTCCTCTGACCCATGCACCCTCCTCCCCGCTGACCATAGCACCCTCCTCCCCGCTGACTGTTGCACTCTCCTCCCCACTGACCATTGCACTCTCCTCCCTACTGACCGTAGCACCCTCCTCCCCCTGACCATTGCACAATCCACTCCTCTGACCATTGCACCCTCCTCCCCACTGACCGTTGCACCCTCCTCTCTGCTAACTGTTGCACCCTCCACCCAGTGGACCATTGCACACTCCTTTCCACTGACCATTGCACTCTCCTCTCTGCTGACCATTGCACCCTCCTTTCTACTGACCGTCGCACTCTCCTCTCCGCTGACCGTTGCACCCTCCTCCCTGCTGACTGTTGCACCCTCCTCCCCGCTGACCATTGCACTCTCCCCTCTCCTTTGACCATTGCACCCTCCTCCCTGCTGACCATTGCACCCTCCTCTCCTCTGACCATTACACCCGCTGACCATTGCACCCTCCTCTCCTCTGACCCATGCACCCTCCTCCCCGCTGACCATAGCACCCTCCTCCCCGCTGACCATTGCACCCACCTCTCTGACCATTGCACCCTCCTCCCCACTGACCGTAGCACCCTCCTCCCCACTGACCATTGCACAATCTTCTCCTCTGACCATTGCACCCTCCTCTCTGCTGACCATTACACCCTACTTTCTACTGACCATGGCTCCCTCCTCCCCGCTGATCATTGCTCGCTCCTCCCCACTGACCGTTGCACCCTCCTCTCTGCTGACCATTACACCCTACTTTCTACTGACCGTTGCTCCCTCCTCCCCTCTGACCGTTACACCCTTCTCTCCTCTAACTGTTGAGCCCTCCTTCCCGCTCCTGTCTCAAAAATAATATGCCAGGTACGTTGGCATATGCCTGTAATTCTGGTACTTGGGAGGCTGAGACAGGAGTTCAAATTCAGCCTCAGCAATAGAGTGAGATGCTGTTTCCAAATAAAAATTAAAATAGGCTGAGGCCAGGGAGGCGGAGGCGACTCACCCTGGCCTCACAGTGCTACACCTGCTCTGTTTGCATACAGCGAGGCTCACAGGCCAGCTTGGGGCCAGTATGGAATTCACAAAATGTGGCTGCGTCCCTCTCCAAGGGTAGCACTCCCTCAAACTTTATTTTTCTTTAGGACCCTGGGTTTTCACATCTAACATCTTCTGAAATCATGGGAAAGAGGAATAACAATGGAGCAATGAATGCCCACAACCCCACAACATCAGAACCTGATAATACAGGAATTCAGAGATCTCTAGAAGATCAAATCAGGAATATAACTGTAGAAATAATACAGGACCTTCAAAAAGAATTTAGAAAGAGTTTAAAAGAAATAAAGAATGCAATCATTGAAGTAAAGGCCTCAATTCAAAGTATAAACAATCGACTAGACCACATGGAGAATAGAATATCGCTCCTAGAACATGATCACTCCAAAAACAAACACATAGTCTATAATTTAGAAAAAAAAATCCGACAGCAGGAATCTGATATTTAAGAAATATGGGCCCATTTTAAGAGAGCTAACCTAAGAATAATTGGAATAGAGGAGGCAAAAGAAGGTAAAAAAAAAAAGGGGGACCAATAATCTCTTCAAGGAAGTAATAGGAGAAAATTTTCCAAACATAGAGCAAGAGGTCGATACACAGGTCCAGGAAACTTATAGAACTCCTTTAGACAGGATCGGAGAAGAGGATCCCCACGCCACATAATTGTCAAAATGACCAATGTGGAAGCCAAGCAGAGAATCTTAAAGGCAACAAAAACAAAGGGCCAAGTGACATTCAGAGGCAAACCTATTAGAATCACTCCAGGCTTCCCAAACCAAGTCATGAGAGCCAGAAGGGCTTGGAGTAACATATTCCAAACTCTGAAAGAAAACAACTTCCAGCCAAAAACTTTCTACCAAGAAAAACTATCTATCAAATTAGATGGGGAAATAAGAAGCTTCCGTGACACACAGAAACTGAAGGAATTTATGTCTTCAAAACCAACTCTAGAGAAAATACTCAAAAGAGGTTAACTACAAAAAAGAAATAGGTAATACATATATATTCACAGGAATTATTTTTTGTGGTACTGGAGATAGAACCCAGGCAGCTACCTTTGGGCTATATCCCAGCTCTCTTTTATTTTTATTTGGAAATGGTCTTGCTAAGTTGCTGAGACCTTCACTAAGTTAATGAGGCTCACTTCAAACCTGTGATCCTCCTGTCTCACCCTCCTAAGTACTGGGATTAGAGGCATGTGCCACCAGGCCTGGCTCAAAAGGAATTATTTACCCATAAATAATAACCATTTCTTTTTAGAAAAAAATGAAATTCTGATATATGCTATAACATAGGTGAATCTTGAGAACATTTTTTTTGTGTGTGTATGGTACTGGGGATGGAACCCAGGGGCCTTCTATCTCGGGGCTACACTCCCAGATTTATTTTATATTTTATTTGGAAACAGGGTCTCTTAAGCCAGCTGAGGCTGGCTTTGAACCTGCACGATCCTCCTTTCTCAGCCTCCCAAGCGCGGGGATTATAAGCGTGCACCACCGTCAATTTTTAACAAAAGAAAAAGCTGCTCTGGTATTAACTGAGATCCCATTAAAGCAATAGACCATTTGGGAAGCACAGACATTAATAGTATTGTGTCTCCTCATCCAGGAACACGTTGTACCCTCTGTTTATTTACATATTCTTTAACTCCTCTCAGTCATGTTACATAGTTCTTAGTGTATAACACATTGTGCACCTGTTTTGTAAAGTATCCCCAACAATTTCATCTTTTATATTCGGTCATAAGTAATATTTGTAACTTCAGCCAGGTGTGGTGGTGCATGCTTGCAATCTCAGAACTTGGGAGGCGGAGACAGGAAGGACCACAGGTTAGTGGCCAGCCTCAGCTACTTAGTGAGGCCCTCTGCAACTTAGTGAGACCCTGTTTCATAATAAAGAATAAAAAATAGGTCTGGGGAGTAGCTCAGAAGTTGAATGTCCCTGGATTCAATCCCCACAACTGAAAAAAAAAGTTGAGAAGTAAGCCTGGCAACTTAGTGAGATTGAGGGGTCATGGCCAGCCTCAACTACTTTGTGAGGTCCTCTGCAACTTAGTGAGACCCTGTTTCATAATAAAGAATAAATAGTAGGTCTGGAGAGTAGCTCAGAAGTTGAATGTCCCTGGGTTCAATCCCCAAAACTGAAAAAAAAAAAGTTGAGAAGTAAGCCTGGCAACTTAGTGAGATTGAGGGTTCATGGTCAGCCTCAGCTACTTTGTGAGGTCCTCTGCAACTTAGTGAGACCCTGTTTCAAAAATAAGTAAAAAATAGAGTTGAGGGTGTATCTCAGAGGTAGAATGCTCTTAGATCCCATCCCCAGTGCCGCAAAGTAAGTAGATAAATAAATATATGTATTTAGATATATATTTGTAACCAATTTTTTTCTTTCTTCTTTCTTTCTTTTCCTTTTTTTGGGGGGAGGTGTGTGTGGTACTGGGAATTGGACCCAGTAGTATTCTACCTTTGGGCTACACCCCCAGCCCTTTTAATTTTTTTAATTTTTTTTAACTTTGATTTCTCATTTTTTTATTTTTTATTACTATTTATTTATTTATTTATTTTAATCTTTAAAATTGTTTTATTGGTGCATTATATTCAAATATCATATTGGGATAAAAAAAAACTTGTGTGTACAAACATGTACACATTTCTGATTTAATCCCTACCCAATTCCCACCCCATTCCCTCCCCGTCCCTCCTTCCCTTGTTTGGCTTAGTGATTGACTTCGATATGTTTAAGTACATTGTGTGTTTTAGAGATTTTCCTCTTCCCCCCTCCTTTCTCCTCCTTTAGGTTCCCTTGTTTGCTCCTCTATAGGATTTCCTTTTTCATCTAGAGTTCCTCCTATGACCCATTTCTCCCTAACTCTCACATATTAGGGACAGCATCTGATTTCTTATTTTTGTGACTGACTAATCTCACTTAGCATAATGTCCTCCAGTTCCATCCATTTCCCTGAAAATGATGTAATTGAGGTTTTTTTTTTTTTTGATGACTGAGTAAAATTCCATTGTGTACATACATATCCCACAGTTTTGTAATCTATTCATCTGTTGATGGACATCTTGCCTGGTTCCATAGTTTGGCTATGGTGGATTGTGCGGCTCTGAACATAGATACACATGCATTAGTTTGGTAGTTTGGTTTCTTTTCTTTTGGGTAGATACCCAACAGTGGTATTGCTGGATCAAATGGTAGGTTTGTTCCCATTCTTCTGAGGATTCTCCATATTGTTTTCCAAAGTGGTTGCACTAATTTGCAATCCCACCAACAATGTCTTAGAGTTCCCACTTCTCCACATCCTCGCCAGCATCTGTTGTTGTTTGTGTTTTGAATGATGGCCATTCTAGTTGGAGTTAGGTGAAATCTCAGGGGAGTTTTGATTTGCATCTCTCTGATTGCCAGTGATGTTGAGCATTTTTTCATGCATTTATTGGCCATTTGAATGTATTCTTTTGTGAAGTGTCTATTTAGTTCATTGCCCATTTTGTTATTGGATGCTTTGTTTTCTTAGTGTTGTGTTCCTTGAGTTCTCTGTTTAACTTTTTTCAAAGTCGAGTACACTGCTAGGAGTCTCACTGTGTTGCTGAGGCTCTCCTTGAACCTCAATCCTCCTGTTCTGGCCTCTCAAGTTCTGGGATTATAGGCTTGTTCACACTCAGTGAACTTCAATTTCTTATTGCTTATTGTTAGTAAATGTACATGCAGCTGGTTTGTGTATATGGACCTTGCTAAACTCATTAGTTCTTGTAGCTTTAGGTTTTTCTCCATACACAACCATATAATTGGCAAAGGCTTCTATTTCTTTTTAATCTTTTTTTTTAGGTGGTACTGGTACTGGGGTTCCTGGAAACCCTTCTACCTTGGGGCTACACTCCTAGACCTATTTTATACCTTTTATTTGGAAATAAGGTCTCTTAAGCCAGCCTGGCTGGCTTTGAACCTGCAAGATCCTCCTGTCTCCTCCTCCCAAGCGGGGGATTACAGTACTGCGGATGGAACAAGGGGCATTCTACCTCTGAGGTACACCCCAGCCCTATTTTTTATTCTTTATTTTTGAAACAGGGTCTCACTGAGTTGCAGAGGGCCTCACTAAGTAGCTGAGGCTGGCCGTGAACTACGATTCTATGTCTCAGCTTCCCAAATGCTAGGATTACAAGCATGTACCACCACACCTGGCTTTAGTTTTTCTTTTAAATCTGCATGGTTAATTTCCTTCCTTCCTTCCTTCCTTTCTTCCTTCCTTCCTTCCTTTCTTTCTTTCTTTCTTTCTTCCTTTCTTTCTTTTATGCAGTACTGTGGATGGAGCAAGGGACATTCTACCTCTGAGGTACACCCCGGCCCTATTTTTATTCTTTATTTTTGAAACAGGGTCTCACTGAGTTGCAAAGGGCCTCACTAAGTAGCTGAGGCTGTCCTCAAACCACAATCCTCCTGTCTCAGCCTTCCAAATACTGGGTTTATAAGCATGTGCACCACGCCTGGCTTTTATTTTTTATTTTTGAAACAGGGTCTCACTAAGTTGCAAGGAGCCTCACTAAGTAGCTGAGACTATCCGTGAACAGCGATCCTCCAGTCACTGCCTCCCGAATGCTGGGAATACAAGTGTGCACCACCATGCCCAGCCTTGCATAGACAATTTCTAATTCATCATTCTTTGAAAATATTTCTTTCAAATTGGTCATCTACTTGTTAAATATAATTTCAATATAATCTTTGATAATTCTAATATTTGAAAGTCACCATAGGTTTATTTTTATTGTCTTGTTTCCGGGTAGTTATTGCTTATGATGTCTTGTTTTTGTGTGCTTGATTGTCTCAAACCATGTCCTACTTATTTATTTTGGGGGGACCATTCTTTATGGGAATTTTTTTTTGGTACAAGGGATTGAATTCAGGAACATTCTACCTCTAAGCTGCATCTCTGGCTCTTTTTATTTTAAAATAGGGTCTTATAGGCATGTGCCATCATGCATGGTGTGTGTGTGTGTGTGTGTGTGTGTGTGTGTGTGTGTGTGTGTTTTACTGGGCATGGTACCCAAGGGTCTTCTACCTCCAGCCTATACCTCCAGCCCTATTTTATATTTTATTTGGAAACATGTCTCGCTAAGTTGCTGAGTCTCACTAAGTTGCTGAGTCTGACTTTGAACCCGTGATCCTCTTGTCTCCCAAATATTTGGATTCCATGTGTGCACCACCACACCCAGGTCATAGGAATTCTTAAAAGCCTGGGATCAAGATATGTTCTTCCATATAAGTCTTTTGCTTTTATTTGATACATAAGACATTGAGAAGGGACTGCTTGAAATTCAGTTCTCTTGACTTCAGGTTCTGAAGCAGCCAGGGTAGAACATTGGGGCTTCAGATCCAAATGAGATCTGGCTTGTAGTTACAGCATGTCAGGAACTTTGTGTGTGTGTGTGTGTGTGTGTGTGTGTGTGTGTGTGGTACTTGGGGTTGAACCCAAAGGCATTCTTTCTCTGAGCTACACCCCCACCCTATTTTAGTTTATTTTGAAAAGGGTTTTACTAGGTTGATAACTGTTAGGTAATATAGGGAGAAAAGAAAGAAAACACAGCCTTAGAGACCAGAACAGGCTCTTTTATCGGAGGGAAGCCTGAAAGGGGGAACTGACTGAGAAGAGGTCCGATGAGAGTCAGAAAAAGTCCCCTTCCTTACAGACTAAGTGCTTTTTATGGGGCATTAGGAGGGATCGGAGCTAGGCAGTTGTGGGTTTTCCCTATTGATGGTCTTGACATGGGGCCAGGACAGGTAGATTTATGAGGCTGGGGCAGGGGAGGGGTTAGGGTTACTTTCCTGCCACTGCTGGAGCTCTTTTGTTCTCACCTCCTCTGGCCAGGCCTCACAGCCAGACCTCACAGTGCCACTGCGAGAATCTCACTACTTGCTGAGGCTGTCCTTGAACCTGCAGTCCTCCTGCTTCACCCTCTTAAGCACTAGAATTACAAGTCAGCATCAGGAACTTTCCTCCGCGTTGTGCTTATTTCTGAAACAACTTTCCTTGCATTCCCTGTTGTGTGAAAGAATTGGGTGAACATTATATTTTGTTCTTATCAATATTTTCAAATCCACCATTGCAGTTCTTATCGGGCAATGAGCTCAATTTTTAAGGACTTACACAAATTAGTTCAGTGAAGAATGATTGTGGGTTGGGTTGGTATTGTAAAAGACAGGGCATGGTAGGGCCTGAAACTATTAAATGGTGAAATCTGGCCAGAACATGGAATGTGAAGTGGGTCATGGTGGAAGGCAAGCGGTCAGCAGGGTTCAGATCAAAAAGCCCAAGAAGAGCTGGGCATGGAGGCGCACGCCTATAATCCCAGTACTTGGGAGGCTAAGACAGGTGGATCACAGGTTCACAGCCAGCCTTGGCTACTTAGTGAGGCCCTCCACAACTGAATGAAAACCTGTTTCAAAATAAATAATAAAAGTTAAAAAAATAGAGCTGGGGGTGTGTCTTGGAGATAGAATGCCCCTGAGTTCAATCCCCAGTACTGCAAAAAAAAAAAAAAAAATTCAAGAAGTATGTTCTCTCATGTAGCACAGGTCCTTGGGAATACTGCACACATTATAGTCTGAGTAAACTGTTCCCTAACAGTCTGCAGTGATGAAGCTTAGAAGATTGACTGTTACCACTAGTCTCAGAAAGGAAGAAGAAAACAGGTGGTGAATAAGTCTCCATCACTAGAGCAGAGATGGCCGGGAGTGGTGGCGCACGCATGTGATCCCAGCATTCGGGAGGCAGAGACCAGAGAATCATGGTTTGCAGAGAGCCACGGCTACTTAGCAAGGCCTTTGCAACTCAGTGAGATCCTGATTCAAATACCAAAAAGACTTAAAATTGGGCTGGTGGTGTAGCTTGGAGGTACAATGCCCTAGGTTCCATCCCCAGTACTGTAAACAAACAAACAAACAAACAAACAACTAAAACAGAGATGTATAGTTCCCAAGAAGACTAGAAAATTCTTCTGGAACCAATCATGGTAGTGCATGCTTGTAATCCCAGTACTTGGGAGGCTTAGACAGGAGGATTGCAGGTTTGTGGCCAGCCTCGGCTACTTAGTGAGGCCCTCTGCAACTTTCAGTGAAACCCTGTTTCAAGATAAAGAATAAAAAATAGGGCTGAGGCCCTCCACAACTAAGTAAGACCCTGTTTCAAAATAAAGAATGGCTGGGAGTGTAGCTCAGAGGCAGAATGCCCCTGGGTCCCATCCCCAGTACCTCAAAAAAGAAGAAAAAAGTTCTCCTGGGCCCTACCCAGGTCATAATTTCTTCAGCCCACACAAATTAATTCATGGCCCTGAAAAGTGGGTGTTTTCTAGGTCTCATCCAAGGCTTTACAGTGCCCAGAGCAGTAATGCTAGGTTAGTTACAGAAGCCTATAGAAGACAAGGGAAAATAGAAGGCCATCTCCTCAGGGACAAATGGTTCTTTTCCGGGAATGTGGACACACTCTTAGATCTGACATCCTCGGGGAACAACACGTCATTCTTTGGCTGAGCCTCTACAACTTGCAAAAGTTGCTCTGAAAATTCCACAGCACTGTGTCTGTCATGCCACAAAGGTAGCTGTCATCGCCCCCATTGCTGGATGAGAAAGCGGAGGCTTAGACAGGACAGGACGCATGGCTCAGCAAGGTCACCACCAAAACTCCGTCCACAGGGATCTAATTACAGCCCTTTCCTTTTGACAGCTATTAAAACTTTCAGATAATTTGTGATGTTTCTTTAAAAATAGCCCTTTAGAAACTGCGAGACGCATGAAGAAAGCGACACAGGGCTCAGGAAGGAAAGGCATCTCCAGCCCTGCAGACAGCTCAGCTCGCGAGGCTGGAGGCGCCATCAGGGCCTGGAGGAAAGGGAGTGCGGCCCAGAGCACAGCCCACACTACCCCTGGGCTGAGACCAGGGCAGCTCTGACTGCTGCCAGCGATGAGGACAGAGAGTAAGGCTAGCTCTATCTACTGCCTAGGATTCTTCCCCAGAATCAGCATTCCTAAAACAAGATTTCAAATTCAGTGGCACCACTGGGCTTAAATGGAGAGAGACAGAATCTGACATTTAAAACTAACTACATACTAAGTCAACAAAGAGGAACAGGCCTTCAATTGAAAACAATTCTAGGGCCCTCACTGCTAAAGAACCTGTCCAAATTCATTCCTTGGGATTTCAAAATCCCCATGTGTGGGGTAGGGGGAGAAAGATTACAGAAGGGTTTACTTCTTGGGTTCCAAACACCCTCTCAGAGTCCCTGAAGTGTCTTCACCCATGCATGACCACTCACTGCCATGTTACTCTATTTTTGTTCTCATCTCTGCCTGAAACCTCAGGCATATCATTTGTTACTTGGCCACTGTCCCGGCCGTGGTAAAAGCTTTGTAAGAGCTGGACACTGGTCTCTCTCTACCCTCCCTCGCTCTCCTGCTCAGGCCCTATGTCTTCACCACTCACTGAAGGAAGAGAGAGGGAAGAAGGAAAGCACTTGCTGAGCATCTGCCACAAGTTCTCATACTTGAATGCACTTCACCTTCCTAGCCTCTGGGCGATTACAGGCTGAACAGCCTCCATCCCACCACCTGAAATCCTGAACGTCCCAAACACTCCAAGATAAGAAACAAATTCAGATGCGGGAACATTTTGGATTTTGAATAAGATATGAGATACGTCTTGCAAGACCCTTGACCGGCGACCCACCAGCGCGTCCTCCTAGGTCCTTTGCCGACCCCAGTACAGAAATTAACCAGAACCAAAAGTTCTGTCTCTGACCTCAGACACACTTCATCCTGACTGATCAGAAGCAGAGGCCCCTCCCCCACCCAGCTGCCAAGGCCAGAAGGCATCAGCAGAGAGAGGACACCTGAAGGAGGGTGCAAGATTTCCTTCCAAGTCCAATCTCAAGGAGCATCCCAAGCCTCTCTTTCTGCAACTGCTGTCCAAGAAGGTTAAAAAAAAAAATCAGAAAACCACTCCAGGCCTGGGGTAGAAGAGCCAGTCAAATGACTGCTAGGTGAGCAGCAGATACAATGGTCCCAGTCACAAACTGTGCACCTGCTGAGTCGGCCAGACCCACCTGCCCTGGGGAGACAGTAAAGAAAGAAGAGAGTCTGTCCCCAGGGCCTGAGCCCCAGGGCTAAAGCCAAACTGCTGCTGATAAGGACAAGAGCACCAGGAAGGTGAGCAAGACAGACAGCATATGCTCTGGGCAGGACAGAAGTAGAAAGCAGAGACACAGACTGCCAGCACCCCACGTCCCCACCCTGCACAAGATCATCCTGGGCCCTTCCCAGCCACAGGACTGTCCACCTCTCCCGCCCCCAGGGCTCAAGAGCTTCAGCCCCCAAGCCACTCGGCTTACCTTCAACTTGGCTCCAGCAACACTCAACATCCACCTGGCAGAGTCCCGGGCTGTCTAGGTGCTGTGAGCACTGAGCTGGCACGTGCAGGTGGACCCCAGGACCCGTGGCTCCCCAGGTGGGGGGCAGGCAGGAACCCACCGGGGACAGGGCGGCTGCTCTGGTGCGGGATGGGGAGCCCCAGCCTCAGCCCCTGGCGCTCGAGGGGCTCAGAGTCTGGACCCTGGCCCCGCAGGCTACAGTCCAGGGGGGTCCAGGGCTTTGCCAGGGAGAACCTGGCCAGAGAGGGCGACCTGCGGACTGGCGCATGCTCCAGGGCGATGTGAACCAGCGGGAGGACATGGTCCCTGAGGCGGGACTGAGTTGAGCGGGCAGCCATGAGGGCCGCCAGTGATGGCCAGGGCACGCAGTGAGGGCCCTGCGGGGTGGAGGCTCTCCAGGCCCGGCAGTGTGCGCCATAGGGGCCAGGGATCAGGGAAAGCTGCAGCTCTGAGAAGCCAAGTTCCCAAAGAGCCCTGCAGGTCCATGCAGCGTGCCAGGGGCAGGAAACACCCAGGGGCAGGAAACAGCAGGCGGCTGCTAAACTTGTAGGGGGGTCCGGCGCCCCGACCTAAACAACCCGATGGTCGGCAGGAGCTGAGGTGGGGCAGGGGGGCGTGGCCGCCAGACCCCCGCCCCCAGTGGCCACTCTAGAGGCACAGCAGTGTCCCCAGCTCCAGCTCTGCCACTCCTGAGGAGACCTGTGTCACCTGAGCAGCTTCCCCGGGACACAGCGGGCAGGAGCACGCAGGGCGGGGGAGGGGGTTCCCGGGGAGGCGGTGGACACCGGGGGCAGTGACTGGGGAGGGTGGGCTGGGTCAGGGGGCGCTTGGGGAGGCGGCGGACACCAGGGGATAGCGACAGGGGGAGTCGCCCGGGGTGGGGGCGGACACCGGGGGGCATCGACCAGGACCTCGGGCATTGTCAGGGGACGCCCCCGGTGGGTGCAGACACCTGAGGCAGCGAAGGTAACAGTGGGCAGGGTCTAGGGGCGCCTGGTGTGAGGGCGGACACCGGGGGCAGTGACCCGGACAGCGACCAGGGTCAGGGGGCCCCCGGGTTGGGGGCGGACACAGTGGGCAGCGGCAGGGACGGCGGGCAGGGTCAGTGGTCACCCAGGGTGGGGGCGGACACCGGGGGCAGCGACCGGGATGTTGGGCAGTGTCAGGGGGCGCCCGAGGTGTAGGCAGACACTGGGGGAAGCGGCGGGAGGGGGCGGGCAGGGTCAGGGGGCGCCCGGGGTGGGGGTCGGAAACCCGGGCAGCGGCAGGGGGGGGGCAGGGTCAGGGGGCGCCGAAGGTGGGGGCGGACATCTGGGCCAGCGGCCAAGCCCGGGGCAGAGGGCGCGGCCGCCAGAACCCCGCCCCTGGTGGCTGCTCAGACCCTCCCAGAGCAGGAGACACCGCAGCGCCCCCAGCTCCAGCTCAGCCTCCCCTGGGTAGGCGGGCACTTCACCCCAGCAGCTCCCCACAAGCTTCCCTGGGACAGGGCAGGCAGGGGCTGGCAGGGCGGGGGGTGGCACCCGGGGTGGGGGCGGACAACGGGGGCAGCGGTGGGGGGGCGGGCAGGGTCAGGGGGCGCTGGGGTGGGGGCAGACACCGGGGGGCAGCAACCGGGAGGTGGGGGGCGGTGGCTCCCCGGGCCATCCTGGCCTGATCCATAAATTTCTGATCAGGCCAGTTATCAATGGGGCCCGGGAGCGAGAGGGACTTGTCCACTACTGGGCTGTGCTCCAGCTGGCTCCCCCTCCTCCCCTTCCGCCCCCTGCAACCCCCACCCCAGCGAGCATCCCCAGGAGGAGAAGTCAGACCTGCAGCTGGCATCTGGAGACCCATTGGAGGCTGGAAAGGCTGGAGAGGCTTCTGGAGAGGGCTGGAGCTCTGGAGCCGCCCGGATGCCTGGAGCAGGACAGGAGTGGTGACCGCCCACGCATGACAAGGCAGCCCTGCCCTGCGACCCCGCCCACCCGAGTGGGCGGTGCCGGCTCTGACTCCTCCCACCTGTGGGCCCTTGGGCCTGGGTCCTGGGGGGGGCAGCCCTCCAGGCCAGGGGCAGGAGCGCTGGGCAGTCCCATGGCAGGCGCTTACCCTGCGCCATTCTGGCTCCCGCTGCAACCATGTGCCTGGTCCCTGCTGGAAGCAGGTTTCCAAGTTGGGGAGAAGCTGTTGTGCTTCATATTTAGGTTTTAGTTTATATTAAAATAAGTTGAAGTTTTTATATAACAAGCTGTGATCAAGTGTTAAATACATTAGGTGTACTGTGGTGTGCTGCGTAATAATAGATAAATTAATACTGTCAATCAACAATAAAACATTTGTGTGGTACATAATTGTAGGTTAAAAATAAAATTATACTTAATATAGTTTAAATTTTAATAATACAATTTGTTATAATAAATATTAGGATTCAAAGTAGTAATAAAATAAATATTTTAGTGTGTTCTCCCAATAGAGTTTAATTGTAGTTTTAAATAAGTTTTAAGCAGCTGGGCGTGGTGGTGCACGCTTGTAATCCCCGCACTTGGGAGGCTGAGACAGGAGGATCACACGGGTTTGAAGCCAACCTCAGCTACTTAGTGAGGCTCTCAGCAACTTAGTGAGACCATGTTTCCAAATAAAACATAAAAAAGGTCTGGGAGTATAGCCTGGAGATAGAAAGCCTCTGGGTTCCACCCTCAGTACCACCAAAAATAAATAAATAAATAAATAAATAAATAAATAAATAAATAAAAAGTTTTAAACTAACTTTCTCTTTAAGTTGTAAACCCAGGCACAAAGGCGGGAAATAGCTCACAAGAAAATTCCCAAGATAACTAAGAGCAGCCGCCCATGTCCAGGTCGCATACCTCAGATAAGAGACCCTCTACCTTTACCCCTGTTATCTTAAAAATGTCTGTATAAGTTACTTTAAAGTATAGAATTGTAAAATGTAAAAGCCTCATCAATGATGTAAAAAGATGACTTGCAAAATGTTGTAAAACAGTATGTAAGTTCCCCCCAAATGGAGATCTGGGCCCTTGCTGCCTATGTGGAAACACATGCACTTGGGTCCAGGTTCCAACCTGCAATAAAGTGTGGCTTTGCAGACACAATTGGCTTTGGACAATTATTCTCGGGTGGGTAGGTCACAACAAAGCGAAGTTGGGGGGAAGCAGCCCGAAACCTCAGGGCCCACACCCAGAACCGAGCGTGGCGGGGGTCCCGGGCTGGGCGCGGAGGCCCCGCGAGGAGAGTCCTGGGCCCCAAACCCGCGCAGCGCTGCTGCCGAGCAACCCCGGAAGCCACTGTGTTCAGACCCCTCGGCGTCTACTCCTGGGGGGCAACGAGT
>NW_027664448.1:0-23632 GCF_963383645.1 Muscardinus avellanarius
ACCCTATTTTATTTTTATTTTTAAGGTCTTGTTAGGTTGATGAGAGTCTCACTACTTGCTGAGGCTGTCCTTGAACCTATGATCCTCCTGTCTCAGCCTCCTAAGTACTAGAATTACAAGCGTGCACCACCATGCCCAGCTCCTTTTTATTTTTTATTTGGAACCAGGGTCTCACAGCCAGGTGTGCTGACTCACTCCTGTAATCCCAGTACTCAGGAGGCTGAGACAGGAAGAAGGAGGGTTCAAGGTCAGTCTCAGCAACTTAGTAAGGCTCTCATCTACTTAGCAAGACCCTGTTTCAAAATAAAAAATAAAATAGGACTAGAAAAGCCGAGCGTGGTGGAGCACGCTAGTCATCCCAGCATTTGGGAGGCTGAGACAGGAGGATCGTGGTTCGCGGACAGCCTCAGCTACTCAGTGAGGCCCTCTGCAACTTAGTTTGACCCTGTTTCAAAATAAAGAATAAAATATAGGGCTGGGGGTGTAGCTCGGAGGTCAAATGCCCCTGGGTTCTCTCCGCAGTACCGCAAAAAAATAAATAAATAAATAAATAAATAGGACTAGAAGTATAGCTCAGAGATAGATGCTCCTGAGTTCAATCCCCAGTACCACACAAAAAAAGGGAAAAGAAGGTGGGCATGGTGGCCAGGCTTGTAATCCCAGCATTTGGGAGGCTGAGACAGGAGGATCACAGTTCAAGGCCAGCCTCAGCTACTTAGTGAGGCCCTCTGCAACTCAGTGAGACCCTGTTTCAAAATAAAGAATAAAAAATAGGGCAGGGGGTGTAGCTCAGAGGTCGAATGCCCCTGGGTTCCATCCCAGACCTAAGAAAAAAAAAAGGGCTGGGTGTAGCTTGGAGGTCGAACATCACTGGGTCCAATTCCTAGTACTGAGGAGGTAGAAGGAAATAATCAGATAGGGAAAAGGCCTTGGTAGAAAAAAGTTAGTTTCCTGAGGGGCGGCAAATGCCTGAAACTCCAAAGGCTCAGAGATAAGAAGGCCAGAGCTTCACAAAGCCATCCTGAGTTTCCTAATCAACAAACCCACCGAGCAAGCCTGACATTCCTGAAAGGAGACCCTTCAAAGGACTTGCAAATGCCCTATGCAAATTCTCCTTGGAATCCCAAAAGTCACCCTAACCAAAAGCGAACTTGCAAGTGGTCAGGCAAGGCCAGTTGGATGGCAAACCGGGGGGGGGGGGGGGGGGGACCCTCCCGGGGGGACCCTCCCCTTCTGGGGAGCTGTTCTCTCTTCTGGGGAGCTGTTCTCTCTCTCACAGGTCAGGTCGGCCCTGAGAGAAGGCAGAGTGCATCTGAGGGCACGTGGCTCGGGCGACTCTGGAGTAGTGACCTGAAGGCCTCTGCTGGACATCATGGCTGACCAGGCCCCTAGGGGTGACCTGCACCTCTTTTCTGGCAGATCGCGTGGACTCTGGGGAAAGTAGTTTGCAACTGATGGGCACTTGGTTCGGGTGACACTCAGGTAGTGACCCTGAAGGCAGCTACTGGACCCCGGAGTTCCGACCAGCCACTTTTCTCTATTCCCTTCTGGCAGACAAGAACTCGCCGGGTTTCCTCTCAAGAAACCCCCGTTTCAGTACCAAACATACACACAGGGCAAACAGCCGCAAAAGCTGTGGCCATCTCTTTCTGGGCTCTGAGCCTTTTTTGTTTATTTGTTTTTGTGGTACTGGGGATAGAATCCAGGGGCTTTCTATCTCCAGGCTACACTCCCAGACCAATTTTTATATCTTATTAGATAACAGAGTCTAAGTTGCTGAGCGCCTCACTAAGTAGCCGAGGCTGGCTTCGAACCCGTGCAATCCTCCCGTCTCAGCCTCCCAAGCGCGGGGATTACAAGCGTGTGCCACCATGCCCGGCTGGCTCTGGGCCTTTGACTGTTCCATTTTCTTCTGTCCTCTATCCAGGAGAGGGAGGAGCTGACAAATGTGAGCCAGAGTCCCCCATTGGCTCTCGATGGCTGTGGGGTGTCTGGAACCCCTCTGTTTTCTTCCCCTGATAAAAGGCAATAATTCTCCCTTCTCCGCTGGGTTCCTGGAGGGCCATATGCGCTCACTGGACTGATTGGCACTCAGCTGTTTTATTTCTTTATTTACTAATTTGCAGCTTGGAGGACGGAGCCCAGGCCCTCAGAGCACGCCAGGCAGGCGCCCCACCGCCCAGCTACACCCCCAGCTGTGCTAATTAATGGGACCCATTCATCCTGAGACCTGACACCAAGAAAGCCGCGCTTGGTTTCGTTTTATCAAGAAAGACTTTTTTTTCCCCAGAAATACGGGTAGCAGATAGATTGCAACTTCTGCCTTGTTTATAGTCGGAACCAAAAATTACAACCTCAAACACTTGTAGACACGGGAAAGCTCAGCCTGTATCAACAGGGCTGAAGGACACCGGAAGCTTCTGCAGTGGTTGAGATCTGCTTTTCCACGTGGATTTAGGCTCTGTCTCCATCAGCAGACGGTCAGAGCGCTGTGAGAGAGGCAGGCATGTACCAGATGGAAATCTAAGCCGGGCATGGGGGCCCACACCTGTCATCTCAGTACCTGGGAGGCTGAGACAGGAGGATCTCAGGCTTGTGGCCAGACTCAGTGATTTATCAAGACCCTCAGCATCCTAAAGGGAGCCTGTTTGAAAGTAAAAAATAAGCTGGGTGTGGTGGTACACGGCTGTCCTCCCAGTACTTGGGAGGCTGAAACAGGAGGATCACAGGTTAGAGACCAGCCTCAGTAACTTAGCAAGACTGTTTCAAAATGACAGGGGAAGCAGGGTGTGGTGGCATACGCTTGTAATCCTAGTACTTTGGAGGCTGAGAGAGGAGGCTGATAGGTTCCTGACCAGCCTCAGCAATTTTTGTGAGGCCTTCTGCAATTTAGCGAGACTTTTTTTTTTTTTTTTTTTTTTATGTCTGGGGATGGAACCCAGGGGCATTTAACTTCCGAGCTACACCCTGTGCCCTATTTTTTATTCTTTATTTTGAAACAGGGTCTACTGAGTTGCAGAGGGCCTCACTTAAGTAGCCGAGGCTGTCCGCAAACCGCGATCCTCCAGTCTCAGTCTCCCGAATGCTGGGATGACAAGCGTGCGCCACCACGCCCGGCTTGGGACCCTTTTTTAAAATAATAAAATAGAACTAGGAGTGTACCTTAGAGGTAAAATACCCCTGGTTTCCTTCCCCCAGGCCTCTCCAGCCTCTATGCTGTATTTGTGTGTGTGTGTGTTTGTGTGTGTGCGCGCGTGCGCGCGTGTGCGTGTGTGTGGGTGGTACTGGGAATTGAACCCAGGGGTATTCTGCCTCTGAGATACATCCTCAGCCATATTTTTTATTCTTTATTTCGAAACAGGGTCTCGCTAAGTTGCTGAGAGCCTCACTCAGTAGCTGAGGCTGGCTTCTAACCTGTGTGATCCTCCTGTCTCAGCCTCCTAAGTACTGGGATTACAAGTGTGTGCCACTACGCTGTCTATGACGTATCTTTTTTCTTTTCTTTTTTTTTTTTTTGTGGTACTGGGGGTGAAACCCAGGGGCATTCTAACCTCCAAGCTACACCCCTCCAGCCCTATTTTTTATTATTATTTTGAAGTAGGGTCCCACTGAGTTGCAAAAGGCCTCAATAAGTAGCTGAGGCTGTCCTCGAACTGAGATCCTCCTATCTCAGACTCCCGAATGCTGGGATTACAAGCGTGCAACACCATGCCTGGCTATGTGTATCTTCTCATCAACCTGGCAAGAACTTGTTTCTAAATAAATAAGGCTGGGAGTTTAGTTCACAGCTAGAATGCCACTGGGTTAAATCCCAAGTACCCCCCTCCCCTCTGCCATGCAATTCCTTTTTTTTTTTTTTTTTTGGTGGTACTGGGGGTGGAACCCAGAGGCTTTCTACCTCCGGGCTATACTCCCAGACCCTTATTTTTTTAATTTTTTTTAAATTTGGAAACAGGGTCTCACTAAGTTGCCGAGAGCCTCACTAAGTAGCTGAGGCTGGCTTCGAACCTGCGCCATCCTCCTGTCTCAGCCTCCCAAGCGCGGGGATGACAAGCGTGCGCCACCACGCCCGGCGCCATGCAATTCCTTTTAATGTTAGCTTTCCATTTCTGTGACAAAATACTCGAGTAAACCCACCTCTAAGGAGGAAGGACCGACGCTGTCTCCTGGTCCCAGAAGTTCTGGGGTAGGCTGGCTGGCTTTGCCTCTGAGCCTGTGGCAAGGTAGCATGGCGTCCTGGGAAGCACCTGACAGAACACATCTGCTCACTTCTTGGTCAGGAAGAGGACGGCCTGGTTTAAATAGCCCTCTAAGAGACACGCCCCTGTGACCTCACTTCCTCCCCTTAGGCCCCACCTCTTAAAGGTCCCACCACCTCCCATTAGCACCATGGACTGCGGGCCAAGCCTTCAAAGTCTGGGCCTGGGGGGCGTGGGGGGACGTTCAGGATCCAAATGGTTGTACTTATAGAATTTTCCCTGAAGAGCTCATTTATTAATATTCAGGGTTGATACAGTTAAGGCGTGAAGGCGATAATCCCATCCGTGGGTAAATCCATTTGTAGTGATGTACTGGGCTGTCCCTAGGTGGGTGGGGTGTGGCTGGAGGAGGCGGTCCCCGGGGGTATGACCTTGGGGGCTGTCCTTGGGTTTTTGAACTCCTCTGCTTTCTGGTCTTCTTGTACCCGGCTTCCCTGATGTGAGAGCGGAGCCCTTGCTTTCTCCCTCTTCCTGCCGCCCCGCACTAAGCTCCAGCACCACGGACCCCAGCCTTACATGGACTGAACCCAGAATCTCCAAAAAACCGTGAGCAAATAAATCTCCCCTCCTCTAAGTTGTGTGGTTGGATTTACTGGGATAGAGCACTTTGATACTTATATAAAATATAGCACTTTTATATAATATAGCACTTTTATATTTGGCTGCTTCTGTGACTTATGATTACAAACTCTCCTGACAATGAAAGCTGGCAGTATTTCTTTGCATAGGATGGGGTTTAGTGGAGATTGACCTGGGGGGCATTATCCGGAAGCTAAACTCGCTCCTTTTTTTTTTTTTTTTTTTTTTTTTTTTTTGCAGTACTGGGGATGGAACCCAGGGCCATTTTATCTCCGAGCTCCACCACCAGCCCTATTTTGTTTTGTGGCAGGTCTGGGGATGGAACCCAGGGGCATTCTATCTCCAAGCTACACACCCTGCCCAATTTTTTATTCTTTATTTTGAAACAGGGTCTCACTGAGTTGCAGAGGGCCTCACTAAGTAGCTGGGGCTGTCCGCGAACCGTGATCCTCCGGTCTCAGCCTCCCGAATGCTGGGATTGCAAGTGTGTGCCACCACGCCCGGCTTATCTTTTTTATTCTGAAACAGTGTCTCACTAAAGTGCTGAGGCTGACCTTGAATCTGAGATCTTCTTGTCTCCGCCTCCCCACTGGGATTATAGGAGTGGGCCACCATGGCCAGCAAGCCAGCAGGTTTGACCTCTTTTACACCTGTGATCAGCCCACAAGCAAGTTTCTGCAAATAGACGAGAACATCCCTGCGAGGATTCAGGCCAGGAGCTGGCATTATTCTAGGAGGTAGTTGATAGGATGCTGAAAACGGCATCTTCAGCAGGGTGTGGTGGCGCGTGCCTGTAATCCCAGTCCTTGGGAGGCTGAAACAGGAGGATCACAGGTTTGAGGGCAACTTTAGCAACTTAGCGAGACCTCCTGTGATGTAATATGACCCTGTTTAGCCAGGCGTGGTGGCGCATGCTTGTAAGGGAGGCTGAGACCCGGAGGATCGCGGTTCGCGGACAGCCTCAGCTACTTAGTGAGGCCCTCTGCAACTCAATGATACCCGGTTTCAAAAAAATAAATAATAAAAATTAGGGCAGGGGCTGTAGCTCGGAGGTCAAATGCCCCTGGGTTCCATCCCCAGACATGCAACAAACAAACAAACAAACAAAAAAACCCTGTTTCAAAGTAAAAAATAAAAAAACAATGGGGATCGGGGAATGTCGTAGCTCAGTGGTAGACTGCCTCTGGGTTCAATCTCCAGTATCAAAAAAAAAAAAAAAAGAAAAAAGAAAGAAAGAAAAGAAAAGCTTTAAGTGGCCAAAGTGATCAAATATTACCATTTCCCTATTTCAAGAGGTGATAGCAATACATTGATATGCTTTCTTGTTTTAAAGGGCAATCACCTGCCTGTACTCTCAGAAGGAAACAATCACGGGGGGGGGGGGGGGGGTTGTCTTTTGAAGCACTTTTTTTTTTTCCTCCTGGTACTGGGAATTGAACCCAGGGGCATTCTACCTCCGAGCTCCACCCCCTGCCCTATTTTTATTCTTTCTTTTGAAACAGGGTCTCACTGAGTTGCAAAGGACCTCCATAAGTAGTGGCTGAGGCTGGCCGCGAACCGCGATCCTCCTGTCTCAGCCTCCCGAATGCTGGGATGAGGAGCGTGCCCACCACGCCCGGCTGTAAGCACCTTTTAAAGTGCAGCTGATTTTGTTTTGTATCATTCATCTATTACATACAATACCGGCTTCCCCATCTATTACAATCGAAGCAAATAATATTTAGGAAGGAGAAAAACCCACCCGAGACGACGAGAGACAGTAAAAGACTCATTTCAACTCAGAGCATGTGCATTAAGTTTTAATGCTAACAGCTAATAATTCTGACATTCAAATTCCATTTTGCGCTCCTCTAAAGATATATTTTCCCCACAGGGGGCTGTGATCATTTTTTTAATTTTTTTTATTTCAGTAAGATGGTTCTCCCAACAGTCATGCATTCTGTAAGAGATGGAATTTGTCCAGAATATCTGGGAGAGCTCAGCCCCGCAAACCCTGATGTAAGGGATAAAGATATAGATGCAGCCGGGATGGCGGCGCGCTGGTCATCCCAGTACTTGGGAGGCTGAGACAGGAGGATCGCAAGTTTGAAGCCAGCCTTAGCTACTTAGCAAGAGAGTTAATTAGAGAGACCCTGTTTCCAAAAAATAAAAATAAAATAGAGGAAGCCGGCAGTGGTGGCGCACACTTGTAATCCCAGTACTTAGGAGGCTGAGACAGGAGGATCGTGGCCAGCCTCAGCTACTTAGTGAGGCTCTCAGCAACTTAGTGAGACCCTGTTTCCAAATAATATAGAAAATAGGTCTGGGAGTAGAGCCCGGAGGTAGAAAAGCCTCTGGGTTCCACGCCTAGAACCACACACACACACACACACACACACACACACACATTAAATAAATAAATAAATAAATAAATAAATAAATAAATATTAAAAAGGAGAAGCCAGGCGTGGTGGCGCACGCTTGTTATCCCAGCATTCGGGAGGCTGAGACAGGAGGATCGCGGTTCGAGACCAGCCTTAGCTACTTAGTGAGGCCCTCTGCAACTCAGTGAGACCCTGTTTCAAAATAAAGAATAAAAGATAGGGCTGCGGGTATGGCTCAGAGGTCGAATGCCCCTGGGTTCCATCCCCAGACCTGCAAGAAAAAAAAAAAAAAAAAAAAATATATATATATATATATATATATATATATATATAAAATTAAAAAATTAAAATAACAAAAGGGAAGCTGGCGGTGGTGGCACATGCGTAATCCCAGTACTTGGGAGGCTGAGACAGGAGGATCGTGGCCAGCCTCAGCTACTTGGTGAGGCCCTCAGCAACTTAGTGAGACCCTGTTTCAAAGTAAAGAAGAAAAAATAGGGCTGGGGATGGAGCTCAGAGGGTCTCCTGGGTTCCGTTCCTAATACCCCCCCCCACCAAAAAAAAGGGCTGGTGGGTAGCTTGGAGGTAAAATGTTCCAGGCTCCATCTCCAGTAACACACACACACACACACACACACACACACACACACACACACACCACACAGCAGATGCCTGGACAAGAGGAGAAATACAGAGCACTCTGTGCCAGCCCCCGCGGAGGATCAATATTTAATCTTTTCTGCTTGAGAACTCTAATCCAGCGCGTCAAGTCATTGAGACTGGAACCTGCTGCTGCCCCTCCCCCGGCCGGTCCCCGTCTCCTATCACGCTCATTTTTTCCCCCCACAAAGATATTATTTTTCAGACGAACAGGATTTCTGTTTTGTAGAGCAATTGATTTCACAGTCCAATGTTACATTTATGAGCCATGCAAAAAAACAATACAGCTAATTATATCTAATTCGGTACCTATATTTTATTGTGTAGTGTTTATGCTTGGCAAAGGGACACCTTATTTAGACCATGGGAAACAAATGTTTCTTAACTCTGCCTCACCAGGAGTGGGTTTTTTTTTTTTCTGTTGTTTGTTTGTTTGTTTTTTGACTTGGGACTGAACCCAAGAACATTCTACCTCCCACCTACATCCCCAGGCCTTTTTTTTTTTTCCTGATTCTATCTCCGAGCTACACTCCCAGCCCTATTTTTATTCTTTTTTTAAAACAGGGTCTCTTAAGCCAGCGCCGCTGGCTTCGAACCTGCGCGATCCTCCTGTCTCTGCCTCCCAAGTGCGGGGATGACAAGTGTGCGCCACCATGCCCGGCCTGTATTTATTCTTTATTTTGAAACAGGGTCTCACTAAATTGCAGAGGGCCTCGCTAAGTAGCTAAGGCTGTCGGCAAACCGCGATTCTCCTGTCTCAGCCTCCCGAATGCTGGGATTACAAGCATGCATCACCATGCCCGGCTCCCTATTTTTATTCTTTATTTATTTATTATTTTTTTTCGGGTCTGGGGATGGAACCCAGGGGCATTCGACCTCCGAGCTACACCCCCTGCCCTATATTTTATTTTTTATTTTGAAACCGGGTCTCATTAAGTTACGGAAGGCCTCACTATATAGCTGAGGCTGTCTGCAAACTGCGATCCTCTGGTCTCAGCCTCCTGAATGCTGGGATGACAAGTGTGCGCCACCACGCCCGGCTCTTATTCTTTATTTTGAAACAGGGTCTCACTGAGTTGCAAAGGGCCTCACTAAGTAGCTGTCCATGACCACGGTTCTCCTGTCTCAGCCTCCCAAATGCTGGGATTATAAGCATGGGCCACCACACCCAGCAGCCCAGCTCTATTTTATAAACAAGGTCTCACTCAGTGGCTGAGACTGGCCTTGAACCTGCAATTCTCCTCTTTCAGCCTCCCAAGTACTAGGATGACAGGCATGTGCCTCTATACCTGGTCATATATATTATTATTACTATTATTATTATTATTATTATTATTACAGTTGTGGGGATGGAACCCAAGGGCATTCTACCTCTGAGCTACACCCCTAGCCTTATTTTTGATTATTTATTTTGAAACAGGGTCTCACTGAGTTGCAGATGGCCTCACTAAGTAGCTGAGGCTGTCTTGAGCTGTGATCCTCTGGTCTCAGCCTCCCAAATGCTGGGATTAGAAGCATTGACCACCACGCCTGGCTAAATGATTTTATCTTCAGTGCTGCAAAAAAAAAAAAAAAAAAGGGGGCTGAGGTGTAGTTTGACGGTAGAATGCCCTTGGGTTCAATCCTCAGTACCACAGGCGCACGTGCGTGCGCGCGCACACACACACACACACACACACACACACACACACACACACAATTAATAGCCGGGGGCTGTGACATACCCCTGTAATCTGTATACTTGAGAGGCTGAAGCAGGAGGATCTTAAATTCAAGGCCAGCCTTGGCAATTTAGCAAGATTATCTCAAAATAAAAATAAAACATACAAGCTGGGTGTGGTTATGTATGCACATGCTTATAGTTTCAGTACTTAGGAGGCTGAGACAGGAGGATCACAATTTCGAATTCAACCTCCGCAACTTAATGAGACCCTATTGCAAAATAAAAAATAAAATTGGGCTGGGAGTGCAGCTCAAAGGTAGAGTGCCCCTGAGTTCAATCCCCAGTACCAAGCACACACACAGTCATCCTCTCACTCAATAAAATGTAACTGAGGATGTAACTCAGATGTCAAACATCCTTGGGTTCAGCCTCCAGTAACAAATAAATAAATAGATAGATAGATAGATAGATAGATAGATAAAATAATTGAGGTACTAGAAATTGAACCTACACACCAGCCCTGTTTTATTATTTTATTTATTTTATTATTATTATTATTATTATTATTTTATTTTTATTTTTATTTTTGGTGGCACTGGGGTTCCTGGAAGCCCTTATATGCCCGGGCTACACTCCCAGACCTATTATATATATATATTTTTTATTTGGAAACAGGGTCTTATAAGCCAGCGAGGCTGGCTCCGAACCAGCGCAATCCTCCTGTCTCCGTCTCCCAAGCGGGGGGATTACAAGCATGCGCCACCACGCCCGGCTATTATTTTATTTTTAAATAGTCTCACTAAGTTGCTGAGGCTGGCCTGGAACCCGTGGCCCACATACTGGGATCATAAACGTGCACTGCCTTGATCGTCTTTTGGCTGACATCTTGATCTTGGACGTGGTAGCCTCCAGCGTGGGAGAAGGGAATCTCTGTTGTTTGATCCGTCTGGTTCATGGTGTTTTGATACGGCATCTCAAGCGGTCTAAGATGAGTCCTTTGCAAAGGTTACTTCCACGTTGGATATTGAAACGTTGAAAATGGAGGTAGGCCAGGCGTGGTGGCGCACACTTGTAATCCCCGCGCTTGGGAGGCTGAGACAGGAGGATCGCGCAGGTTCGAAGCCAGCCTCGGCTACTTAGTGAGGCTCTCAGCAACTTAGTGAGACCCTGTTTCCAAATAAAATAGAAAATAGGTCTGAGAGTATAGCCCGGAGGTAGAAAGCCCCTGGGTTCCACCCCCAGTACCACCAATAATTACTACTACTACTACTACTACTAATAATAATAATAATAATAATAAAACCATGAACCACATAAACCTTTCCTTGTCTAAGTTGTGCTTGTCAGGAATTTTGGTCATGACAAGGAAAAAAACAACAACAAAAAACAAATAAAAACAGACAAGAAGAGGCCTGTTTGCCATCTTCAGTTACAATCAATGATGGACAATATGGAAACAGGGAGAATCTCCCCCATACACACGCACTCAAGAGAGAAGATAGGGAAATGCTGGGCGTGGTGGCGCACACTTGTCATCCCCGCGCATGGGAGGCGGAGACTGGAGGATCGCGCAGGTTCGGACCCAGCCGCGCTGGCTTAGGAGACCCTGTTTCCAAATAAAAATATAAAATAGGTCTGGGAGTGTAGCCCAGAGGTAGAAGGGCTTCCAGGAACCCCAGTACCACCACCACCACTAATAATAATAATAATAATAATAATAATAATAATAGTATAAAACAGGTCTGGGAGTGTAGCCCGGAGGTAGAAGGGCTTCCAGGAACCCCAGTACCACCACTAATAATAATAGTAATAATAATAATAATAATAATAATAATAATAATAGTATAAAATAGGTCTGGGAGTGTAGCCCGGAAGTAGAAGGGCTTCCAGGAATCCCAGTACCACCACCACTAATAATAATAATAATAATAATAATAATAATAGTATAAAACAGGTCTGGGAGTGTAGCCCAGAGGTAGAAGGGCTTCCAGGAATCCCAGTACCACCACCACTAATAATAATAATAATAATAATAATAATAATAATAATATAGGTCTGGGAGTGTAGCCCGGAGGTAGAAGGGCTTCCAGGAACCCCAGTACCAGCAAAAAATAAAAATAAAAAAAAGAGAGAGAGAAGATAGGGAAACCCCATCTGCTTTGTATAATGTTAAGAATAGTAAGCAACCACGTGGCCATAGTAAAGGCGGAAAGCTGGTGGTCTTGGAAGGATGCTGGCAGCCTGAGCAACAACCCTTTGCTTTTTTGTTTGTTTGTATTTTGGTACTGGGGATGGAAGCCAGGGTCATTCTACCTCCAAGCTACACCCCCAGCCCTATTTTTTATTCCTTATTTTGAAACAGGGTCTCACTGAGTTGCAGAGGGCCTCACTAAGTAGCTGAGGCTGTCCGCGAACCGCGATCCTCCCGTCTCAGCCTCCCGAATGCTGTGATGACAAGCGTGCGCCACCACGCCCGACTGGCAACAACCCTTTGTAACTGTGCTGTCCTGTTAAAGAGGATTCACCACTACAAGCGGCTTCTCAACGCAGGCTTCAGTCTCCCCAGAGTTTCCTTCTACGTTGGGGCAGGCACAGCTTCCTAGCGCAACTTCTATATAATGCAAGTTACTCCTGGAAGTAGCTTTTGGGAGCTGGAGTTGCTAAGTACTTCTGGGACAGGAAAAAGCTGACTTCCTCAAGTTCAGAAAGACCTCAGGCCGGGCGTGGCGGGCACGCTTGTCATCCCAGCATTCGGGAGGCTGAGGCAGGAGGATCTGGGTTCAAGGACAGCCTCAGCTACTCAGTGAGGCCCTCTGCAACTCAGTGAGACCCGGTTTCAAAATAAAAAATAAAAAATAGGGCTGGGGGTGTAGCTCAGAGGTAGAATGCCCCTGGGCTCCATCCCTAGTACTGTAATATATATATATATATATATATATATGAAAAAGAAAGAAAGAAGAAAGAGCTCAGTTTGGGGAAAGATGGCCACATCATTTAGATTTGATTGACTCTAGAGCTAATGGCTTCACTATATATATATTTTAAAATATATTTTTTTAATTAAAAATTTTTTTTCATTTATTTTTTTGTGGGTCTAGGGATGGAACCCAGGGGCATTCGGCCTCTGAGCTATATCCCCTGCCCTGTTTTTTATTCTTTATTTTATTATAGATTTTTTTTTTTTTTTTTTGGTGGTACTGGGGATAGAACCCAGGGGCTTTCTACCTCCGGGCTATACTCCCAGACCTATTTTCTATTTTATTTGGAAACAGGGTCTCACTGAGTTGCTGAAAGCCTCACTAAGTAGCTGAGGCCGGCTTCGAACCTGTGCTATCCGCCTGTCTCAGTCTCCCGAATGCTGGGATTACGAGCGTGCGCCACCACGCCCAGCTTTATATATATTTTTAGTGGTGCTGAGAATTGAACCCAGGGGCATTCTACCTCTGTGCTATACCTTCGGCTGAAACAGAGTCTTGCTAATTTCTGAGGGTTTCTTTGCCAAGTTGCCAAGGCTGGTCTTGAACCTGGGATCCCCCTGTCTCAGCCTCCCAAGTTCTGGGACAAAAAGCCTGCACCACCATGCCGAGCTTTCAAATAACACCTTCTCGTGTCTGTGATTTCCTTGGCCTCAGGACACAGTGGAAGAACCAGGATTTTTCTGGAATACTTTATGTGATTCTCTACCTCCCGCACAATCAAGCAGGAGATATGATCTCCATGTGTGTTCTTTGAACTGGGGAAGAGGGGAAAAAACCCACAGCATACTGACGTATGCGCGTGCCCCGCACACACATGGCTAGAATGTTTTCTTGCTTATATACACATTGCTGTCATCAATGTTGAGCATGTTTGGATTTAATGGAAGACACTACAAAGTCCTAAATTAAATTCAGGAGAGTCCAGGGCTTCAGAGGAGAGAAAAACCATTCTGAAGACATTCAGAACTGAAAAATCTATACACAAGCAAATAACATACAGATATCATTTGTTGTGTTGATTTTTTTTTTTTTTTTTTTTTTTTTTTTGCGGGTCTGGGGCATTCGACCTACGGGCTGCACCCCCCTGCCCTATTTTGTATTCTTTATTTTGAAACCGGGTCTCACTGAGTTGCAGAGGGCCTCACTAAGTAGCTGAGGCTGTCCGCGAACCGCGATCCTCCTGTCTCAGCCTCCCGAATGCTGGGATGACAAGCGTGCACCCGGCTTGTGTTGATTTTTATTATTAGTATATTTCTGTGTGTGTGCATATGAGGTATTGAGGATTAAACCCAGGGGCATTCTAAAACTGAGCTAAGCTACACCTCCCAGCCCTTTCTTAAACCTTGAAACAGGGTCTTGCTACTTGTTGAGGGCCTTGCTAAGTTGCTGAGGCTGGCCTAGAACCCTCGATCCTCCTGTCTCAGTCTCCCAAGGCCTGGGATAACAGGCCTGCACCGCCCCGCTGCAAACACCATTCCTGCCCATATCTCCAAGACTAGAGCTTAAGCCCATGGATATTCCTAATTGCAAAGGAGGCCAAAAAATGTAACTCAGATATTGACAGGAAACACACCTACCAAGTGTATTGATGGAAACAGTATCTAGCTTTCTCCATGTCACTCCCCTGAGGAAAAGCTGCAAGGACTCCTGCAAACACACCTTCTGCACGGCTAGACACTGCCTCTTTTGTAGAAATATACTTCTGCGGATTTACATAATGCGTGTTTGAACTTGATAATTCAGGGGGCCACAGGTAAATGAGTTCTTATCCCTCCCTCCCTCCCTCCCTCCCTCCCTCCCTCCCTCCCTTCCTTCCTTCCTTCCTTCCTTTCTCTTTTGGCAGTTTTATTCCCAATGCATTTATTCTTTTTCTTTTCTTTTCTTTTTTTTGGTGGTACTGGAGTTCCTGGAAGCCCTTCTACCTCCGGGCTACACTCCCAGACCTATTTTTACATTTTTATTTGGAAACAGGGTCTCTTAAGCCAGTGCGCGCGGCTGGCTTTGAACCTGTGCGATCCTCCTGTCTCTGCCTCCCAAGCGCGGGGATTACAAGCATGCGCCACCACGCCTGGCTTCTTTTTCTTTTTTTATACTGGGGATTAGACCCAGGGACATTCTACCTCTAAGCTGTGCCCCCAGCCCTATTTTTACTTTTTATTTATTTATTTATTTATTTATTATTTATTTATTTATTTTTGCAGTACTGGGAATGGAGCCCAGAGTCATTTTACCTCCGGGCTACACCCTCAGCCCTATTTTTTATTCTTTATTCTGAAACAGGGTCTCACTGAGTTGCAGAGGGCCTAAGTAGCTGAGGCTGTCCTCGAACTGTGATCTTCCAGGTCTCAGCCTCCTGAATGCTGGGATGACAAGCGTGCGCCACCACGCCTGTCTACTTTTTATTCTGAAACAGGATCTCAAAGTTGCTGAGGTTGGCCTTGAACCCGCGATCCTCCTGTCTCAGCCTCCAAAGGACTGGGACTAGAGGTGTGTGCCACCCTGTCCAGCTCTATTCCTCTTTACTGTGGATTGATATGTTGGAAATCTCTTCCCCCAAATTCATATTAATGGTGTTGAGAGGCAGAGCCTTTGAGAAATAATTATGATTACCTGAGGTTCTGAAGGTGGCCCCTGGGATGGTATTAGTAGGTCTATCAGAAGAGGAAGAGCTGGGCCTGGTGGCACAGGCTTGTCATCCTGGTCTTTGAGGGGCTGAGACAGGTTCAAGGCCAGCTTCAGCAACCTAGAGAGACCCTGTTTCAGAGCAAAGAATAAATAGGGCTGGTGGTGTAGGGAAGAGATAGAAAACCCCTGGGTTCAATCCCTAGGATCAAAAGTCCTTGCTGTGCCAGTATTGGGAAGAGGCATCAAAATGTATTAAGGTGCCGGTATTGGAAAATTGCTTTGATAATTTCCAAAGTGTAAAATCTAGTCAGGGCCTAGGCGCTGTGCAAGCACTCAGGCAGGGAGGGGCTGCAGCGATTACAACGCAGAGGTCCTCTCTGTCTTTGCCCTTCATTCTAATCATTAACCTCTAGTAAAGGCCTTAGCGTCAACGGAAGCCCTTAGCCCTAAAATTATAATTGAGGCAACCGGTGCCTCTGTTTCCCTCCTCTCCTCTGGGATCCGGCCTGGGCATAGGGAAGGTAAACTTTGTGTGCGGCTTCAAAGCACCCTAGTTGATGAGCAACCAATACTGCCCAGTACAATAGAGCCGAGGGCAGGTGGATTCTTGACCCTCGCACTTGGGAAGTGCGCTGTCCTGAGATAAGGAGGCAGCGCCCGGCTAAGGAATACGTAACCAGCCCATTGCCCTGGTAACGCTGATGAGAAAGATACCAATACAAAATCTACTTAAGGGTTGAGGTCCCCAAAAGGGGCCGGAGTTCCATTTTGGAGTTCTCCAGCGTGCGGGTCAGCAGGCTGCTTTTTCTTCTCTATTTCTTACTGCTCTATTTCCTAATTTTGTAATAAAGATTTGTTAAGAGCCGGGCGCGGTGGCCCACGCTTGTCATCCCAGCATTTGGGAGGCTGAGGCTGGAGAATTGAGGTTCGAGGCCAGCCTCAGCTGCTTACTGAGGCCCTCTGCAACTCAGTGAGACCTGGTTTCAAAATACTAAAAAATAGGGCAGGGGGTGTAGCTCAGAGGTCAGATGCCCCTGGGTTCCATCCCCAGACCTGCAAAAAAAAAAAAATTTGTTAAGATGGGTGAGACTGGAGGATTGCGGTTCGCAGACAGCCTCAGCTACTTAGTGAGGCCTTCCATAACTTAGTGAGACCCTGTTTCAAACATAAAAGAATAAAAAATAGAGCAGAGGGTGTAGCCTGGAGGTCAAATGCCCCTGAGTTCCATCCCTAAACCCGCCAAAAAAAAAAAAAACTTTGTTAAATCTGTACCAAGCTGCCTGTTAATTGAAAATTTCCTATTCAACAAACCTTAGTTGAATAAGAAAAAGAACCCCCGTCATTCAAACTGTTTTCTACTAGCATTTCACTTAAAACAAACAAAAACAGCCAGGCATGGTGGCGCAGGCTTGTAATCCCTGCACATGGGAGGCTGAGACAGGAGGATCACGCAGGTTCAAAGCCAGCCTCAGCTACTTAGTGAGGCTCTCAGCAACTTAGTGAAACCCTGTTTCCAAACAAAACTAAAAATAGGTCTGTGAGTATAGCCTGGAGGTAGAAAGCCCCTGGGTTCCATCCCCAGTACCACCAAATAAATAAATCAATAAAAAGTTTAAAATAGAGCTGGTGTGTAGCTCGGAGGTAGAATGCCCCTGGGTTCCATCCCCAGTACTGAAAAAAAAAAAAAAATCATAAACCTTCCATGCCTTCGTGTGTGTGTGTGTGTGTGTGTGTGTGTGTGTGTGTGTGTGTAAAATGGAGGATTCAAACCAGCCAGGGCCATTCTACCTGTTAGCTACACTCTCAATCCTATTTTTTTTTTTTTTTTTTGTGGTGGTATTAGGAAGAGTAAACTCAGGGATCTTCTACTTCAATTCTATTTGTTAAATCTGTACCAAGCTGCCTGTTAATTTAAAATTTCCTATTCAACAAATCTTAGTTGAATAAGAAAAATCCTTTTTTTTTTTTTTGGTGGTGGTATTAGGAAGAGTAAACTCAGGGATATTCTACTTCAGAGCTACAATCCCAATTATTATTATTATTATTATTATTATTATTATTATTATTATTATGGTGGTACTGGGGATAGTAAACTCAAGGACATTCTACCACTGAGCTACAATCCTAGCCCTATTTTATTTATTTATTTATTATTATTATTTTTTTTTTGGTGATACTGGGGAGAATAAATTCAGGGACATTCTACCACTGAGATACACTCCCAGCTCTATTTTTTTTTTTGCTTATTTTAATTAATTAATTTAGTTATTTTTGGTGACATTGCAGATGGAACCCAGGGGCTTTCTATCCCTGGGCTATATACCCAGACCTATATTTTTATATTTTATTTGGAAACAGGGTCTCACTAAGTTGCTGAGAGCCTCACTAAGTAGCTGAGGCTGGCTTCGAACCTGCACGAACCTCCTGTCTCAGCCTCCCAAGCGCGGGGATTACAAGTGTGCGCCACCACACCCGGCTCTTTTTTTATTTTTGGTGGTACTGGGGTTAGTAAACTCAGGGACATTCTAACACTGAGCTATACTGAGCTACACTCTCAGCCTTATAGTTTTTGTTTTTTGTTTTGGTATTGAAGATAGTAAACACAGGGACATTCTACCACTGAGCTATACTCCCAGCCTTAATATTTATTATTATTATTATTTATTATTATTATTTTTTTGGTGGTACTAGGGGTGGAACCCAGGGGCTTTATACCTCCAGGCTACACTCCCAGACCCATTTTATATTTTATTTGGAGACAGGGTCTCACTAAGTTGCTGAGAGCCTCACTCAGTAGCTGAGGCTGGCTTTGAACCTGCGCGATCCTCCTGTCTCAGCCTCCCAAGCCAGGGATTACAAGCGTGCGCCACCACGCCCGGCAATATTATTATTTTTTAAAAATTTGAAACTGGGTCCTGCTCAGTTACTGAGGGTCCCACTGAGTTCCTGAGACTGGCCTCGAACCTGCAGTCCCTCCTGTCTCAGCCTCCCAAGTCCTGGGCCGACAGGCGTGCGTCACCACATCTGGCCGTAAATTTGTTTTTATTATAGGATTCTCATAAAATTATGGGCACTGTACAAACAGCAAGAAAAAGGAGAGACTTCTCTGGACTTGGAGAAGCAGTTCAGAGCAGGCGGCGCTGTGCACACCAGCCAAAGACGGCGCCGTGCCTCCGAGCTGGAGGAAGAGGGGGCGTCTGGGGAGCCGCGAGCTTCTGCGAGCTGTCGAAAGGCTGGTTGCTTCTGTCACAGCAAAAGGAACAGACAGATGAAATTAATGATTCCTCATCTGCCTTTTTATACGCTCACATCAATCCCGGCCCACGGAAACATGGGATTCACGCAATCATAAAGACAGCAGGTAACGAGAGCGGCAGGCACTTACTCAAAGAGTGACCGAGGAAGGCCTTCTTTGACCCTGAAATATCCTAAATATCCTCTTGATTATGGGAGTGGCTTATAGTTTCTCTCTCTCTCTCTTTCTCTCTCTCTCTCTCTCTCTCTCTCTCTCTCTCCCAGTACCAGGGATGGAACCCAGGGGCATTCTACCTCTGAGCTACACCTGCGGTCCTATTTTATTTTTAATTTTGAAACAGGGTCTCACTAAGTTGTCCTTGAACCTGCGATCCTCTGGCCTCCCAAGTACTGAGATTACAAGGGTATGTCACCTTGTCTGGCTTCCCTCTTTCTCTTCCTACCTCTGGACCATACTCCCAGACCTATTTTATATTTTATTTGGAAACAGTCTCACTAAGTTGCCGAGAGCCTCACTAAGTAGCTGAGGCTGGCTTCGAACCTGTGTGATCCTCCTGTCTCAGTCTCCCAAGCGGTAGGATTACAAGCGTGCGCCTCCACGCCCAGCTGCAGCCTGATTTTTTATTCTTTATTTTGAAACAGAGTCTCACTGAGTTGCACAGGGCCTCACTAAGTAGCTGAGGCTGGCCTCGAACCTGTGATCCTCCTGTCTCAGCCTCTTGAATGCTGGGATTACAAGCATGTGCCACCATGCTTGTAATGAACCACACCCAGCTTCATTCATTTTATTTTGAAACAGAGCCTTACTCAGTTGAGGCTGGCCTCGAACTTTGACCCTCCTGTCTCAGTTTCCCAAGTCAGGGGCTTATAGGTGTGCACCACCACGCCTGGTTTCTTTTTACACTTTTATTGGTTCAATGGAATTACATATCATAGTGAGATTCAAAATGTTTCCCTCTGTATAATACACCTTTGCCCTTTTCTCTTTTCCTCTTTCCCCATACATGTCAGTGAAACTTCCTTGTGTGTGTGTGTGTGTTTGTGTGTGTGTGTGTGTGTGTGTGTGTGTGTGTGTGTGTTACTGGGGATGAAACCCAGGGGCATTCTACACCCCCAGCCTACATTCTACCTTCAAAACTATACCCTCAGCCCGATTTTTTTTCCCCCGGTATTGAGGATGGAACCCAGGAACATTCTACCTCTGAGCTGCACCCCCAGCCCTGTTTTTTATTCTTTATTTGAAACAGGGTCTCACTGAGTTGCAAAGGGCCTCACCAAGTACTAGCTGAAGCTGGCCTCGACCATGATCCTCCTGTCTCAGCCTCCCAAATGCTGGGATTACAAGCATGTGCCACTATGCCCGGCTTCCCAGCCCTATTTTTTATTCTTTATTTTGAAACAGGGTCTCACTAAGTTGCCGAGAGCCTCACAAGTTGCTGAGGCTGGCCGCAAATCTGAGATCCTCTTGTTTCAGCCTCCCAAGTGCTAGGATTACGAATGTGCCCACCACGCCCGTCTTGAGGTTTACATTTTCAATTAAGTCCTAGAGAATGCCCCTCCATAATTACTTCCTTCGATTTTACAATCAGATTTTGGAAAATATAACTTTGATGGTGGCTCACTAAGGCTGTAAAATATTTGAAATGTCTTTTGAGGTCAGTGCAAATGCCGTCTTTTCCTTAGTGAGGTTAGCAGTCAATTATAGATTCCAAATGAGCCTGTAGAAGATAGGCAGATTTTCACTCTCTCTCGAGAGGGGCAAGGATAAGTAGTGCTCTTTACTCTGTATATATTTCCCTAGATTAACACTTCTCCTGGACTTGGTACCCAGGATGTGGTACAGAGGTTCTTCCTAGCAAGATGTGCTGGGGCATGCCTTTAACTCCAGTACTTTGGAGGCTGAGACTGGAGGACGGCAGACTGGAGGCCCACTGCGGCAACTTAGTGAGACCCTGTGCAATTTAGTGAGACCATCTCAAAATAAAAAATGAAGCTGGGCGTGGTGGCGCACATTGCCATCCCAGCATTTGGGAGGCTGAGACAGGAGGATCGCGGTTCCCGGCCAGCCTCAGCTACTACTTAGTGAGGCCCTCTGCAACTCAGTGAGACCTTGTTTCAAAATAAAGAATAAAAATTAGGGCTGGGGGATGTAGCTCGGAGGTCATGTAGCCCCTGGGTTCCATTCCCAGTACCATAAAACAAAAACAAAAAGAAAAAAGAAAATGTGCTCCAAATATGAAGGTTGGTACCAAAATAATTTGGTGCTGTTCTTCTAGTTTGGTAAATCTTTTGTGTGAGCCGGGCGTGGTGGCCACGCTTGTAGTCCCCGCGCTTGGGAGGCGGAGACAGGAGGATCGCCCAGGTTCAAGGCCAGCCTCAGCTACTGAGTGAGGCTCTCAGCATCTTAGTGAGACCCTGTTTCCAAATAAAAATATAAAATAGATCTGGGAGTGTAGCCCATAGGTAGAAAAACCCCTGAGTTCCATCCCCAGAACCATAAATAAATAAATAAATAAATAAATAAATAAATAAATAAATGAATGCCGGGCGTGGTGGCGCAAGCTTGTCATCCCAGCATTCGCGAGGCTGAGACCTAAGGATCACGGTTGGTGGACAGCCTCAGCTACTTAGTGAGGCCCTCTGCAACTCAGTGAGACCCAGTTTCAAAATAAAAAGAATTAAAAAATAGGGAAGGGGGTGTAGATTAGAGGTCGGATGCCCCTAGGTTCCATCCCCAGACCCGCAAAAATAAATAAATAAATAAATAAATAAATAAATAAATAAATAAGGAAAGAAAGAAAGAAAGAAAGAAAGAAAGAAAGAAAGAAAGAAAAGACCTCAGGGAGAGTAGGCAGCCATGTTGGAGGCGGGGCTTGGTTGCTAAGGAGTGGTTGCTGGGGGTGTGACAATCATGTTGGAGGCGGGGCTTGGTTGCTAAGGAACGGTTGCTGGGGGCGTGGTCTAGGTGGGTATATAAGGCTCCTTGCCCCCTCCCCTGCCCTCCTTCTTGCTTCCGGCCTCTGGGGTGTGAGGGTAGAGCCCTTGCTCCTTTTCTCTCTCCATTTTTCCCCACCGCCGTGCTCTGAACTCCGCAGATCCGGCCTCACAGTGGACTGAAACTCTAAATCCAAAAACTGTGAGCACTGGTAAGTCTCCTGTCGTCTAGGTTGTGTGGTCAGTTGTTTTGGATGCAACCGTGTGAATACTGAGAATATAGAAGAATAAAACCACGCTGGGCTCAGCAGTGCTTTCTGTGGGAGAATAAAGGAAGGTTGCCACAGGTTCCAGGTCAGCCTCAACCACTTAGCGAGGCTCTGTTTTCAAATAAAACATGGGGATGGGGCTGAAGCTCCGTGGTCTAGAATGTCCCTGGGTTCAACCCCAGCACCCCAGAAAGGCAAAAGCTTCAGTGTGCTGTGCTGGTGGAGGTGTGGTGCTGGAGCAGAGAAAAAAGAAGGGAAAAGAAAAAGTTACTTGATTCCATACATCCAGCAAATAATCTAGTACTTCTTCCCTAGAAGGAACTTGCATGCCTCAGAATTTAGAAAATTTGTAGGGAGCCATGCTTGTAATCCCCGCGCTTGGGAGGCGGAGACAGGAGGCTCGCACAGGTTGGAAGCCAGCCTCAGCTACTTAGTGAGGCTCTCAGCAACTTAGTGAGACCCTGTTTCCAGATAAAATATAAAATAGGTGTGGGATTATAGCCCGGAGGTAGAAAGCCCCTGGGTTCCACCTGCAGTACAAATAAATAAATAAATAAATAATATTTGTAGGAGAATGCCTCCCCTAGGTTTCAATTAGTTTTAGTCTCTATTAAGCGGTAACGAGGCCACGTGTGGTGATGCAGGCTTGGGAGGCTGAGACAGGAGGATCACAGATTCCAGGTGAGCCTCAGCAATTTGGCAAGATCCTAAAAAAGTAAAATTAAAAATAGCTGGGGGTAGAGCATGGAGGTAAAATGCCTCTGGGTTCAACCTCAGGTACACTCCTCCCACACCCCCCAAATAAGATGTTAAACAGAAACAGGAGATTCTCGAAGTGCTAACAATGGAAAGTAGTAAAGAGATGCAGTCTCCCACCCCACTGAGGCTATCCCAAGGGATAGCACCCATTTCCCCTCCCCCACCCTTTCCAATGCCTGGGAGTTTTACGGGCTACCTCCCAGATGACTGACCACTCCATGGGAAGTGAGACCCGTAGCCTCACCTTGCTCTCCCCCTCCTCCTCCCTCCTTCCTCCTCCTCCTCCTCCTCCTCCTCCTCCTCCTCCTCCTCCTCCTCCTCCTCCTCCTTCTTCACCACTGAGAATTGAAACCTGGGGCACTCTATCTGAGCTACTCTCCTGCCCTTTTTATTTTGAAACAGGGTCTTACTTAGTTGCTGAGGCTGGCCTGAAACCTATCCTCCCCCTGTCAGCCTCCCAAGGCCTGGGATTATACAGGCATGAATGCCACCAAAAAACAAACAAACAAACAAAACAAATTAAAAAGCAAAGGAAGGGAGGAAGGAAGGAAGGAATGAAGGGAAGGAAAGGGCTGGGACATAGCTTGGAAGTAGAATGCCCCTGGGCTGAGACAGGAGGATTGCAGTTCATAGGCAGCCCTGGCTACTTAGTAAGGCCCTTTGCAACTCAGTGAGAACCTGTTTCAAAATAAAGAATACAAAATAGGGCTGGGGGTGAAGCTCAGAGGTAGAAAGCCCCTGGGTTCCACCCCCAGTACCACCAAAAAAATTAAAATAATAATAAATTAGGGCTGGGAATGCCACTCAGAGGTAGAATGCCCCTTGGTTCCACCTCCCGTACTGGGGAAAAAAAAAAAAAAAAAAAAGGCCGGAGGTCAAATGCCCCTGGGTTCCATCCCCAGACCTGCAAATAAAAATAAATAAATAAATAAAAGGAATAAAAAATAGGGCCAGAGTGTAGAATGCCCCTGGGTTCCATCCTAAGATTGAAGAAAAAAAAAAAACCTATCTGAAATGTGAAACCCTCCTGGTTTTCTGCATTTCAGACAAGGGGTGCTCAGCCATAACACGTAAGGTAAAGATATCAAAGAGAAGGATGGCCAGAAAAATGCCAAGAGTTCTCCTGTACCTTACGGTATCATTATTACTAATAGTAACGGTGGTAGCGGATGTTGAACCTAGGTGCGCTCTACCTCCACGCTACACACCCCAGCCCTTTTTTTTATTTTCAAACAGGGTCTTCTTGCTAAGCAACTGAGGCTGAAGATCCCACCTGTGATCCTCTTGG
>NW_027664447.1:0-2000 GCF_963383645.1 Muscardinus avellanarius
TGTTTTATTACAGATATAACCAGTGATTATATTGTTTTGCAGGGGTGACGATCATTCTATATCTTCTCCTTCCTCCTAGTGCCACTACTCTGTACTTTCATGTGAATAAGGTCTCCATCTTATAAGTCTCTACATCCCTAACTCTTAGCACATCCTCACACATAACTTATACTCTCATTTCTTAATTATCTGTTGAATGAAGATATGTGATCATAATCTTATGGCCAAGACAGAGAAATATATACCAACAGTAACTATATTAGAATATTAGATGTTGATGAAAGCTATAATCAAAGTGAAAATAGCTGAAATTCCCGCTTTAGATTTCCCCTTACAAAAGTATAGCTTTCTGCCAATAGCTCTTGGAAAGACATTTATTTGGTTTTCAGATATGTCACCAGAATAATTGGAGGTATTCAGCACTCTAACTTCCTACTGAATTTGAAAATAAATAACATAAGACATAAAAAATGAGTTTAATGAGACCTAAGGGGAAAAATCATTCTGAAAAGAAAATAGGTCAACTCATTTATTTGACCTTCTGCCATATATCATGGAACAAAAAATATTTGGTCTAGCAAACTATGCTTCTAGTGTAGTTTCCCAGCATTCATAGTGTGATTGCAAAGAATAGCATTATGAATGCTATGAAACATAATATATTTATATACCGAAAATAAAAGTTGTCATTCCCATAAGACTCAATATTGTAGTCCTAATTAACTACACTTATTTTTAAACACTGTAACATCAAGACTACCACGATGAACTTGGATGGCGCCTGTCTACTATTTTGCACGTCATTGCACTTTAAATCACAGCAAAGCAACATCTACAGAGATTTCCTCAGAAAATAGCAACCTGGCACCATAATTATTTAGTTACTTTTCCTTAATATGTCAAAAGCCTATAATCAAATGATTGTAACTTATATGCAGCAAAGTGGGAAGTTAAAAATGTTGCATAAATATGAGATATTTTATCATAATTTAAATACAAACTTATCTTCATACATGTTTGTCAGTAGTATAAACTTTGAACATGGGGCCATCGAAACAATGTTTACTCAAAAAGCGTTATTTTGTTTGGCCAGGTTTTTATATTATTATTATCAACATTATTTGTCTATATTATTAGTACAATCATCATTATTATTATTTCTTGGTGGAACAGCGTCATCTGTCATCCCAGAAAAGTATGTCATAACAGTTAGATGTTTGATCTTTGGATAGAAAATAAACTTTTAAACTGCACACTTCTTTTTGGGTTTTCAGAAAGAAAAATTGAGAGTTCATTTGGCCATGAAAGTGCTTCATCCTGTTCCCTCAAGAAAGTTAAATATTTGATCCTGTTGAAAGTATTTGTCTTTATGCATATAAATTCTTCATCATTTGTCATATAAAAATGACCTGGAAAATTATAAAGCAATGAAATTATCGGAGACTAGTATGGCACCATAAAAAGAACTGAGGAGCCAGATGAAATGGCTATTGGCCAAGAAAAGAAAATTTAAGCATAAATGGAGAGTAAATGTAACATTCAAGTGAATTCAATATGTTTAAGCTCATGAAAGCACAATGATACTAAACACAACATATATACCCCACTGATCACCTTAGAGCAATGCTAAAAAATTGCAACATTATTTTTAAAAATGATTTATAAGAGGAAAATTAATGTTCATCCTGATTTCCTTATATAATCAATACTTTATGGTTATCCAACAATTGGAGAAGGAATGTTTCTTTTTCAAGTTAATATTCCAGCTAAGACATGGAAAACAAATAATAAAAAATCTGACCATCATGCCATGACTAGCAGATTTATGATGCATTTATGCAATGATCACGAATGGCTGCCAATATAACAGAAAGAAAAGTAACTGACCACCATACATCTACCAATGGAAGAGCACAGCAGACCACCATCTGCATAGTCGTCTTGCAAAAGTAAATAAAAAGTACGAACCTGAATTTTATCAAGTCTCTAGATCTAACTAA
>NW_027664446.1:0-18900 GCF_963383645.1 Muscardinus avellanarius
CTGCAGCCCAGGATGTGCCTTTTTTTTTTTTTTAATGGAGATTGAATCTAGAGGCATTCTACTCTGAGCTACCCCCAGAGAGGAATTAATTTTGAAGCAGGGTCTTGCTAAATTGCTGAGGCTCTCACTAAGTTGCTGAGGTTGGCTTTGAATCTGCGATCCACCCGTGTCAACCTTTCCAGTACTGGGATTGCAGAAGCGCACCACCGCACCCAGCTCTGTGCACTTCTCTGCATGTTCATTACACTGCAGTAGGCAGGGTGTGCCTGCTGTGGGTTCCAGAAGGTGCACCTGGCTGGGTGAGATCACCTGGGCAGACGAGCCGTGGCAGCTCTCTTTCACACCACGTCCAACTGACCTGAGACCCCAGAGGTGGTTACTCCTGGGAGACGGAGGATACCGGGCAGAGTATCGGCTTTGTCCACTTGTTGAGGAACTTGCAGACTTACTTTTTTGCCCCCTCTCTTCTTCAACCATGGCAGCCACAGTTCTCCACCCCCTTCAGAGGCAGGAGACTTAGCACAGGAGACAGGTGGTGCAGGCCGTGGTCACCCAAGTTCAAGAGCCCCATAGCGAGCCCTCTTTTCCCTCCTTTCATATTCTTTTACATTTTGCTTCAACTCAATTCCTTAGTAATATTTCACCTCTTTATTTCAAGACACTGTCTCTCCTAAGGATGCCAATATCTCTCCAAATGCAGAGGCTCTGACCCTGAGGCTGGGAAGGATCTCCATAGCCTGGTCCACGCCCTGTTCAGGGAAGGAGCCTGCAGGATCGAAATAGGGTGGGAGCGCTGGCCTCAGGCCTCCCTCTGGTGTCTCGGGGTGACCTTGCTTCCTTGTTTCTCTGCCAAGTCTCTTCCTGGCCCCATGGCTCCTGCTATACACAGTCTGTCCATCTGTTCACACATCACTCCGGATTCCGGGACAACCTCGCCTTTCCGAGCGATTGCTATGTTTCAGTTGTGGCCCTCCTCTTCATGCCTTTTAAGTTGTCTTTGAAACTAAACTAAAAAAGAAATATTTGCACAGAGATTTCTTCAAGTCCATTTAAAATACAGCTACTAATCAGCACTGGCTTTCAAAAGTATGGTTATTATTGACTTAAAATTATTGCTTCATTTGACTAAAATTCTCTTGAGAACGTTTCTGATAAAAATATTTATTAAAAACGTTTTAATGCCGGGCGTGGTGGCACACGCTTGTAATCCCAGCGCTTGGGAGGCTGAGACAGGAGGATCACACGGGTTTGAAGCCAGCCTCGGCTACTTAGTGAGGCTCTCAGCAACTTAGTGAGACCCTGTTTCCAAATAAAATATGAAAAAGGTCTGGGAGTATAGCCCGGAAGTAGAAAGCCTCTGGGTTCCACCCCCAGTACCACAAAAAAAAAAAAAAACCCAAAAAACAAAAAATGAGGTTATTTTCATCTGCAGAGCAGAACTAACACTCACTCTCTCTCTCTCTCTCTCTCTCTCTCTCTCTCTCTCTCTCTCTCTCTCTCTCTCTCAAGATTTCCTTGATTATATCCCCTTCTGTTCTTTCGGGTGCCTTGAGATGCTGTCTGTATCCAGGGGAAATTTTATTTTTGCATCCATGGTGGAGGGGCTAAGCATGGGAAGGAGGTGGCTGTAAAGGATTTGCCTCTGAGCACAGTGCTCATTACTGGAGTAGGGCAAGACCTAGGTTTGCTGAATTTCCTCTTGCTTTTTAAAAAAGTGCCTTTGAGCCAGGCTCAGTGGTGTACCCTTGTAATCCCAGTTCTTGGGAGGCTTGAAACAGGAAGATCGCAGGTTCAAGGCCAGCCACAGCAATTTAGTGAGACGCTCAGCAACTTAGTGAGACCCTGTTTCAAAATAAAAATTAAAATAGACCTGTAGGGGGAGGGTGGTATAGCTCAGAGGTAGGATACTCCCAGGGTTCAATTCCTAGTAATTTACACACACACTCAACAACAACAAAAACAAATAATAATTAAATAAAGGGCTTGGAGTATAGCTTGGACTATGGAGCCTGGACATTAGTGGAGTTAGGCCAGTTAGAGCTTGTTCTTTTTTTTTTTTTTTTTTGTGGGTCTTCTGGGGATGGAACCCAGGGGCATTCTACCTCTGAGCTACACCCCCTGCCCTATGTTTTGTTCTTTATTTTGAAATAGGGGCTCACTGAGTTGCAGAGGGCCTCACTAAGTAGCTGAGGCTGTCTGCGAACTGCGATCCTCCTGTCTCAGCCTCCCGAATGCTGGGATTACAAGCATATGCCACTATGCCCAGCTCAGAAGCAGTTATTATTGGTACTATTTTCACAAAATTCTTATTAACTGGGTTATTTTATGTACACATAGCATTTGAAAATTCAGCTAATAAAGATACAGCACACCCAGTTGTATTTCAGATAAACAATGAATATTTTTATTTTCTTGGTACTAGGGATTGAACCTAGGGGCATTCTACCTCCAAGCTACGTCCCCTGCCTTTTAATTTTTATTTTGAAACAGGGCCTAACTAAATTGCTGAACGTTAAGCCGGGCGTGGTGGCGCACGTTTGTAATCCCAGCTTTCGGGAGGCTGAGACCAGAGGATCGCGGTTCGCGGACAGCCTCGGCTACTTAGTGAGGCCCTCTGCAACTCAGTGAGACCCGGTTTCAAAATAAAGGATAAAAATAGGGTAGGGGGTGTAGCTCGGGGGTCAAATGCCCCTGGGTTCCATCCCCAGACCCGCCCCCCAAATTGCTGAACGTTTTGCTAAATTGCTGGGGGTGGTCTCGAAGCTGGTATCCTCCTATTTCCTAGTAATCCCAAGTACTAGGATTACAGGTGTGCGCCACCTTGCCTGGTGGAGTAATCTCAATAACGTATGGGTTATGCTTATGCTTGAAAATTAAGTGTTGTCTACCTGAGATTCAAATTACCTTCTTATCTGCCAGCCCTATCAGTGTGCTGAGATGTGCCCACTTTTATCTGTCTAACAACTGAATGGGGCCCAGGCAGCCCACGCTGTTACCACGGTGCTCTTGTTTTTTGTTTTGGGTACTGGGGATTGAACTCAGGGGTGTTCTACCTCTGAGCTACACCTCCAGCCCCATTTTATTTTTATTTTTGAGGCTGGCCTCAAACCTGCTATCCTCTTGTCTCAGCCTCCGTAGTAGTGGAATTACAGGTGTGCACCACATCCATGGGCTCTGTAGTCATCCTGTAAACAGACATTGGCTGGTAACAGGGTCTCTGTGGGATGTCAGCCCCTCTAGAGGCCAGATGGGCAAATCGGGTCTCTTCTGTGAGTAGGGGAGACAGGCTGGTGACTTTGTTTATTTGGTCAGATTTCACAACTGGAGGTGGAAATAACAGGTTTAATTCTGTGTTCCTGCTATGAGCCAGGGCTCCTTGGGGCACAAGAGCCATTGGGTGTTGATTAGAATGATGTTCAACGGTTCTACAGGGCAGCATCAAGGAGGCAGGCAGAAATTCAGCTGGAACTTGGCTTTGTGTTTGTGGTACTAAGGATTAAATCCAGGCGTATTCTACCTCTGAGTTACACCTTGAGCTCTATTTTATTTTTTATTTTAAAATAGGGTCTCCTAAGTTGTCGAGGGCCTAAGTTGCTGAGGCTGGCCTCAAACCTGTGATCCTCAGCAAAGTGTGGTGTGCACGCTTGTAATCCCCCCGCTTGGGAGGCTGAGACAGGAGGATCAAACAGGTTCGAAGCCAGCCTCAGCTACTAACTGAGGCTCTCAGCAACCTAGTGAGACCCTGTTTGCAAATAAAGTATAAACTAGGGCTGGGAGTATAGCCCGGAGGTAGAAAAGCCCCTGAGTCCCACTCCCAGTGCCACACACACACACACACACACACACACACCCTGTGATCCTCCTGTCTCAGCCTCCCAAGTACTGGGATTACAGGTGTGAAACACCACACCTGGCTGATATATTAATAATTTGAGTAACTTTGCGAGGTAGTAACTGTAAGAAGTAGCCACTGGGGGCGTGCCCTTGGGAACTGGTCCCTTCTTCACTCCCTCTGCTTTTAGCCACCATAAATTGCCAGCTTTTCTCCACCAAGCCCTACCTTCCTGATGTTTCTATTTTGGAGCCAGCCAACTATGGACTAAACCTTTGAAACCTTAAGGCCAAATAAAATTTTCCTCCTCTGAGATGTGCTTATCAGGTATTTTGGTTCTGGAAAACAGCTCTGAGTACTGTAGCTGTTTTCATCTAGGCCTGTCTCCTGCAGATGTAGCCTGTGAATGGGCCGGGTCAGCTTTAAGGGCCAGTCTAATACACATCCATACACATGTAAGGTAGAGCTGGCACTGTCTAAGAGTTATGTGAGAGTTAGTTGTTGACGTCTGATGCCTACTGTTTACTTCCAGCTGTCTGCTCAGGCAGGTCAGCTCCTAGCTGTAAGGTCATCATGTGATTTGTAAAGTTTGGGGAGAATTAGGTTGTTATAATTATTTGGTACTGGAGAATAAATCCATGGAGATTCTACTTCCAGGATATACACCCAGCCATTTTTATTTTTAATTCTGAACAAAGTTTTACTAAGTTTCTGAAGGTCTAAGTTGTTGAGGCTGGCCTCAAACCTGCAACCCTTCTGTCTCAGCCTCCTGAGTACCGACGGGAATTACAGGCATATGTCACCATACCCAGCTAGAATTAGGGTGTTTTTATTTTTAATTTTTTTTGCTTAAAACATGCTGACTCTCTTGCTAGTGCCCAAGGACCCTGCTTGGGTGCCAGAGGGCTGGCTGGCAGGGTCTGGCTCAGCTATACCACGGACTAGATCAGGGGGTTCTCACGGCACAGTCCCCAGACCAGCAGCATCAGCGTCACCTGATATACCCTAGAGGTACAGATCCTTGGGCCCTCCCTGGACCTACCTAATTAAAAACTGGGGCTGGGGACCCGCAATGTATAAGAAACCCTCCAGGTGAGTCTGATCCTCTTTCTGGTGTGACAACCCCTCTGGTCAGTAAAGCCAAGGGTTCAATAATCGAGGCAGTCACTTCCTAGAGATTGGAGGAGGATAAGGTGGAATCTGAGCCAAACCAGAGAATGGAGGTTCTGGGAAATAGCTCTGAACACCCATGGCTATTTTAATCTAGGCTTTATCTCCTGCAGGTGCAGCCTGTGAACGGGCTGGGCCAGTTTAAAGGGCCAGAAGCAAAGTGAACAGAGAGGGAAGTATTTGCAGGTGTTTGTTTCTGCCGGTTACCCTGACTCCTCTGGAATTATAGTTTGTGGTTTTTCACTTTATGTGGATCCAAAGGGCTAGTTCTTTTCAGTGTCTTTCTGAGAGAGCTGGTCTGGAATCAGATTTTCCAGGATAAGTCTATGCCTCCTTTTCAATGGAGCAATCAACTCTAGCATTCCCATCAAGAGGACAGGGACCCCCTTCAACACCACAGCTAGATGAAATGCGTTCTGTTTGTTGGAAAGGCCTTCCCTTGGATGGCCCAAAGCACCTATCACCTTATACAGCAAGTGCTCCTGCATATTGACTGAAACCATAAGTGGTTTATATTGAATAGACCTCAGGTCCTTTTGAGTCTCTCCTTTAGTTCTAATACTCTGGCTGGAGCAACATAGGACCTGTCTGTTCCCTCTTCATCTGAAGGTGCCCTCTCTTCTTCCCATAGCTGCCTTTGTAGGAGAAATGGGTATTTGTTGTTTCCCAAAGTTTCTAGCATGCATTGCTTTTTAGACATGCAGAAATGCAAGTAAAATGGCCAAGGAGCAGACATACGAAAAAAGGGCCCAGAAAGCCAACCTGGGCATTAAATGAGAGAGATTAAGTTGAGGTAAAAGAGAGAATAGGCAGGCACGGATAGAGTGGGGTGGAATCTGATGAAATGAGCTGATCTGGAAGCCAAGCCCACAGGAGATGGACAAACACCCGCCATGTCGCTGGGAGGTTTGGGTAGCTTGCCTAGCATGCACAAAGCTCTGGGTTCAATCCCCAGCACCACAAACAAAATAAAATAAATAATAAAAGAATTCTCAGCCAGGCATGGTGGCACACGCTTGTAATCCCAGCATTCGGGAGGCCGAGACGGGAGGATCCTGGTTCAAGGACAGCCTCCGCTACTTAGTGAGGCCCTCTGCAACTCAGTGAGACCCTGTTTCAAAATACAGAATAAAAAATAGTGCTGGAGTGTAGCTCGGAGGTAGACCGCCCCTGGTTCCATCCCCAGTACAAAAAAAAAAAAAATTCTCCAAGCTAATATTGAAGAATTAAAACACCACCATCCCAGACTGTTAAATATATAAGCAGAATCTGAATATATAAGCAGAATCTATGTTGCAACTCTGCTAGCAGGATGGCTGTTTATCAGATCTGGTGATAGTGAGAGACTGGGTCTGCACCTCTTTGGAGACAGCCTCAGGCCTGCTTTGGGAGAGAGGCTAGAACTGAGGCTCTTGCTGAAAATTACTTATGGGCTATGAATAACAAAACTAAAACAACAAACTAAAACACTCAACAGCATAAGGAGCCAGCAAAGACACTTGTCTACGCTGAGTTGGATCTGGATGGTAAAAGATGCCCCTGAGAATTTGTAGTCACAGCCTGTTCCTTGACTGAGGTCAATTTTATACCACCAGGGTGGTCTAGGAATCCTCAGTTTAAGAAGACATGGGCCAGGACGGCTGATACTGGTAGCCTGAGGAGGCTGGTGGAAGCGAACACAAAATCCCCCTGGAAGGATACACTCTGATCCTGGCTTTACAGGATTCCCACAGGTGGAGTTCCACTGAATGCAACTCAGAGTTAAAAACTCACGAGGAAACAGTCCGTCATGAGATGTGTCAGAGGACACGACTAAGAACTCTAGATAATGGGACCATTTGACAGAGATTCTTGAAAATAAGTGGTCAAAATGATTGAAGACTGCCTGTAATCCCAGCATTCGGGAGGCCGAGACTGGAGGATCGCAGTTCGCGGAAAGCCTCAGCTACTTAGTGAGGCCCTCCGCAACTTAGTGAGACCCTGTTTCAAAATAAAGAATAAAAAACAGGGCAAGGTGTGTAGCTTGGAGGTTGAATGTCCCTGGGTTCCATCCCCAGACCCGCAAAAAAAAAAAAAAAAAAAGATAAAGGATATACATGAAATAATAAAATACAAGGAAAATATGAAAAATGGAAGGCATATGAAATAAAAACTATTAAACTGAAATTAAAATATAATTGTATGAAACACCACACTTATACAAAATAGAAGATAATAAACAAGCAAAGCTACGGCTGAAGAAATTGTTCAGAATTCATTGCAAAAGGTTAAAGAGATATCAGAAAGATGTTATGGGACATGGGAAACAGAATAAAAAAGTTTAACATATGTCTAACAGAAGTTTCAGAAAGAAAAGTAGAAAGAATACAGGAGAGTTGATATTTAAAGGGGTAATGGCTGGCTGCCACGCTTGTAATCCCAGCATTTGGGAGGCTGAGATGGGAGGATCACAGTTCAAGGACAGCCTCAGCTACTACTTAATGAGGCCCTTTGGGATTCAGTGAGACCCTGTTTCAAAATAAAGAATAAAAAATAGAACTGGGGGTGTGGCTCAGAGGTAGAATGCCCCTGGGTTCCACCCCCAGTACTGCAATAAATACATAAATAGATAAAGAGTAATGACTAATAATTTTCCAGAGTTGATCAAAGATACACATCCTAGATTCAGAAATCATATAGGTCCCAGGCAGAACAAATTAAAGTCAATCCACAGCTAAACATGCACTAAAAATACAGAGCCTCAGAGACTAAAAGGAAGACTCAAAAGCAATCAGATCGATTTACAAGGAACAGCAATTAGATTATTACCAGATTCTCAACAGTATAATCAAGCCTCAAAAGCATGTAATAAAATGGTCAGAATGCTGGTATAAGATTTTATATCCAAGCCGGGCGTGGTGGCACACACCTGTAATCCCAGCATTTGGGAGGCTGAGACCGGAGGATCGCGGTTCGCGGACAGCCTCAGCTACTTAGTGAGGCCCTCTGCAACTCAGACCCGGTTTCAAAATAAAGAATAAAAAATAGGGCAGGGGGCGTAGGTCGGAGGTTGAATGCTCCTGGATTCCATCCCCAGACCTGCAAAAAAAAAAAAAAAAAAAAAAAAAAAAAGATTATCCAGCCGGGTGGGGTGGGTGGCACACACGCTTATAATCCCTGTGCTTGGGAGGCAGAGACAGGAGGATCGTGCTGGTTCGAAGCCAGTCTCCGCTGGCTTAAGAGACCCTGTTTCCAAATAAAAATATAAAATAGGTCTGGGAGCGTAGCCTGTAGGTAGAAGGGTTTCTAGCAACCCCAGTACCACCAAAAAAGAAAAAAAAAAAAAATTTATATCCAGCTAAACTATCATTCAAGTGTGTGTGTGTGTGTGTGTGTGTGTGTGTGTGTGTGTGTGCGTGCGCGTGTGTGTGTCAGATAAAAGCATTTTCAGAACAAAAACTGAGAAACACTTCCACTCTCACTGAAAGAATTAGAGGGCAGCTGGGCGTGGTGGCGCACGCTTGTAATCCCCAAGCTTGGGAGGAGAAGACCGAAGGATCGCGCTGGTTCAAAGCCAGCCTTGCTGGCTTAAAAGACCCTGTTTCCAAATAAAAAATATGAAAAACAGGAAATAGAAAAAAAGAATTAGAGGGGTATATTTCAGAAAAAACAAGACTGAAAAGAGAAGAAAGTATTAAGATGTAAAGTGAAATGGTGGCTAAGGCTGGGGATGGAGCTCAGTGGTAGAGCACTTGCTTAGCATTCATGAGGCCCTGGGTTCTATCTCAAGTGCTGCAAAGAAGTAAAAGTAAATATATACAAACAATCTGAGCAAGCATTGACTAAATAAAGCAGTAGTAGCCGGGCGTGGTGGTGCACGCTTGTAATCCCAGCATTCGGGAGGCTGAGATGGGAGGATCGCGGTTCACGGACAGACTCAGCTACTTAGTGAGGCCCTCCGCAACTTAGTGAGACCCTGTTTCAAAATGAAGAATAAAAAATAGGGCAGGGAGTGTAGCTCGGAGGTTGAATGCCTCTGGGTTCCATCCCCAGACCCGCAATAAATAAATAAATAAATAAATAAAGCAGTAATAATGGTGATGATTAATTTGGGGATATAACACGAGGTGGGACCAAATACCAGACACCTATATAAAATATGAGCAGACTAATTGGAATTAGAATAGACTAATCCTAATTAGAATGTTAAAATTTAAAAAGGGAATAAAGATATTGATGAAGGCAAATGTCCATGCTATGCGAGACAGGGAAATGTGCTAACTTCCGAGCTCTCCCTTCCAGAAAGTACTTCAAATCCAGCTGAAGATACCAGGGAGCTTCCAGTGGCTGACTTCAGGGGGATCTGCCTCTGCTTTCAAGCTAAGGTTGCGCTGTTCTTATAGCAGCTACGGTGGTGGAAGGAGGGAGGAAGAGCCACAGCTTCCCGCTGCACCTGCATCAGTCTAAGGTACCCTTAGTCCAGGTCTTCCTTTTCCTTTTCACAGTCAATACCCTGAAGTCCTTTTACAAACCTACTTCCTTCTAGTGTCTGCTTTCTAGAGAACCCAGACTTGTGACACACAAGAAGTGCCAGGGAATTACTAGGAAAAAAAAAGAAAAGGAAAGAAAAAGATATGTAAAGTATAACTTCTAAAATAATAGGGAGGCCGGGCGTGGTGGCGCACGCTTGTAATCCCTGCGCTTGGGAGGCGGAGACAGGAGGATCGGGCAGGTTCAAAGCCAGACTCCTGGCTTAAAAGACCCTGTCTCCAAAAATAAAAAAGTATAAAATAGGTCTGGGAGTGTAGCCTGGAAGTAGAAGGGCTTCTAGGAACCCCAGTACCACCAAAAAAAAAATAATAATAATAATAAATAAATAAAATAATAGGGAGGAAAAATTGAATTAGTATGGAAAAATCAGTGAAAATAGAAACATAATATAGTAGAGGCCAGGCATGGTGGTGCATGCCTGTAATTCCAGTAGTTGGGAGGCTGAGACTGGAGGATTGCAGGTTTGAAGGCATCCTTGGCAATTTAGTAAGGCTTTCAGCAACTTAGCAAGACTTTGTTTCCAAATCAAAAATAAAATAGGGCTGGTGATGTAGCTAGGAGGTAAAATGCCCCTGAGTTCAGTCTCCAGCATCACACACACACATACACACACACACACACACACACACACACACACACACACACCTAGAAATAAATCTAAACATATCACACCAGTTAAATATTAGAGATTTTTAAATATCTCATAATCTCATTTCCATGTGGAATCTAAAAATAGAGAACTTAAAAGAAGAAAGTAGAATAGTGGTTCTCAGAGGCTCAGGCAACAGAGAAGATGGGAGACTGGGGAGATGTTGACCAAGGTAAAAAGTTTCAATTAGATGAAAAGAATGTGTTTTTGAGAACTATTACATAGCATTGTGACCATAGTTAATAATAATATACAGTATATTTCAAAATTGCTAAAAATAGATGCAAAATGTTCTTACTACTAAAAACAAGTATGCTAAGCAATGGCATTTGCTTAATATTGTCATTCCATTATGTATGCATATGTTAACATACATTGTATCTCATAAATCTGTATATATACAATTATGTCAATTAAAAATAAAAATTTAGAAATAAAAATATTAAAAACTAATGCTGTCAGATTTTACTTATATAAAAAGGATTTTAAAGCTACATAATAGTAACATAGAAATTCTGAGAGGAAACACCAATTCTGAACATATATATACTAGTTATATAGCTCAAAAATATATAAACAAAAATAGATGGACACTTAAGGAATTGGTAATTTTACAATCACAGTAGATGATTTATACATTTCTCTCTGGGATATCAAAGATCAATCAGACGAAGAAATTATGAAAAGTATAGAAGATCTGAATAGCACGATTAGAAATTTAGTCTAATGAACATACATAAAGCCTTTCACTCACTGGCCCATTACTTCTTCATCTATAAAATAACTACAATAGTTATTTAGTGGGGAAGATCATTCTAGGTATGACACACAACCCAGAAGACAGAAGAGACTGATAAATTTGACTACATAAAGGTGAGCACTTTCTATATGGCCAAAAATACCATCAAGTTCAAAATCCAAAGGACAAATGGGGTCAATATTTACCACGAGCAGCAAAGGGCTAGTTCTTTCAATCTATAAAGATATTCTACAAATTAATAAAGACTACAACACTCCTTGGTATTTATCCAAAAGAATTAAAGGAAAGAAACAGGACCTCATGAAAACAGAAAAGAGACTAGCAGAGCAGTGGATGGAGAGAGGAGAAAGGAAGGGAGGGAAGAGGGAGACACAGGGAAGGAAACGGACCAAACTAATGAGGCTGAATTAATGCTCTGTGCATATATAAATATATCACAATAAACCCACGATTATGCAGAATTATAATGCACCAATAGAAAGAAACCAAGACCACAATACAATATAAAGAAAGGACAAGTCACAGCAAAGGCCCTCCAGAGGCTTAAAAAACCCCAGGAAAGCGTGGTGGCTCACTCTTGTAATCCCAGCATTTGGGAGACCGAGACAGGAGGATTGTGGTTCGTGGACAGCCTCAGCTGCTACTTAGTGAGGCCCTTTGGAATTCAGTGAGACCCTGTTTAAAAATAAAGAATAAAAAAAAAAATTTCATGAGAAAGCCAGGCATGGTGGCACAGTCCTGCAATACTACTACTTGGGTGGCTGAAGCAAGAAGATCACAGATTTGAGACCAGCCTCAGCAAGTTAGCGAGACTTTTGGTAACTTAGCGAGACCCTGTTTTGAAAGAAAAATTAAAAAGAATGGGGGTGTTGCCTGGAGGTAGAATGTCACTGTGTTCAATCCTCAGTGCCACAGATATTAATACTACTAATAAAAATAAATAAACATTTTATGAGAAGATACTTAATGGTACTCATAAAAGAAATGCAAATTTAATAACGGAGATACTGTAAAATCAGAAAAAAACAAAAAAGTTGATGGATTAGGTAAGAGGAGACAGGCACTCTAGTATGTTGTTGTGAGCTTGTAAACTGGCATAAGCTCTGTGGAAGACATTGAAAGGGAAGACTGACCTTTTTTGTTGGCGGCCCATCTCAGTGCTCACAGATGTTGGTTTTTTTAGAAAAAGGGGTCTATGGAGGCTTCCCCTCAGATTTCAAGGAAGGCCTGAAAGCCTGGCAGCGTGTGACAGGGTCAGAATCCCTGCAAACAGGCCCAACTGGAACATTTGGTAGAGCTGTGAGGGTGAAGCCAAGGTTGCAAGAAAACCCTCTGAGATTTAGAAACATGAAATGGCCACAAGGAAAGGCTGCAAGCTGCCAGCCACGGAGCCAAATGGAAGAGGGAGTGCGCTGCCCATGGCGATCAGCCAGGCTGTGGGGTGGGCTGCACGGCCTTGGACCTCATCTCACCGCCATGTGCCCCGATGCCAAAAGTGGAACTGCAGGAGCAAATGCTTGCCCTGTTGGATTTCAGGATTGTTTTGTGGCCCAATTCCTCCCTTTTGGAATGCAAATGTTTACTCTTTGGCATTGTATATTGGATGTATGTAACTTGCTTTTAATTTTGATTTTCTTTTTTCTTTTTTTGTGGTACTGGGGTTCCTGGAAGCCCTTCTACCTCTGGGCTACACTCCCAGACCGATTTTATATTTTTAAATTTGGAAACAGGGTCTCTTAAGTCAGCAAGGCTGGCTCCTAACCAGCGCGATCCTCCTGTCTCTGCCACGCGATCCTCCTGTCTCCGCCTCCCAAGCGCAGGGATTACAAGCGTGCGCCACCACGCCGGGACTTACAAGGGTTCATCTTGAGTCTCAGAGATTTTGAACTTTGGGACTTTTGAGTGATGCTGTAAAGACTTTGAGAACTCTCAGAGATGAACTAAATGGATTTTTCATGGTGCGGTGGCCATGAGGTCTAGGGGTCCCAGGGTGGAGTGTGATGGTTTGGATTTGGGGTGTCACCAGCCCTCATGGAAACAGTGGCAATGTTGAAAATGGGGCTTGGTTGTCATCTCAGCAGTGAAGATTACAATGGACTTATCTGAGTGGTAGCCTAGGCTGGCAGGGTGTGGCTGGGGAAGGTGTGTCCCTGGGGCTTTGGCTTCTCCGCCCTTGCTCTCTCTTGCTTCTGGCCTCCATGAAGAAGCCTTGTGCGCTCTCGCTCTCGCTCTCGCTCTCGCTCTCGCTCTCGCTCTCGCTCTCGCTCTCGCTCTCGCTCTCGCTCTCGCTCTCGCTCTCGCTCTCGCTCTCGCTCTCGCTATTTCCCACGCCATGCTCTGAGATCTGCAGTCCCTGGCCTCACATGGACTGAACCTGAAACAGTGAGTAAATAAATCTTCCTTCCTCTAAGGTCAGGTCTTTGGATTCTAGCTGTGAGAATGCTAACAAGCCACTCAAAGCTTAGTGACTATTTATTTATTTATTTATTTATTTATTTATTTATTTTTACGGGTCTGGGGATGGAACCCAGGGGCATTCTACCTCCGAGCTACACCCCCAGCCCTATTTTTTTAATTCTTTATTTTGAAACAGGGTCTAATTAAGTTACAGAGAGCCTCACTAAGTAGCTGAGGCTGTCTGTGATCCTCCAATCTCAGCCTCCCGAATGCTGGGATTACAAGTGTGCACCACCATGCCTGGCTAGGCTTAGTGACTTTAAATGACCACTTATTTCCGCCTTTGGTCTACAGTGCAGCTGAATGACTCTTCAGTATCATGCCGGGTCCCTTAAGTAACGATGATCAGCTGGAGGTTGAAGAGCCCCCGTTCCTGGGGCTGGCAGGAGTGAGGAGGGTGATGGGGCCACCAGCAGGCCAGCTTGGGCTAGTTTAATGGTGACAGTGGGTCTCCATAAAGGCAGGTTAGAATGTGCATGGCCTCTTGAGTCTTGGCCCTGGGGCCAGCACAGTGTCATTTCTGCTACATCCAATTGGTCAAAGAAAGCCATGGGCCAGTCTAGATGCAAGGGATTAAGAGCCTACCTCTTAATTTGAAGAACTCAAGCCATATTGCCAAGGCTTGAGCAAGTGAAGGCTTGCAGCCATTTCTGTGTCTAAAACAAATACAAATATCTACCAATAGGCAGAGTCCAGTTTTAAGGAAGCAGCCAGATAGTGGAGATCTATGCAATATTTTGAAATAATAAGGCAAATCTATATAAATTGAGATTAAACTACTTCAAGATGTATTGTCAAATTTAAAAAAGCAAGGCACAGCATTATTTTTAGGTGGACATCTACATTTTTGCTTGTAATGTGAGTGAGTTTGTGGAAGGATACAGAAATGGTTGCCTTAGAAGAGGGAAATCTGGGATCATGGATGGTAAGTTCCTTTTTGCTTTTACTTCTTTGTATTAGTTTTTCTCTAATTTAAAAAATTATCAAACAGTAAAATTTACTTACCTTTTCCTTTTGTCTAACCTAGACTCCCAGCCCTTTCTATTTCTTAAAATTTTGAAATAGGGTCTCGCTAAATTGTGGAGGTTGCCCTTGAACCTCCTGTCTCAGCCTCCCAAGTACTGGGATTACAGCTGTGCACCACCACGCTCAGCATGTCTGTCTTAGTTTAACCATCTTTTCCTTTAAGTATGAAAAAAAAAGAACATGTAAGTTAAAAACTAAAAATATTTTGCTATCCATTGTCCAAATACCACCTCTTCTTGAAGCATTTTATTTTATTTTCTTACTTATGTATTTATTTTATTTATTTACTTCTTTATTTATTTTTGTGTACTGGGGATTGAACCCCAAGGGTATTTTGGCTGTGAGCTACATCTCCAGCCCTATTTTATTTTTACTTTGAAACAGGGTCTCATTAGGTTGATAAGAGTCTTACTACTTGCTGAGGCTGCTCTTGAACCTGCAATCCTCTTGTTTCCTCAGCCTCCCAAGCACTGGGATTATAGGCATGTGCCAACATGCCCAGCTACAAACCTCCTTATGAATGGCAGTTTTCTCCCGATCTGTTGGTCTCACCAGAGTGAATAAAGTAAAAATCCCAGGTACATTTAAAAACCAGACCTGGCTCTTCTCACTTTCATCTTCCAGATGGTGCCTAACACTATGCTTATGCTCTGTGAGCTCTCCATAAATATTTGGCAAATTGTTTCTAATTGGGTCATTTGATCTCAGACTCCAGCAAATTTTAGTTTGCTGCTATTGACCATTAACAGTGTGCACACTCCTCCTACCCCTTTCAACCTGTTTCCAGGTGCGGTGTCTATCAGATGCTTCCTGCACACCTTGCACTGGAGCTCAGTAAGCTCAAGAAGTCAGCTGTGCAAGCACTCTGTTCCCTGCTCTGTGATCCTGCATCATATAATGTGGAGCTGGCTTCTTGGTAGCCTGACAGCCCTTGCTTAGCCTTGCCCTCTTGGAGAAAGTTCCCTGACTTCTGACACTTGGGATCCGTGAAGAGGGTTGAGATCCCCTGTGGACAGCTGCTGACGAAGACCTCTTTGTACGGCTGCCTGTATCACTTGGTGTCTGGCTTTGGAGTGATGAGGGCTGGGCCCCCTTCTCACCTGGGCACATCACTGTTGCAGGAAGACAGCTGTCTGAGCTTGGTTCCTAAGCATGTGATGAAGGTCACTGCCTAGCTGATGAGGGCAGCAGCCAGCATGTGACAATTTTATAAATCATTTGGTAGCAACGTATTGTAACCAGTACATGGAGGAATCTCAGTGCATTAAAGTGTGATCTTGAAATGATATGATTTTTTCCCAGTGGCTGATTTATTTATGTGATGCAGACTTTGTATGGGTGCCGATCTTCCCTGACCTGTGAGGTCACTTGCAAAGTCTTGTCCCATCCTTTAAGACTTAGTCCTATTTGCAGTTCAAGACTTCATCTTAGGCACAGTGCAAAGCTTGTGTCCTCCTTCCTCCTAGGCTGGTGGGTGCTTTGGTCGCCAGCTGCTTACAGAGCAGCAAGAGAGATCCCCTCTTCTTTTTTATTTCCTAAAATGGTCAGGGGACTCTTTGCCTGATATGTCCTTTGTCAGTGTGGAGAAGGTGTGGAATCCTTCTTGGGAGCACTTAGCAGCTTCAGAGTGAGGCTCTCCCTTGGAGGGGGCAGCAGAGCCTCTCTTTGGGCGCATACGCCCTTTCTATGATTTGGATCCCAGTGTGGTGGTGGAATCTTTAAGAGGTAGGGCTGTTTCAGACAATGTTCTTACTGCTGGGATCCAAACACCTGACCTGCACAAAATTTAGAGGAATATTCACTGACTTACAGATCTGGGTATGTATATATATGTATAAATGAAATATATATATATATATATATATATATATATGTAATTATATAATTTTATCTTATGCCAGTTGCCAAACATGATAGGTCCTTAGGGTATGATGGAGGGGAACAGAGAGTGAGCTAACTGTCAGAGAGAGAGAGAGATGCAAAATGTCCCTGGAAGCCGGGCATGGTGGCGCACGCTTGTAATCCCCGCGCTTGGGAGGCGGAGACAGGAGGATCATGCTGGTTCGGAGCCAGCCTTGCTGGCTTAAGAGACCCTGTTTAAAAAAAAAAAAAAAAAAAAAAAAATATATATATATATATATATATATATATATATATATATAGTCTTGGAGTGTAGCCTGGAGGCAGAAGGGCTTCCAGGACCCAGTACCACCACCAAAAAAAAAAAAAAAAAAGAAAGAAAAAAAAAAGAGAGAGGGTCAGAGTCAGATGTTGCAGCTGGGCAGGGCTGGAACACACACACACACACACACACACACACACACACACACACACACGCACACACACTCACAGCATACCCGACTGTACCCTGGGGCCTCACTGGAGTGTCCCTAGCACACACTTTACCCAGCTATGCCCCAGGGACCCACCTCCAAATATGGCCTCCTCCAGAGCAAGCAGAAGGTCCAGGACAATGTTTTTGTTTTGTTTTTGTTTTTGCAGTACTGAGGATGGAACCCAGGGGCATTCTAACTCTGAGTCACACCCCCAGCTCTATTTTTTATTCTTTATTTTGAAACAGGGGCTCACTGAGTTGCGAAGGACCTTACTAAGTAGCTGGGGCTGTCCTCGAACAGCAGTCCTCCTGTCTCAGCCTCCCAAATGCCGGGATTACAAGCATGCGCCATCACGCCCGGCTTCCAGGGACATTTTGCATCTCAACTGTAACAGGTTTCTAGTGGCAGGCATTTGGGTCACTTGGGCTATGCTCTCATGAATGAATTAGTCCTTTGGGAGTAGGTTGCTATGAAACAAGGCCACCTGTACCGTGGCCCCTTCTGCAGGGGGCGAGTTCCATGTTGTGATGTAGCCAGGGAGCCCTTGCTGGAATGCCAAACCAGGCTGTTCGGACTCTCCAGCCACCAAAGTCATGACATAAACAAACCTCCTTATTTTCTAAATTTTCCGGCTTGGGATACTTTCATCATAGCAACACAAAGAGATTAAGACTCCTTCTGTTTTGGATATTCCATTGTTTAGCTCTGTGACTACCCTGTCCCAGCCCTTGGCTCTGTCCCTCTGCTAATCACACACCTTTATGACAACTACAGGCCTCCCTCCAGGAGCCACAGACAGCTAGTGTGGGGCAGGTGTCCTGCCTTCTTTTCCAGCACTCTATGTTCCAGTCTCTTCCAGCCCAGCTGGCATTGGCCAGTCCAGTGAGCCTCCTGCTTCCAAAGTTCTGGTCTATGCTGGGCATGGTGATGCATGCCTGTTATTGCAGTGTTTGGGAGGCTGAGATAGGCTGAATTGTGAGTTCAAGGTCAGCCTTGGCAAGTTAGTGAGATCTAATTTCAAAATAAAAAAATAAAAGGGCTGGGGTGTAGCTAGAATGCCCCTGGTTCAACCCCCAGTAACACACACACACACACACACACACAGAGAGAGAGAGAGAGAGAGAGAGAGAGAGAGAGAGAGAGAGCGCGCCTAGGAAGGTACCATAGTGGTACAGTGCTTGTTTAGTAAATGCAAAACCATGACAGACAGGTACCAAACGACAATGTGGGGATGGGGCAGAAGCTGGAGTCTTCGAGCAAAAAGCAGAAGCAAAAGCGGACCAAGCTTGGAGATGGGAGGGCTGGAAGGGCGCTCCTCCCGAGAGCAGGGCAGCTAGGCACACCCTTGCTTGACTCCCTCCTGTGTAAGGAGCCAGTACTTTCCTAGGCCACCAGAGGAAGCAGGGGCCTTGGTGCCAGGAGCTGGCATCAGAGGGGGTTTGCCTTTCTTGGTGTGTCTCATTTCTGACCAGCTTCCCAATATTTCTTTTTGTCTTTGCCAAATGTGGAGGAAGCTGGTCAGATGGGCAGAATTCCTCATTCCGTGCCACTTTGAGGTTTGCCAACCAGCCTGTGGGCAGATGCCCTGAGATTGGCAGCCCAGCTCTGGTCCAGTTATAAAGTTGGCCTGGGCAGATGCCTTGAGCGGGGAGGGGGGGCAGGATGAGGTAAGGGCTTGGCAGTGTTCTAAACGCCCCTCTAGCTTAAGGGCTTGTTTCAGTCCTGCCTGCATGTACTTGGAAGCTGAGCCAGGGGAATTGTAGGTTCGAGGCCAACCTCAGCAACTTAGTGAGACCCTGTTTCAAAATTAAAACTAAAATAGGGCCGGGGGAATAGCTTGGAGGTAGAATGCCCCTGGCCTCAATCCCCAGTACTTACCCCCAAAATAGAGGGGGAGGTTGCTTCCTAGTGATCCCTCTGCCCTGTCTAACTCTCCCTTTCTGAAGCAGGCCCCTGGGTGGGCTATAGCCATGCAAATAGCTGTGGCTACAATCTCTGGAGAGTGGGGAGATAGAAGACAGAGTGGGGGTGCTGAAGGAGACAGAGGTGCTGGAAGTTAGGAGAAAAGGTCCACAAATAGGGGAGTTGACAACCGTGTGATTTTATAACTATTTTATAACTATCTGTGGTTAGTTCTCAT
>NW_027664445.1:0-178546 GCF_963383645.1 Muscardinus avellanarius
GGTGATACCTTCATCTATGGACATATTTCTGCTGTTTCCTTCCCCAAGATTCCTCTCCCTCCCCTTCTACCTCCCCAGCCCCCTTCTCCTACTCTACTGGGTCCCTCTCCGTATTATCACCAAGTTTCTCTTTCTTATTTTCTCTCTAGCTTCAGCTATGAGACCAATCATATGACCCTGACTTTCTGAGACTGATTGATTTCACTTAGCACCATGTTCTCTGATTCCATGTATTTTCCTGCACATGATGGGATTTGGGTCTTTAGTGTTGAGTCAAGCTCCATTGTCTATATAGACAACATTTTCCTTCCCACTCATCGGATGATGAATGTTAGTTCCATAATTTCCCTTTTGCACACTTTTCTGTTTTCAATATGAGTATTCTAACTTTAATTCTTTGGGAAAGAAACCAAAATTATACGTTTAATTCCTTTGGGAAAATAGCAGTGGCATAGCTATTCATTTTGTGTGTGTGCTGCTAGTGTTTGAACCCAGAGGCATTCTCCCTCAGAGCTACACCCCCAGCCTTTTGATTTTATACTTGTTTTGGCACAAGATCTCTGTTGTTGAGAGTCTCAGTAAGTTGCTGAGGCTGGTCTTGAACTTGCGATTTTTCCATCTCAGCCTCCCAACTATGTGGGATTACAGGCTTGTGCCACCACTCTGGCTGCTATTCATTGTTTTTCTTTCTTTTTTATGATACTAAGGTTGAACCCCAGGACATTCTTTTCCCAAACACTACCCCTGGCCATTTTTTATTTTTTATTTTGAAAGAAGTTCTCCCCAATTTGCTGAGGCTGATTTGAATATGAGATCCTCCTATTTCAGCCTCCCAAGTACTGGGATTACACGCATGTACCACCATATGCAGATTGCTCCTTAAAACCCTTTGCTATCTCTTGCTTCCTCCCCCAGGTACCTCTAGACTCTGGCCATAAAAGTCTCCCAAGCACAGAAATTGTCACAGGACAAAATCACATCAGACTGAGTGTAATGACTTTATTGGGCTTTCTCTGCAATTCTCTGCATGGACACCATAGCTCCAACTCCCAACCCTCCCTCTCACTAAGGGAGTGCTCTAGGACAGTGACCTTGAAGCCCTTGAGGAATGGGTTTTAAAACCTTCTTGAGGTTTTCTATCTGTTCTTTTATGATTGGTCAGAATTGAGTTGGGGGGAGGACCAAGGACTTTTGCACAATTTTGATCCTTAATTTGAATGATTTTCTGTGGGCTGGCCCAGGCCCTGATTCCCTGGGGCCCCTCAGTTTCTCCCTTTCCTGCTCACCTCCCCAACCTCACAGAAAGGGGGATGCAGATGGCTGCTTTAATTCTTACTGTTCCCAGGTCCTCTGCCCTGCCTCAAAACTTCCACTCTGCATAAAAATCTCACCTTTCCTGTTACCTCTCTTCTTGCCACTCACTGAAACCTCACCAGACCATGCACTCACTTTTTAAAAATTTTATTTATTTATTTTTAGTACTGAGAATTGGCCCATTCCACTGCTAAGCTACACCCAGCCTGATTATATTATTATTTTTTATTTTGAAACAGGGTTTCTCTGGGCTGTAGAGGACCTCACTAAGTTGCTGGTCCTCCTGTCTTAGCCTTCCGAGTGGCCACCACGCTGCCCGGCTGACCACCCACTCTTTCCTGAACATGTCATTCCCTTTCCAGGGCCCAAGGCCACAGCACCAAGCCTAAGATGGTTGGGGTGTTAGAAAAAGATTTTAGGGGAATATAGAAATCAATACTCATGAATTCAAAAGTAACTCAATAAGTTCCTTTGCTTCTGTACAGATGGGTTGTGCGCACACCATAAATAAGAACCAGCATGCTGGGCTGGCAGGACTGGCTCCTTTTTATCCTCCTGACATATAGCCCACTGTGTCATCCCTCATTGGCTGAGATGAGGCCTCATAATCTAATCTGATTGGCTATTTCCCCCCTAGGAAAAATTTTTTTTATAGAACTAAGGAATAATAGGAAACCTATACTTCTGGTAGTGATGGGATGGTGGGGGGGCATATAGACACATGTACCAGAGGGTTACAAAATGGATTCCTAATGTTACAAAATGAATACCAGTCAGTTTTTATATGACCTTGTAACTTTGATAAAAAGATAATTTTTCTTTCTTATATTGGGAATAAAGTCACATGTGCTTTTGATGAAAAATAGTAAACATCAGTATTTTAAGGTTTTTCTCTTACATCTTTGCAGATGTAACTAGTAAATTATGAAAAAGATGTAGAGAAAACAACAAAGAAAGTTCGAGGAATTAAACGCAGAAAATATGCATCTAAACAAACAGACTGCTTACCTCTTATCTAAGTCTAGCCAAAGAAGATATGAAAAAGTTATAGTTAAAACAGGGGAAACCGAGTGTGGTGGCGCTTGTAATCCCAGGACTTGGGAGGCTAAGACAGGAGGATCACAGGTTCATGGCCAGCTTCAGCTACTTAGTGAGGCCCTCCACAACTTAGTTAGACCTTGTTTCTAAATACAGAATTAAAAATACGGCTGAGGGTGTACCTTGCAGGTAGAATGCTCACTACTTGCTGAGGCTGTTCTGGAACCTGAGATCTCCCATCTCACACTACCAAGTACTGGAATTACAAGTGTGTGCCCTCATTCCCGGCTATAATTTGTATTTCTTTTCTTATTATTGATGAGCTTGAATATTCTCATGTCTTTCTTTCATAAATTTGCCAACATTTTTTTTTGTACTAGGGAGCATTTTCCCTCCAAGCTGCACCCTCAGCCCTATTGTATTTATTGACTTACTTATTATTTATTTATTTTTTCAAGTTAATGGAAACAAGTCTTTATTAAGTAACTTTTAATATCAGAAAAATAAAACTCGTATAATTCTCTTGACAGCAAATATATAATCTCAGTGCTTTGGCCATCTTAAGTTAAAGGCCCTTTATCATAAGTTATATGGTTTTAAACTTTACTCAAATTGAATTTATAATCCCTATGACTTCCCTACATATACATAACAAAAGAGTGTAGTAAAATTAGCAAATACTAAACTATATTGATAATTTATCATTCTTAGTTTGTGGTTTTTAGAAACAGTACACTCACCTAATATATGTTGATTCCTTGGCTTATTAGTTGCAGTGTACAATGCAACAAAATACAAAATACGTGCTTGGTGAACATTCATTAATATCTACAAGATGGCAGCTAGAGATTAGGTTTCAATACTGACATTTAACTATTCTACAAGCAATTAGCATTACATCATAATATGCCATCAAGGCAACTTTTTTATACTGAAAAATCAAAATAAAAACCGTTATTTGTCAACTTTTATACGAAATGTAACTCTTCAAGTGGAAATAAAAAATAAAATTTGTCTATTTACTATTGAATACACATAGGATTTCAATTTTCATTATACTGGGGGAAAAAGCTCTTTTGTGTTGGGAAAATAATGCTTCAAAAAAAATTAGTAGAAAAACCCACCAGTATAATGTTTTGTTCTTCAATGCCAGCACAGATGTGGGAACATACTGAGGATGAAGTTATGGACATCCACAGGTGAAATGTACAAGTGTAATTTAAAGAAATCTTTCCTTGTGATTGGAAATAGTTTTGAAATGAAGTAAACTGATTGGAGGTCATCACAGCTGCTTTAGTGAATTATGCCAAGGACATTATTATCTCCCTCCCCTCTCCTAAAAAAATAAAAATATATGTATAATGTGCAAGACAAATATGGATTGAACAGAAAATGTTTCACATTTTGATCTATAGTCTAAAAATGAATCGATAGCTTGGTCAGACTAATGAATGGAATGTTCACATCCTCAATTATCAGCTAATATAGGTACATCCCAAAGCCCTTCCTGAGACGGGAAAACCCAGGCGGTCATTTCCACATCCACCATGGGAGGCTATGGGCACGAATTCACAATGGAGACAACTACATTGCTGATCCACTGATCATACCAGCCTTGAGCGTTCTGGGCGAGATGAAGGTCAATGTACCAGTTTGTGTCCCAAATTGTAACCAGTGATCTAGTAAACTGCCATCAGCCCTATTATTATCAATAAGTAATCATCATGCATTAAAAAGTTACTTGCAATCCTGTAGAATTAGGTGTAAGTTGTTGTAAAATAAAAAACAAACGAACCTCTTTTGTCAGAACTGGCAGTGTAAAGAAGGCAGCACTGGAAGTGTCTGAGTCATCTGTAATGCCAAGTACCCTTCATAAACTCTTAATGTGGTTCGGCTTTGGGACCCAGTGTTTGGAATCTCAGACTTACACGTTTTTCCCATAGGTCACACAACCTATGATCTTCACTCAGCCTTATTATTTATTTATTTTATTGGAGACTGAACCCAGGGAATAAAATAGGCCTAGGGTGCAGCTCAGAGGTAAATGCCTATTCATTCAATTTTCAGTACCAAATACATTACGTGTGTGTGTGTGTGTGTGTGTGTGTGTGTATGTACACATATATGTATATATACCATGTATATATGTGTGTGTGTATATATATATATTTTTTTTTTTCTGGTAACTGGGGATGGAACCCATTCTACCTCTAAGCTACACCCCTAGCCCTAGTTTTTCTTCTTTACTGTGAAACAGCCTCACTGAGTGGCAAAGGGCCTCACTAAGTAGCTGAGGCTAGCTGCAAACCATGATCCTCCTGTCTCAGCCTCCCAAATGCCGGGATTACAAGTGTGTGCCACCATGCCTGGCTTAAATATTATTTTATATGGAGATGTACAGTCACTACTTCTGTGAGCCTAAAAGGGAACAAAGGCAAATGATCAGCAATTTTTATAAAATCGTGACAGATCTGACATAATTCATGACATTGAATTGCTTTATTTCAGGAGTCCCTGAAACTGAATTATTTCATCTAAGGAAAAAAACTCAAGAACTGGTGAATGAAAATAATGACTTGAAAATGCTCATCCATCATTTGAACTTACAAATGAGTCAATATCAAGCAGAATTTGGGTGTTCATCCAAAGAAGAGGTAATGTTTTCTTTTATTTTTTTATTTTTTATTTTTTAATTAATTTATTTTTTAAATTGGTGCATTGTAGTCATATATCAATCACATTGGAGTACAAGACTTGAGAGGATATACAAGCACACATCATACAATTAGACCTCCTCCAACCCCCATCCCATTCCCTCCCCCTCCCTCCATCCCACGCTTCTTTGGTGATTTACTTTGATACATTTGTTTATGTACCTCCTGCTTTTTAAAGAGGCTCCGTCCTCCAGTATTACATACCCTCTGATTGGTCACATTAGTTGCTTCACTATAGGGCCCTTTCTATAGCTCAACCTCTTCCTGTTGCCCTTTTCCTCCTAGTTATTGCTGATTAAGAGAAGCGTCTGATTTATATTTTCTGCGATATTTCTCTGTGCATGCTGCGTTGCAAGTACCGATCCCACTCTTGATGGTCCCAGAAGTGGCCTGGCTACTCAGTGGACTGATCCAGACCTCGCTGGCTCAAGCAGCGGCCTTGCCTCATGGGAAGCCCCAGTTCTGGTCTCACTGGCCCCTGCACCGGTCTAACCCCTAAGCTGGCTTTGGTCCCGGCCTTAGAGGCCGCAGGAGTGAACTTGCCTCACGGCAGGCTCCGATGCTGGCCACTGGCCCCTGCACCGGCCTAACCCCTTGGCAGGATTCCAATCCCGGCCTCGGAGGCCCCAGCACTGGCCTAGCCTCACGGCAGGCTCCAATGCCAGCCTCGTTGGCCCCAGCACCGGCCTAACCCCTCGGCAGGTTCCGTTCCCGGGTTAGGAGGCCCCAGCACTGGCCATGTCTCACGGCAGGCTCCGATGCCGGCCTTGCCTCATGGCAGGCTCCGATGCCGGCCTTGCTGGCCCCAGCACCGGTCTAGCCCTTTGGCAGGTTGTTATCCTGGCCTCGGAGGCCCCAGTACCGGCCTTGCCTCGTGGCAGGCTCCAATGCCGGCCTCGTTGGCCCCAGCACCGGCCTAACCCCTCGGCAGGTTCCGTTCCCGGGTTAGGAGGCCCCAGCACTGGCCATGTCTCACGGCTCCGATGCCGGCCTTGCCTCATGGCAGGCTCCGATGCCGGCCTTGCTGGCCCCAGCACCGGTCTAGCCCTTTGGCAGGTTGTTATCCTGGCCTCGGAGGCCCCAGTACCGGCCTTGCCTCGCGGCAGGCTCCAATGCCGGCCTCGTTGGCCCCAGCACCGGCCTAACCCCTCGGCAGGTTCCGTTCCCGGGTTAGGAGGCCCCAGCACTGGCCATGTCTCACGGCAGGCTCCGATGCTGGCCTCGCCTCATGGCAGGCTCTGATGCCGGCCTTGCTGGCCCCAGCACCGGTCTAGCCCTTGGGCAGGTTGTTATACTGGCCTCGGAGGCCCCAGTACCGGCCTTGCCTCGCGGCAGGCTCCGATGCCGGCCTCGCTGGCCCCAGCACCGGCCTAACCCCTCGACAGGCTCTTATCCCGGCCTCGGAGGTCCCAGTACTGGCCTTGCCTCACGGCAGGCTCCGATGCCGGCCTCACTGGCCCCAGCACCGGCCTAACCCCTCGGCAGGCTCTTATCCTGGCCTCGGAGGCCCCAGTACCGGCCTTGCCTCATGGCAGGCTCCGGTGCCGGCCACGCTGGCCCCAGCACTGGCCTAACACCTCGGCCGACTCCGATACTGGCCTCGGCATTCCCAGCACTGGCCATGGCTCACGGCAGGCTGCGATGCTGGCCTCACTGGCTCCAGCACCAGCCTAACCCCTCAGCAGGCTCTTATCCTGGCCTCGGAGGCCCCAGTATCGGCCTTGCCTCACAGCAGGCTCCGATGCCGGCTTCGCTGGCCCCAGCACTGGCCTAAACCCTCAGCAGGCTCTTATCATGGCCTCGGAGGCCCCAGTACCGGCCTTACCTCAAGGCAGGATCCAATCCTGGCCTCGGAGGCCTCAGCACCGGCCTTGCCTCACGGCAGGCTCCAATGCCAGCCTCGCTGGCCCCAGCATTGGCTTCACCCCTCGGCAGGCTCCAATCCCGGCATCGGAGGCCCCAGTACCGGCCTTGCCTCATGGCAGGTTCTGGTGCCGGCCTCGCTGGCCCCAGCACTGGTCATGCCTCACGGCAGGCTCCGATGCCGGCCTCGCTGACCCAGCAACGGCCTAACCCCTCGGCAGGCTCTTATCCTGGCCTCGAGGCCCCAGTACCGGCCTTGCCTCAAGGCAGGCTCCGATGCCGGCCTCACTGGCCCCAGCACCGGCCTAACCCCTTGGCAGGCTCCAATCCCGGCCTTGGAGGCCCCAGCACTGGTCATGCCTCACGGCAGGCTCCGATGCAGGCCTCACTGGCCCCAGCACCAGCCTTGCCTCACGGCAGGCTCCGATGCCAGCCACGCTGGCCCCAGCACCGGCCTAACCCTGGCAGGCTCTTATCCTGGCCTCGGAGGCCCCAGCACCGGCCTTGCCTCACGGCAGGCTCCGATGCCGGCCTCGCTGGCCCCAGCATCGGTCTAACCCCTCGGCAGGTTCCAATCCCGGCCCCGGAGGCCTCAGTAGTGGCCTTGCTTCACAGCAAGCTCCGATGTCGGCCACTGGCCCCGGCGCCCGCCTAACCCCTCAGCAGGTTCTGATCACTGTCTCTGTGGTTATTATTTCAAAGGTTCCAGGTGTAATGTATCAGATCTCTGCCTCCCCTGAGTATTGGCCACTGGCATTGCCACTGCCTTCACCGTTTCAAATCCTTCCCAGGCTCTTTTTCCACTCTGAATGTTGTCCAGTGTTCCTAAGCATGTGTGATGGTAGCATTTGACATTTGGTGTAATTTCTCCAAAAAAATAAAGTTGGTAAGATCCGGTTTCTGCTTTTCCTGGTTACAAGTCCCCACCACCATCACGTAGAACTCTTTCAACACCGCATTTCTCCTTGGTCTCCGCTAAACTCTCTCCTTACAGGTAATGTCTGAGATTCTTAACAATATAGAGAAATAGCAGTCCTCTTTCACGGCGAATTTTTCCATAAGTTCCAGTGCATTTAGATAAATTTTGTCTGCATCTCCAGTGTCCTGGCATCCATAACGGCTTTCTTACCTCCTCTCCGATATTTTTCTTTATGTTTTTCTGTTCTGGGACCGGTTTCTCCAGGGGTCTGGCGTGATACTCGCAGTTTGGCCGGGCCCAGAGTACCGCGACCCGGGCCCCAGCTGGCGTGCCCCGCGCAGGACCCCCGCCCAGAACCCAGCGTCTTACTGGGCCCGGTTTCTCCACGGGTATGGCTTGCTACGCGCAGTTCGGCCTGGGGCCCAGAGTCCCGCGACCCGGGCCCCGGTTGGTGTGCGCCGCGCGCGACCCCCGCCCAGAACCCAGCGTCTTACTGGGCCCAGTTTCTCCAGGGGTCTGGCGTGCTACGCGCAGTTTGGCCTGGGGCCCAGAGTCCTGCGACCCGGGCCCCATCAGGCGTGCCCCGCTCTCGACCCCCGCCCAGAACCCAGCGTCTTACTGGGCCCGGTTTCTCCAGGGGTCTGGCGTGCTACGCACAGTTCGGCCTGGGGCCCAGAGTCCCGCAACCCGGGCCCCGGTTAGAGGTAATGTTTTCAATTATGGAAAATCAGACCTTTTTTATCCTTTTACTGTTGAGTCAATTTATAATTCTCAGGGGTTCTTATTTATTATAATTTAGCTAAAAAGATGCATCCAAAGCACAGTCTTTCTAAAGATCATTTCATTTCCTTCCTTCCTTCCCCATAATAAAGAAAAGTAAGACCTTGTGTAAAACACTGGAGTCATATAGAAGGTCAATTATTGGAAGTCTATCTCATCTGCTTCATTTTCTATCCTGTTTCTAAGAGTTATAGCTCTTACTTATCAATACACAAACTTTGAAAAGAAAGGAGATGGACATATATTTTTACTTTTGTGTGTGTGTGTGTGTGTGTGTGTGTGTGTGTGTGTGTTTGTGGCATGGGGATTGATCCCAGGGGCATTCTACCTCCAAGTCACACTGCCAGCCCCATTTTATTTTTTATTTGGAAACAAGGTCTCACTGAATTGCTGACGCCTCACTAAGGTGCTGAGGCTGGATTCAAACCTGCGATCCTCTTGTCTCAGCCTCCCAAGTACTGGGATTTTCCATTGTGCACCCCACAGTTGGTGGATTTTTACTTTAGTAAAGTGATTGTTGAATTCAGTTTTACAGACTCCTACTGAGCAAGCTACTATGTCAGATGCTGTGAGGAATGCAAGGTAAACCAGGTCAGGCCCCTGGTCTTGGAGAACTCAGGGTGTGAAGGACACATGTGGACACAGGAAGATGACATGTGCCTGGCCCTTGCTGAGCCTCGCGCATCCACCCCTGCAGTCAATTTGAGAGCACTCTCCTCACATCAAGGAATTTCATACCCAGCAGCAGTCACTATTCATTTTCCTTAGCATCTGTTCCCTCCACTTCAACCATATAGGCATCCACTACTTTCTGTGTCTGTGGATTTGCCCATTCTCAGAATATTTGTGTGTGTGTGTGTGTGTGTTACTCGGGTTCCTGGAAACCCTTCTACCTCCGGGCTACACTCCCAGACCTATTTTTATATTTTTAAAATTTGGAAACAGGGTCTCATAAGCAGGCGAGGTTGGCTTTGAACCTGCACAAATCTGCTGTCTCTGCCTCCCAAGCTCAGGGATTAGAAGCATGTGCCACCACACCTGGCTCTCAATTTTTTTAAACTCCATTTAGCATAATATTAATTGTGTGTGTGTGTATGTGCATGCACGCGCACGTGTGTGTTACTGTGGATAGAGCCCAGGGGCATTCTACTTCTGAGCTACATTCCCAGACTTATATTATTATTAATTATTATTATTGTTGTTGTTATTATTATTATTATTATTATTATTATTTGGTACTAGGGCTCCTGGAAACCCTTCTACCTCTGAACTACACTCCCAGACCTATTTTTATATTTTTTTAAGTTGGAAACAGGGTCTCTTAAGCAAGTGAGGCTGGCTTCAAAACTGCGTGAATCTGCTGTTTCCACCTCCCAAGCGCAGGTTTTACATGGGTGTGCCACCATGCCCACTGACCTTTTTTATTTTTTGATTTGAAATAGGGTCTTGCTAGATTGCCGAGAGTCTGTGTTGCTGAGGCTGGTCTCCTGTCTCAGCTTCCTAAATTCTGGGATCATTAGTGTATTCTACCATCCCTGGCTTGATATTAACTTTTATTTTTTGATGCTCAATTCTGAACGCAGAGCCTCATGCATGCTAGACAAGCACTCTAGCTCTGAGCTACACCTCCAGCCCCATTATTAGCTTTGTTCTTTGTTTTTGTAGCACTAGGAATGGAATTCAGTGGGTATTCTACCTCTGAGCTATAGCCCAGCACTATTTTTTATTCTTTATTTGAATAAGGTCTCACTAAGTTGTAGAAGGCCTCACTAAGTAGCTGAGGCTGTCCACAAACCACAATCCTCCTGTCTCAGCCTCCCAAATATTGGGATTACAGGCATGCACCAGCACGCCCAGCCAGTATTACCTTTTAACAAGAAAACATTTTGGGGGTCACATGATAAAAAATGTAAAACTTTACCCTATCATTGCACTTCACCACTTAACCTTTACCATTGAATACAACACAACTTACCCTTGTATATACCAGCTGACACTTCCAGACTGAGAAAGCTATCCAAAGCAACAAAGATACAAACTTAAGAAACCTGAAATCATGAGAAGAATAAGGAAGCAATGAGCTCCTATAATTTCACAATAAAAGAACCCAACAGCACAGAATTGCAGAGATTGGCAGAAAAACAAATAAGAAAATTAACAGCAAAAATGATACAAGATTTCCAGAAAGGAATTACAGAGAGCCTGAAAGAAATAAAGGAATAAAGAAACTGACATCCTAAATAGGAATCAGAAAGAAGCTCTGAAGGATACAATCATTAAAGTGAAGGCATCAAAACAAACTATAAACAATAGATTAGAACACATGTAAAACAGGATCTTGCTCTTAGAAGATGATCACTCCAAAAATGAACACACATTATATAATTTTTCTAAATTATATAATTTAGAAAAAACAATTTGACAGCATGAATAAGACATGGAAGAGATATGGGCCCATCTTAAAACAACTAACCTGAGTATAAAAGGCATAGAAGATGGTGAAACCAAAGGGATCATAAATCATTTCAAAGATCAGAAAATTTTCAGAACATAGGAAAAGAGGTTGATACGCATGTTTAGGAAGCTTATAGGACCCCCTTTTGACAAGATCAGAGAAAAAGTTCACCATGTCACATAATAAATAGACTGACTAATGTAGAAGCCAAGGAGAGAATCTTAAAGGCAACAAAAGCAAAAGACCAAGTGACATTCAGAGGCAAACCAATTAAAATCACTCCAGACTTCCCAAATCATGTCATGAAAGCCAGAAGGACCTGAAGCAACATATTCCAAACTCTGAAAGAAAACAACTTGAAGCCAAAACTTTCCTACCCAGAAAAACTACCTCTCAAATTCAACAGGGAAATAAATCTTCCACAACAAACAGAAACTGAAAGAATTTATGTCTTCCAAACCAGCAGTAGAGAAGATACGCAAAAAGATTAATTGCAAAAAATAAATAAGTAATAAATGCCAGAACCAGAGAAATAATAATTTCCATCAAACAACTAAGAACAAACAGAAATACTACCTCAAACAGAAGCTAAAACTCAAAATATTAGAAATAAAAAATCATCTCTCAATAATCATAAATGGCTCAATGTACATAAATGTACATAAATGGCTTCAATTCTGTAATAAGGTGGCAAAATGGATTAAAAACCAGAATTCACCGGGCGTGGTGGTGCACACTTGTAATCCCCGCACTTGGGAGGCGAAACAGGAGGATCGCGCTGGTTTGAAGTCAGCCTCGTTGGCTTAAGAGACTGTTTCCAAAAATAAAAAAGTACAAAATAGGTCTGGGAGTGTAGCCTAGAGGTAGAAGGGTTTCCAGGAACCCCAGTACCACCAAAAAAAAAAAAAAAAAAAAAAAACAAAACAGAATTCACCTATATGCTGCCTGTAACAAATGCACCTCACAAGTAAAGATAGTCATAAAGTAAAAGTGAAGGGCTAGAGTGAAGTAATCCACGCTAGCGAAATTCTAAGATAAGCAAGAGTAGCAACTATGATATCAGACAAATTAGACTTCAAGCCCAAGCTTATGAGAAGAGACAAAGCAGGTCATTTTTACTAGTAAAACAAACAATCTAGAAAGAGGAAATAATGATAGTCAACATTTATGCCCCAAACATAGGTGCAGCCACTTTCATAAAACAAAATCTTCGTGATAATCATACATAGATCCCAATACAATAATACTGGAAGACTTCAACACTCCTCTCACAATACTAGACTGATCTTCTAGACAAAAAGTCAGTCAAGAGGCCTTAGACCTAAAGAGCACTATAAGCCAAATGGACCTATTAGATACATAGACAATATTCCACCCAACTATAGCAGAGTTCACATTTTTCTCAGCTGCTCATGGAACTTTCTCCACAGCCTGGGCCACAAAAGTAAGCACTAGCAAATTCAAAAAGTGTTACATAGCTAGGCATGGTGGCACATGCTTGTAATCCCAGCATTTGGGAGATGGAGACCAAAAGGATCATGGTTCGCAGACAGCCTTGGCTACTTGACAAGGCCCTTCGCAACTCAGTGAGACCCTGTTTCAAAAATAAAAAGACTAGAGCTGGGCATGGTGGCACATGCTTGCAATCCAAGCATTCAGGAGATGGAGACTAAAGGATTGGGTTTGCGGCTCGTGAACAGCCTCATCTACTTAGCAAGGCCATTTGCAAACTCAGTGAGACCCTGTTAAAAAAAAAAAAAAACAACTAAAAAAAATAGGGATGGGGTGTAGCTCAGAGGTACAATGCCCCTGGGTTCCATCCCTAGTACTGCAAAATAAATAAATAAAAATAAAAAGACTAGCCAGATGCTTGCTTGCAATCCCAGCATTTGGAAGGTGGAGACTGGAGGATCGCAGTTTACGGACAGCCTCCGCTACTTAGCAAGGCCCTTCACAACTCAGTGAGACCTTATTTCAGAAAAAAGAATAAAAAATGGGGCCGGGGGTATAGCTCAGAGGTTGAATGCCCCGGGTTCCATCCCCAGTACTGCAATAAATAAATAAATAAATAAATAAATAAATAAATAAATAGACTAAAAACTAAGACTGGGGGTGTAGATCATAAGGTACAGTGCCCCTGGGTTCCATCCCTGGTACCAAAAAAAAAAAAAAAAAAAAGAATGTGACATACTCCCCTACATATTCTCAGACCACAATGGAATTAAACTAGAAATCAAACTAGAAGATCCAGAGTAACCACATAAACATGTGGAGACCGAACGCCACACTGCTGAACCAGGAATGAGTCATAGAAGTAGTAAGGGGTAAAATTAAGAAATTCAAGCCGGGCTTGGTGGCGCACACTTGTAATCCCAGCATTTGGGAGGCTGAGACCGGAGGATTGTGGTTCACAGCTAGCCTCAGCTACTTAGTGAGGCCCTTTGTAACTCAGTGAGACTCTGTTTCAAAATAAAGTATAAAAAAATTGGGCAGGGGGTGTAGCTCAGAGGTCAAATGCCTCTGGGCTCCATCCCTAGACCCGCATGAAAAAAAAAAAAGAAATTCATAGAAACAAATGAAAATGTTTTTTGACACAACATGTCAAAATCTCTGGTACACCTTGAAGGCAGTATTAAGAGGAAAACTCATAGCACTGAGTGCCTACATAAGAACAAAAAAAAAATATCACCAAATAAATAACCTAATGACATACCTCAAAGCCTTTGAAAAACAGGAAGAATCTAATCCCAAAGCCAATATAAGACAGGAAATTATTAATGGATTACATAACTATAGGATATGTAAACAATGGGATTTTACTCAGCCATAAAGAAGAACAAAATTATGTTATCTGTAGGGAAATGAGTGGAGATGGAGAATAGTATGCTAAATGATATTAAGTCAGTCACACAAAGTAAAAAATCGGATGTTCTCCCTAATATGTGGAAGCTAGGGAGAAAAAAGGTCATAGAAGGAACTCTAGATGAAGATGAAGATACTATAGATAAACAAATAAGGCGATCTAACTGAGGAGATTGGGGGGATATTCTCTAATGCACATGATGTACATTAACAAGCATATCAAAGTCAATCTCTAAGCCAAACATGAGAAGAAGTGAGGGGGGAATAGGGAAGAAATTGAGAAAGGGCTAAATGAGTGATATTTCCATTTATGCCTCTATCATCTTGTAGTCCATTAAGATGTATGACTTCAATGCACCAATAAAAATTTTTTAAAAAGGTGAGCGGGGGATTTTAAAAAGTAGCCTAAAAAGACCTTTAAAATAAACCTACTCAAATATCCACAAGAATTGAGGCTGGTGGCACATGCTTATAATTCCAGGACTTGAGAAGCAGAGACAGGAGGACCTCAAGTTTGTAGCCAGCCTCAGCAACAAAGCCCTACAAAACTTAGGGAGATCCTGTTTCAAAATAAAAAGTAAAATAGGACCAGGGGCTCAGAGGTAGGATATCCCTAGGATCAATTCCTAGTAAAACACACACACACACACACACACACACACACACACACACACACACCCCTAAGAGATAAAACAAGGAATACCATTTATGAAACAAAACAGATATAAAAAGACAGGTAAAAAAAACAAATTAGAACTCAAAACAATAAGAATAATTATAAATTGATCCAGGTACAGTGATGCATGCCTGTAATCCCAATGCATGGAGGCTGAAACTGGAGGACAGCACTGAGATAGGAGAAGTGCAGGTTCAAGGACAATCTCAGCAATGTAGTGAGGCTTTCAGCAACTTAGTGAGACTGTTTCCAAACTAAAAATAAAAAGGGCTATGGATAAACCTCAGAGGTAGAGTGCTCCTGGGTTCGCTCCCCAGTACTCCCTAACACATAAACACTTACCAAGTTGAAAACTGAAAAGATAGAGTAAATACTAGGCTAGAACAAAGAGAAAAATGATAATTTTTTAAAAAATCAGCTGGGCAAGGTTGCACATGTCTGTGATGCCAGCGACTCAGAAGGCTGAAGGAGAAGGATCACACATTTGAGGCCAGCCTGATCAACATAGTAAGGAGTCTCAGAACAAAAAACTCCAAACCTCTCAAAAATCAGGAGAGACAGAGAAACACTGACCTTTGTCTAACAGAGTCCAAGAGAGTAAAAGTAGAAGGGAAAAAATCTTTAACATTGTTGACATTTAATATGTCCCCAAATACAAATTATATATCAATTTTGTAATTGTCAAATATATTTTGAACTATCCATTGCTAGATCGATTGTAAACAAAATTGTAGAGGGTTTTCTCTTAAAAATACAAAAAGAAAACCAATAGAACCACTAGTTACTTATAAAGAAAGCTCAACAGATTTTTTAAATTTTTATTTTATTAGTGCATTATAATTATACATGATAGTTAGGTTCAATGTGACAACACATGCAAACAACTCTTGGTGTATTTCCCTTCACATCCCACTCCTCCCTCCCCCATGTTAATGAAATTGGTAGTGACAATACCTTCACGAGTTGCTGCAGTATTATTTGAACTATTTGTTCTTCACTCCTCCCTCTTCGCTCTTCCTAACTCCCTCCAAGCCCCTCCCATTATTCTATAGGTCCCTTGTCAAATGATTTAAAGTCCCTTATATTTCCTATTTTCTCTCTGGTTTCCACATATGGAAGAAAACATACAATCCCTGACCTTCTCAGACTAACTGATCTTGCTTAGCATAATATTCTCTAGTTTCATCCATTTTGCTACAAGTGACATAATTTGCTCTTATTTATGGCTGAATAAATTCCACTGTGTTATCTATGCCACGCTTTCTTTACCTATTCATCTGTTGTTTGACAGCTGGTTGGTTCCGTAATTTGGCCTCTATGAATTGTGCTGCTATAAACATGGATATACATGTATCACTATAATATTCTGACTTTAATTCTTTTCAGAAGATACTACAGAGACGTATAGGTGGGTTATATGATGGTTCCATTCCTACCTGACAAAGCTTCAAACTGATCTTGATAGTGGTTGTACTAATTTACAATTCCATCAACAGTGTGAGAGAGTTCCTATTTCCCCACATCCTCACCAGTATTTGTTACTGTTTGTATTCTTGAAGACTGCCATTCTAACTGGAATTAGATGGAATCTCAGTGTAGCTTTGATTTGCATTTTCCCAACTGCTAGTGATGTCAGACATTTTTTCATATATTATTGGTCAACAGAACTAACAGAAGAACATTAAGTTTTGTCTTAAATGTTAATGGAAAATAATCAAGAACCTAAGATACTAAATGCAGCTTATCCATTACCACACTTGAACGCATACTACCCAGAATCCTCTGCTAAAATATTTACATTATTTAAGAATAAAAATAAACCAGTAGTGCAGTTAACAATAGTAATAATAATAGCCAACATTTACTTGTGCTGAGTGTTAAACGAATACTTATATTTAGTATTATATGAATTTTTTTCTGTGTATGTGGTAGTGGAATTAAACTGACTGACAGTTCAAATTTATGAAAGATCTTTGAGATGTGGAATTAAAGATTGAGTCTATCTCCCACATGCACTGATTATCCTTAATTTTTGCACTCTACTGCTTAAAACAAAAGTCAATCATAAATGTAAATTAAATACCTAATCCATTCTTTTATTTTTCAAGACAGGGTCTTGTTGTGCTGATGAGGCTGGCCTCAAACTCTTAGGTTTAAGTACCCATCCTTCTTTAGCCTCCCAAGTTAGTTGGGACTACAGCTCACAAATGCCTGTTATATGTCTTTACATTATAGTAAACTCACCAAGTTTGAACTGCAGAACAAATGATCACTTTCAGCCTCTGTATAAAAAACTGTTCCATTAAATTAAGAAGAAAGGTAAGAGAATTACCACAGCCCTTCTAAACAACCTTTATAATTCTCAGCTAGTTAAGGGGTAGGAGTATAGCTCAGTGGTAGAACATGTATGAGGCCCCAAAGCTGTATGTAAGCTGGGTTTCATTCTCAGCACCCCTCAAAAAAGATACTATTTTATGCTATCTATGAAATATACCCAATTAGTAGAACTCACCAAGTACTGTAGCAGTTGGCTCTAGGTCACCGACAACACCCTTGTACCTTGTAATCTGGGGAGATTGTGCCAAAAAATTGAAACCATGGGAATCTGAAAGGATAAATTTCAAAATTAAAGCATGAAATAAAATGCTAAAAAAAATGTGAATTTAGTGACATACTACTTTTGCTCTTGGTTTCCCTGTAAGGTTACTAGAGCATAACATAAGCAGTATGTGAGGAGACTAAAACCTAAAAGCAAAGAGAAACACGTTAAATTGCTTCCACAGTCTATCATTAACTCTTCTCATACTTTTATGCAAAGGGTCACTGGCAATAAATAGTCCTTTAAAAATGCCTAAAACTTGCCAGGTGTGGTGGTGCACACTTGTAATCACAGCATTCAGGAGGCTGAGACCAAGGATTGCGGTTCACAGACAGCCTCAGCTACTTAGAAAGGCTCCTTGCAACTGTTTCAAAGATCCTGTTTCAAAAAAATAAATAAAAGCTGGGCTTGGTAGCGCATGCTTGTAATCCCCGCACTTTTTTGGAGGCAGAGACAGGAGGATCGCGCAGGTTCGAAGCCAGCAGCGTGCTCTGGCTTAGGAGACCCTGTTTCCAAATAAAAATGTAAAAAATAGGTCTGGGAGTGTAGCCCGGAGGTAGAAGGGCTTCCAGGAACCAGAGTACCACCAAATACATACATACATACATACATACATACATACATACATACATACACTAAAAAAAATAAGGATGGGGATGTAACTCAGAGGTACAATGGTCCTGGGTTCCACCCCCAGTAATGCAAAAAAAAAAAATGCCTTAAACTCTAAATATCCAAAACCTTACTTTGCTAAAATCTTTAATTACAAACATCTGGACTTCTTTAAATAAAATAAGCTGGGTGTGCTGTCCCATGCTTATAATCCCAGTACTTGGGAGGATGAGATGAGAGGATCGCAGATTCAAGGACAGCCTCAGCAAGTAGTGAGATTCTCATCAACATAGTGAGACCCTGTTTCAAAATAAAAATAAAATAGGTTGGGGGGATATAGCTCGGAGGTAGAATGCCCCTGGGTTCAAACCCTAAGTATAAAACACACACACACACACACACACACACATACACACACACACTTAAATAAGAAATTAAGAGTTTTTTCCATGCTTTCACAAAAACAAATAAATTTTAGGGCCACAGAATCTATCATAGGCTTCTCAGAATAAAACTTTAGTTCTTCAAGTCCAAGTCCAGAGTCACCATAAAAGCTGGTACAACAACTCATATCAACACATGAAGATTAGTGTGTGTGTGTGTGTGTGTGTGTGTGTGTGTGTGTGTGTGTTTCTGGGGATGGAACCCAGAGGCTTTTTACCTTCGGGCTACACTCCCAGACCTATTTTCTATTTTATTTGGAAACAGGGTCTCACTAAGGTGCTGAGAGCCTCGCTAAGTAGCTGAGGCTGGCTTCGAACCTGTGCGATCCTCCTGTCTCAGCCTCCCAAGAGCTGGGATTACAAGCATGCGCAACCACGCCCAGCTCCACGTGAAGATTATAAATAAGGTAATTTAAAGGAAACACTATTAATAAAGATCCACTCACTTTTCATTCCTTGGAAATCTTTTCTTTGCAAAAGCTCTGGCCAAAGACTAAGTGCTGGATTGAGTTTCCTAGACAAGGAAGCTGACTTTATACTGAATCTTGGCTTCTCTAAAGAATCAAAATTTTTATTCTCTTTGGGTGATACATAGCATGCGAAGTTCTTTGCAACTAGATCATCATTAATACAAACCTGTAAAATTTTAAAATATTTAATGGATAATGAAACACATGTAGTCAATTGACTGTAAAGAAAATATTCTCAAACTTAACCCAAAATGTCAATTTTCAATAAAACTTTTATAGAACATAATTTGATCAATTCCTTTACTTCTGCTCTGATAACTGAATTAAATACTTCTCATGAACTCTAATGAGAAAACAATAAAGATCTGTATGAAATACAAGAAGCATAGCATGCACATGTATGGGGGTTGTCTGTATGTGTGCCTGTCTGAGGATTAAACCCAGGCGCATTCTACCTCCATGCTACAACCCTAACTTCTTTTTGTTTATGTATTTAGTGGTACTAGAGTTGGAATCCAGGAACATTCTACCTCCAAGTTACACCTGCAATCCTATTTTATATTTATTTTGAAACAAGGTCTTGCTGAAGCTGTCCCTCTATCTCACCCTCCCAAGCACTAGGATTAAAGTACTAGGATTAAAGAGATGCACCACCATACTGGGCTTACTTTTTGTTTTGAAGCAGGGTCTCACTAGGTTGTTGAAAAATCTCACTATATTGAAAAGGTTGGCCTCAAACCTTTCATCCTCCTGTCTCAGCCTCCCATGTACAGGGATTACAGGTATGTGCCAACATGCCTGGTAAAAGAACGTGTGTGTGTGTGTGTGTGTGTGTGTGTGTAGGGGGGTGTGTGTACTGGAGATTGAACTCAGAGGCATTCTACCTTCCATTTCTACTCCCAGCCCAACAGAATGGGAGATGATTTTTTGCCAACTACTCCTCCAATACAGGACTAATATCTAGAATATACAGAGAACTCAAGAAACTCAGCACTAAGAAAACAAATCCCCAATCAAAAAATGGGCAACTAAATAGACATTTCACAAAGAAAGAAATACAAATGGCCAATAAATGCATGAAAAAATGCTAAATATTATTAGCAATCAGAAAGATGCAAATTAAAACTACCCTGAAATTTCACCTAACTCCATCTAGAATAGCAACCACTCAGAACACAAACAACAACAAATGCTGGCAAGGATGTGGAGAAGTGGAAACTTTAATACACTGTTGGTGGGACTGCAAATTAGTGCAATCACTTAGGAAAACAGTATGGAGGATACTCAGAAGAATGGGAAGGACTTACCATATAATCCAGCAATACCACTTCTGGATATCTACCCAAAAGAACGGAAACCAAACTACCAAACTAATGCATGTATATCTATGTTCATAACTGCACAATTCACAAATTGCCAAACTATGGGACCAGCCAAGATGTCCATCAATAGATGAATGGATACAAAACTATGGGATATGTATACAACAGAATTTTACTCGGCCAAGAAAATTGTGTAAAGAAAAACACAATTACATCATTTACAGGGAAATGGATGGAACTGGAGATTACGCTAAGTGAAACTAGTTAGTCACACACACACAAAAAGAAACCGGATGCTTTCCCTAATATGTGGAAGCTAGGGAGAAAATTGGTCATAGGAGGAACTGTAGACTAAGGAGATACTATAGATGAGCAAAAAAGGAGATGGGAGGGGGGAAGAGAGAAATTCTCTAATGCACATGATGTACTTTAACAAACATATCAATGTCAATCACTATGCCATATATGAGAAGGAGGGAGGGGTGGGAATTGGGTAAGGGCTAATTGGGTGATGTGTGCATGTATGTCTCCACCATCTTGTATCCCATTAAGATATATGACTACAATATACCAATAAAAAATTTTAAAGAATGAATCTCATTATTAAAAAATAACTGAGTCACTTTGAAAACAGTAGTTTGGTTGTAATGATATAAAGAATAGAGATAAGTATCTTTTCCATAGAGATGTGGGTTAGCAATTCTGAAATTACTTTATGTAAATATTATTGCTCAAGTAAGTACACAGTAGCAAATAAGAGTGGATTTCTCATACTAAAGAAAATGTTAAGAAAAGGGCAGGCTAGAATGAACCCTATGATTTTTAGACTGAAATTAGAGGAATCGCAGCTCCTAATTCATGTACAGATGGATAGATGAGATAAAAATAAATTAGGTGTCTGCATGAGTTAGTGAAGTGCCTACATTTCCTCTTTCTGCTGAGAATATGCACAATTGGTGAAACCACAGGAGCAGTAAACACACCTTATGCCCTCATTTTTATACCTCACTAGCACTCTTTAATAAAAGGAACCAACACCTTTTGGTAAATGGTTGATTATAGAGCTCGGGCTAGAAAATGACAAAATGATCCTGGAGCATTCTGTGATACTAGGAAGGTAAGTGTTCAAACAATGACAAGGTACACTAAAAAGACAGTATTCCCTGTTTGAAGAAATCAGGTTTGATTAGATTGTTCAGGCAATCTAAGCAAGACAATAATGACAGCAATGAATTATACCCCTCCCAAAATAAAACAACTCAAAATCTATATTAGTCTAAACTGGTAAACCCGGAGTGGTGCCGGTGTAATCCCAGTACTTGGGAGGCTGACATAGGAGGATCATAGACTCACAGCCTGCCTCAGCTACTTAGCCCGGCATGGTGGCACACACTTGTAATCCCAGCATTTTGGAGGCTGAGACAGGAGGCTCGCAGTTTGCGGACAGCCTCAGCTACTTAGTGAGGCCCTTTGCAACTTAGTGAGACCCTGTTTCAAAATAAAGAATAAAATATAGGGCTGGGGGTGTAGCTCAGAGGTAGAATGCCCCTGGGTTCCATCTCCAGTACCGAAAAAAATTAAAAAATAAAATAAGAATATGAAGAATAAATAAAAATAGGGCCAGGGGTGTAGCTGAGAGGTAGGATGACCCTGGGTTCTATACACAGTGCTACACATACATACATACATACATACATAAATATATAAATACATAAATATATAGGTGAATAACCTAATATATGGGGAGAAGAAATAGATTGTCACAGTAGAATTCCAATAAAAAATGTAGGATCTGGACTCATGCTTGTAATTCTAGTACTTGGGAGGCTGAGACAGGTTGGTGGCAGGTTTGAGGGCAGTGTGTAGTAATTTAGCAAGACTTTCAAAATAATAAATAAGGCTGGGGTGGCAGCCTATTTATGAGGTAGAGCACCTCTGGGTTCAATCGCCAGTATCACACATATATACAGAAGAAATAATGGAAATAGGTCAATAGTATAGCAGTGACTTTTACAGGCAAGAAATAATAATGAGTCATATGTGGTGGCACACACCTATAATCCCAGTACTTGGGGATTAGGCCCTTAGTGAGACCCTGTTTCAAAATTAAATTGAAAAAGCTGGGAGTGTACGCCAGAGGTAGAATGCTCCTGGGCTCAACCCCAGTACCCCCTCTACACACACACACAATGAATGAATGAATGAATGAATGAATGATGGTAATAATAAGAATAATCAGCAGCAGCATTAGCTGCCTACCGCGGCTGCCACCACCACCACCACCTCCACACACACTAGGTGTGGTGGCCCATACCTATAGTATCAGTACTTGGGAGGCTGAGACAGAAGGATCACAGGTTTGTGGCCAGTCTCAGCAACTTAGGCCCTCCACAATTTTGTGAAACCATTTCAAAATAAAAACATAAGATGGGCCTGGTGGCACATGCCTGTAATCCTAGTACTTGGGAGGCTGAGACAGGAGGGTTGTCAACTACTTAGTAAGACTCTCATCAACCTAGCAAGACCTTGTTTCAAAATAAAACAAAATATGCCTGAGGGTGTAGCTCAGAGGTAGAATGCCCCTGGGTTCAATCCCTAGCAACAAATAAAAAAAATAATAATATTACTGGTCATGGTGGTACATGTCTGTAATCCCAATATTTGGGAGGATCACAGGTTGCACAGTAATTTAGGGAGAACCCCTGCAACATAGTGATGGCCTGTTTCAGAATAAAATTTAAATTAAAACAGGGCTGAGAGTATAATTTGGAGGTAGAATGCTCCTGGATTCAATCTCCATTAACACACACACACACAAACACACACATACGCACACACACGCACAGAGTAATTATCATGTGATTTAAAATTTGTAGGTGGAAGCCGGGTGTGGTGGTGTGCGCTTGTAATCCCAGAACTTGGGAGGCTGAGACAGGAGGATTGCACAGGTTTGAAGCCAGCTTCAGCTACTGAGTGAGGCTCTCAGCAACTTAGTGAGACCCTATTTCCAAATAAAGTATAAAATAGGTCTGGAGTATAGTCCAGAGGTAGAAAAGCCTCTGGGTTCCACCCCCCAGTACCACAAAAAAATAAATCCCTAGGTGGGGGTTAGGGCATAGCTCAATGTTACAGTGTGTTTATGTATGTGCATGCATTACACACACTTAGCATGTGTGGGGTTCTGAGTTCAATCTCCAAAACAGCAACAACAAATTCCCTGGGCTAGTGGCTCTCTGTGGGTTCTGGGAAGCCCTAGATCTATGTCCTGTGTCCACTTCCCAAAAGGCAAAAATGCACCTTGTAGCAGATCTTGGAAAAGGCCACCAGTCAAACTATAGCAGCAAATAACCTGGGCAGAGAGGGTCATGTTCTCACACATCATGTCTACTTTCTTTCTACACTCATGGTATCTGAATTCTTAACACTGGGCCCACATGACTTACAATGACGAAATCTGTGACACTAAATGTGAAACATTTAGATAGCTTCTAAGCTGTGTGAATTAGTTTTCCGTAGTGTTTATTTGTCATTGATAAAAGTCAAAATTTAAATAATGATAAAATATTTAGAAAGTACAAATCTTTTACTTACTTTTTCATTTTTTATTGTTACATAAAGGTAAACCTCAAAAGTATCTCCTTCCACAGCACATAATTCCGCTTCCACCTGAGTAGTTGCTAAATGACAAAAACCAAAGAACAAATGAGCTGTTAGCAATCATGACCATGTCCCACCTATTAGTCTCTGCTAAGCTCCTAAGAGTACCCAGAGCCACAGAGCTAGTGGCTTCCTCAAGTAGGACGGGCTCCTAGAGTAGAAGGCAGGTGGGGCAAGTGAGCAGGCCATGGAAAAGGCTCCTGACTGGAGTGAGCCACAAATCCTCTGTCCCCATCAACGGAAACCCCTGCTACCTCATACCTCCTCAGATATGCAGTCCAAATTTCCAGTCCCAATCTTTCATCTGAGCACCCCTTCTCTGTTCCAGATGTCCCTGGATTAGACTTATTGGCTCTGTATTGGAGACTAAATAACCCAAACAGCAGGCCCATTTACGGATATTGGTCTTTTTGTTTTTTTTTTTTTTCATGTGTGTGTGTGTGTGTGTGTGTGTGTGTGTGTGTGTGTGTGTGTGTTGCTGGGGAGTGACCTCAGGGACATTCTACCTCTAAGCTATGCCCTCAACCCATTTTTAGAATTTTTTTTGTGTGTGTCTGTGTGTCTGTGTGGTACTGAGGATGGAACCCAGGAGCCTTCTATCTCTGAGCTATACCTGTGGCCATTTTTTATTCTTTATTTTGAAACAGGTAGGGTCTCACTGAGTTGCAAAGGGCCTAAGTGGCTGAGGCTGTCCTCTAACTAGGACACTCCTGTCTCAGCTTCTCGAATGCTGAGATTACAAGCCTGCACCACCACACCCAGCTAAAATATTTTGTTTTGAAACAGGATCTTGTTAGGTTGCTGAGTCTTACTACATTGCCAAGGCAAGCCTTGAACCTATGATCCTCCTGTTTCAGCCTCCCAAGTATTGGAATTTCAGGTGCACAATACCATTATCTTTACACATCTGATTTCATTTCATTTCTATCAGAACCTTTTGAGATAAGTACTGTTTTTATTTTATGGGTAAGAAGACCAAGCTCAGAGATAGTTAAGTAACTTGCCCACAGCTGCATACACAGAAGGTGGTAGGCACAATTCAGCCCTGGGAGTTTGCTTCCTCCAAACCCATATTCTCATCCCCCCGCATGTTCAATGGCCTCTCAAAGGCCCGAATTCCAAACCAAGAGACTCCCCAACCTCCTACTTCTCCCAGGTTCAAAGTTATCTGGCTTCTCCTTTACCCCGATGATGGGACAGCAAAGGAAAGGCCAGCACGCAACTAGTACCAGATGGCACCCTGGGCATCTGCACTTAACAGCAGCCAGCTCCTAGCAGTCAGCTGTCAGGATAACTGCCACAACAGTGTGTGTCTGTGACACAGAGGAAGCACACTAATAGGTAAAAACATCTCATACATCTTAAATTAACAATGATGATTGTTACACATCAAATATTCCTTGTTCACTAAAAAAGGTAGGCTTTTCATCAAATGTTAGTCTGATAAAATGCACATCAATTTGTTCTGCTGCACTGTACTCTTTAAGTAAGCCTCTTAAGAGGCAGGGGTTATTACTGAGTAGAGCTGTATCTACATAAACAGTCCCTTTCTACTTCCAGCTGTTCATTATTAGCATCCACATTCACCCTCAAAGTTTCAGGGGTACAGTCATTTGTGACGCTGATGAGGAGGAAGCTCCAGGTAACTTACAGAAAGCACATGAGGAAGGAGGGCCAAAGAGCTTAAAAGGCACATCTCAAACCCCCTGCTGACACGAGAGTAAACTACCATGAGTACTGGTGGAAAGCAAGCTGCACTGAATATGATAGAGTAGGCCTTACCCTTTACAATGTCCTGAAAGTACTGGACTGCCGCACTATCCCACTTTTTGGCAGGTCTGTAAGAGTAAACAGATGCAACTTCATTAAATAGAAACCTAAAGATAGTACACTAACACTGTTCAGTAAACCATTTAACACTGAATAATATGCCTAAGATACAGGTAACCGGGAGTGGGTATTCTACTCTCAGCCCTTTTAGAGACAGGGTCTCTCCAAGTTGCTGATGCTGGCCTTGAATTTGTGATCTTCTGCCTTGCTCTCCTGAGTAGCCAAAATTACAGGTGTGTTACATTGTGCCTAGCTGATTTGATTTTTAAGAAACTTACTAATTTGTGTGTTTGTGTGTGTACAGCAGAACTTTAGAACCAATGTCTTTATTTTACTGCCTGTAAAAGGGGGGTTACTGGGAAATGAATCCAGGGGCATTCTACCTTCAAGCTACACCACCAGCCCCATTTTATTTTCTGTATTGAAAAAGGTCTCACTAGGTTGCTAAGAGTCTCACTAAATCACTGAAGCAATCCTCAAGCCTGCAATCCTCCCATCTCAACCTCCCAAGTACTGGGATTACAGGCATGTGCCACCACACTCATTTTTAAGAAATGCTTTGAAATTCTTTTTTTGTGGTGCTGGAGATTGAACCCAGGGATATTGTACCTCTGAGCTACATCCCTAGGTTCTCCCTTTTTTTGTCATTTAAAAGCAGGATCTAAGTTGCTGAGGTTACCTTTGAACCTGTAATCCTCCTATCTGAGCCTCCCAAGTATTGGGGCTTATAGACATGTACCATCATGCCCAGCTGAAATTCTTGAACTAATGTGTTCAAATTCTTAGTTAAAAAACGATTTTTTGAATACTATGTCCAGGTACTGGGCCATGTATTTTATGCACATCATTTTATCTCTTTTTCAAAAGAACTCTTGAAGGATTGTGGTAGCACCTCTGATAAATAAAACTAACAGAAGCATAACAATACATTTTAACCTTATGCTTTTACTTTTGTTCCTGGCTCCCAAAAGCTGTTTTCTCCTCCTTTTTTTGCTACTTTTCCTATGATTCCCCCCCCCCCTTAAGCACAGGAAAAATGTAGACAGAACAAACCTATATTGATCAAATGGGAAAGGGCACAAGGGTGCTAGAGTCAGCAGAGAGAAGTAGCTGGCTTTCTTCGACTACCTCTCAGAGTACTGGTTTGGCCAGCCTGTACCACAGGCTGTACCACAGCTTCCCAAATGCTGAGATCACAAGCGTGTACCACCACGCACAGGTGCCAACCTGTGCTGGACACCACTCAGGATCTCTGACTCAGGGAGCCTGTGTTCTGGCTGGAAGATAAGATTTGTCACAGGAAATCTGGGCTAATGGTGTTGGTCAGAAGATGCCAAGGCACTGGGTACAGTCATCTCCACAGGGGTCTGTCACGAGTCTGCACTGGCACAGGTGGTAGCAACACTGCAGAATGCAGGTCTTCACTTCCAGAGCTTACACTTGTAAAACGAACAAAAATAGGGGGTGCTCTCTTCACCTATGTATTTTACATGGATATGCCAAATGGCTTGGGAAAAATATAGCTAGCTATCAGGATGGAAATGGCTGCCAGGAGTGGTGGTGCACGCTTGTAGTCCGAGCATTCTCCCTACTGAAAAAATATATATATGGAAATGGTTGGTGGCGCACACTTGTAATCCCAGTATTTGGGAGGCTGAGATAGGAGGATCCAGGTTCACGGCCAGCCTCAGCTACTTAGTGTCTCATTATACTGGCCAGGCTGGCCTTGAATTCCTGGGCTCAAGAGCTCTTCCTGCCTCAGTATCTCAAGCACCTGGGATCACAAGTATGGGCCACAGAACTCAGCTAATAAACTTTTCTTTTAATGGTCCATGATCCCATGTTTTATGATTTTCTTTACACATAACTTACTATTAAAAGTGTTTAAAAGCCAAAAAGCATAGAGATCAAGTCCTCTTCCAACCCCTGCTCTGAATAGGGAGCTGCCCAAGGCTTCTGTTGTACAGCCAGGTGTGAAAGACACTTCAGAGCTGCTTCCTGCAGAACAAAGGCCTGTGCAATTGCTCAGCACTCCAGCAAACGAATGACTTTAAATAAACATCCTGCACTCGACTTTAAGTCTTCTCCATGATTTAACCTACTGGAGGAGTTATACTTATGCAATCTCAGCCTTGTCTTCACAGAAGTCAATGTGTAAAGTAACAGGTTTTATGCAATGCAGTTTGAATTTTTTGGCTCTATAAGGAAGCTGCATAAAGGACTCTACTGCAACTCGAATGCTTCAAAGCAAAACAGAGACAGTTCCATTATAAACAAAAATTGTACATAACATTCTTTCAAAGTATGCCTACACAATTTATATACTTAATGTAAAAGAAATACCCTAATGTACATAATGTACATTCACAAACATGAGAAGGAGGGGGAGGCAATGGACTGGAAATTGGGGATTAAATGAGCAATGTGTATATGTATGCCTTTCTACAATCTTGTATTCCATTAACATGTATGACTACAGCCAGGTGTGGTGGCGCATGCTTGTCATCCCAGCATTCAAGAGGCTGAGACTGGAGGATCATGGTTCACAGACAGCTTCAGTTACTTAGTGAGGCCCTCTACAACTTAGTGAGACCTTGTTCAAAATAAAGAATAAAAAAATAAGGCAAGGAGTGTATCTCAGAGATCAAATACCCCTGGGTTCCACCCTCAGACCCCCCCAAAATAAAATTTGTATGACTACAATGCACCAATAAAAAAGCAAAATTTATAAAATGCTAAAACTGAGCAAGAGTTTATGTAACAGAATTATGTAATCATCCTTTAATAACTCACTGTAATATATAACTCAAATTAAAAAATGAGTGTTTCTTTATGAAAAAGGTAAAAAAAAAACCTCTTATTTTTAAAAGATATATAAGCCAGGCGTGGTGGTGCACGCTTATAATCCCTGCACTTGGGAGGCAGAGACAGGAGGATTGTGCAGGCTTGAAGCCAGCCGCGCTGGCTTAAGAGACCCTGTTTCCAAATAAAAAGTATAAAATAGGTCTGGGAGTGCAGCCCGGAGGTAGAAGGGTTTCCAGGAACCCCAGTACCACCAAAAAAAAAAAAAAAAAAAAAAAAAAAAAAGCTGGACGTGGTGGTACACCCTCGTAATCCCAGCATTTGGGAGGCTGAGACCTGAGGATCCTGGTTCGTGGACAGCCTCAGCTACTTAGTGAGGCCCTCTGCAACTCAGTGAGACCCGGTTTCAAAATAAATAATAAAAAATAGGGCAGGGGGTGTAGCTCGGAGGTTGAATGCCCCTGGGTTCCATCCCCAGACCCACCAAAAAAAAAAAGATATATAAAACATAAAATTAAACATATGAATAAAGTACCCAGTTCTGTTTAAATAGATGTATACATTGTATAATATTTAAGTTATGCGTATTTATCTCCTTAGTTATTTCATTATGGTGAATACTGTCATAATCTTTTTACAGACCACTTTTCCTAAATATCTTAGTTATTATATTTTCTCATAATCACTTTCAGAAAATAATGGCAATCTTTATAATTGCTGTGCCTCTAATGTTTTTCTGGTTCTCAATATGTTGAATAGAATACCCAGAACAATGTTCAGTTATAGTAGTGACATATTCTTGACTTCTTTTTTCTTTTTCAGTACTGGGGGCATTCTACCTCCGAGCTACACCCCCAGCCCTATTTTTTATTCTTTAATTTGAAACAGGGTCTCACTAAGTTGCAGAGGGCTTCACTAAGTAGCTGAAGCTGGTCACGAACCCTGATCCTCCTGTCTCAGCCTCCCAAATGCAGGGATTACAAGCGTGCACCACCACGCCCAGTGTGACTTCTGATTTTCAAGCTAACGCTTTCTGGAATTGCAACCATGAAAATTTTGCTGATGCATACATTTGACATATTATAGACTACTACGAAAAAAATTGACTTTCTCGTTTTTTTTTTCTTTTTGTGGTACTGTGAGTGGAACCCAAGGGCCTTTCTTCCTCTGAGCTATACTCCCAGACCTATTTTATACTTTATTTGAAAACAGGGTCTCCCTAAGTTGCTGAGAGCCTCACTAAGTAGCAGAGGCTGGTTTTGAACCTGTGCAATCCTCATGTCTCAGCCTCCCAAGTGCTGGGATTACAAGTGTGTGCCACCATGCCTGGCGACTTTCTCCTTTAAAACTGACATTTCTCTCCTTAAAAAGAGTATTAATGCAAAATCAATGTATACATACTTTTTAGATTTTACTGGAATGTACTTGGCAAAATCCACAAGGAAACACTGTGCCAGGTAGTGGTCTGCTGAAGATACAATTGACTTAATAATAGCCCTGCACCAGCACTTCAACTCCTGACAATAAACCACACAGACCTACAAAATAAAAAGGAAGGGTTTAGTTTTTTGTGTGTGTGTGAGGGGAGGGAGTATGGTACTTGAGATTGAACTCAGAGGCATTCTACCCCCTGATCAACACCCTCAGCTCTATTTTATTTATTTTGAAACAGTGTCTCACTAAGTTGTGGAGGGCATTGCTATGTTGCTGAGGCTGGCTGCAAACCTGAGATCCTCCTGTCTCCGCCTCCAAAGTACTGGGATTATAAGCATGCATCATCTCATCTGGATGAGTCTTATAATGAGAATTAAAAGGTGTTCTCAAAACCATCTCAGCTCATCTTTTGCCTTACAGAAGATGGCTGGGATTCTAGACCTAACAGAGCTAAACACTGCCTGCCAGAAGAGAAACTGAGGGAAGAACACAGGTAACTGAGTCTTGCCATGTTGCTGAGACTGGCCTTGAACCTATGAGCCTCCTGTCTCTGCCTCCCAAGTACTGAGATTGCAGCCATGTGACACCTGGCTTCACTGTTTTTCTTACTACAGTAGTCCCCCTTATCCAGTTTTAGTTACCCACAGTTAACTTCAGTCTAAAAATATTAGTGAAAATTTTCACAAACTTTTCACAAGTTTTCAATTGTGTCCTGTTCTGAACAGTGTGACAAAATCTCACACCACCTTGGTCCATCCAACCTAGAACCTGTTGGACATGGTGGTGTGTGCCTACGATCCCTCTGGGATCACAAGCTCAAGGCCAGCCCTGGCACCTTAGCAAGACCATATCACAAAAAAAAAATTAAAAAGAGCAAAGAATGTATCTCAAAAGTAGAGTGACCCTGGGCTCAATCCTCAGTACTGCAAAGAAAAACAGATTATGAATTATCCCTTTGTCTAGCATATTCATACTGCACACTCTACCTGCCATTTAGTCACTCAGCGACCGTGTCAGTTATCAAATGAGATGTCACAGTACTGTGGGTGCTTGTGTTTAAGTAACTCTTACTTATTTCACTTAACAATGACCCCAAGGTGCAAACTTTTATTCAAATATAGTTATAATTTTTCTACTTTATTGTTACTCTCACACCATGTCTAATCTATAAATTAAACTTTAGAGTAAGTATAAACTTAAATGAAAAATTATAGCATATATAGAGTTCAGGCCACTGAGAATCTTATAGCATGTCCTCTACAGGTAAGGGGACTACTATGAAATCATTCGGACTCTGTATCTAAGGAAAACTTGAAAAAAAAAAAAAAGAAAAGTTTTTTGGTACTGGGGACTGAACCCAGAAGCATTCTACCATTCAAGTTATACCACCAAGCCCTTTAAAAAAAATACTATCCTAAAGTTGGGGTGGCACACACCTATAATTCCAGTACTTGGGAGGCTAAAATAGGAGTATCATAGATTCAAAGCCAGCCTCAGCTACTCAGCAAGACCGTTTCCAAATAAAAAATAAAATAGGAATATGTGTGTAATTCAGAGGTAGAATGTCCAAGGTTCAATCTCTAGCACAACAACAACAACAAAAATATTTTGAAACAGGGTCTCCCTAAATTGCTGAGGGCCTCACTGAATTGCTGAGGCTGTCCTCGAACTTATGATCTTCCTGTTTCAGCCTTCCAAGGGCAGGAATCACAGGAGTGCACCACCACACCTGGATTAAAAGCAGTTTCAATTTGCATTTTTCTGATGTTTAAAAATGTTGAACATTTTTAGCCAGGCATGGTGGCACACGCTTTTAATCCCCGTGCTTGGGAGGCGGAGACGGGAGGATCGCACTGGTTCGAAGCCAGCCTCGCTGGCTTAAGAGACCCTGTTTCCAAAAATTAAAAAGTATAAAATAGGTCTGGGAGTGTAGCTGGAGGTAGAAGGGCTTCCAGGAACCCAAGTACTACCAATAAATAAATAAATAAATAAATAAATAAATAAATAAATAAATATTGAACATTTTAAAATAAACATTTGAATTATTGGCCATTCAAACTATATATATACACAATAGAATATTATTCAGCCATAAAAAAGAACAAACTCATGTCATTTGTAGGAAAACAGATGAAACTGACAAATCAACAAATCAGACTCAAGGTAGGTATGGTGGTACATGTTTGTTAGCCCAGTACTTGGGAGGCTGAGACAAAAGAATCTCCAGTTTGCAGCCAGCTTCAGCAACTTAGTGAGGCCCTACACAACTTAGTGAGACCCTATTTCAAAATAAAAAATAAAACAGAACTGGAGGTGTAGGTCAGAGAGAGAATGCCCCTGGGTTCAATCCCCAGTAACAACACACACACCCCCCTAAGAATCACATTTCCACTATTTGGAATCTAGGCGGAAAAGACAACATGAAAGTAACAGGGAGCCAAGCACAGCAGTGCACACCTGTAATCCCTCCCAGTACTTGGGAGTTGAGACAGGAGGATCATAGGTTCAAAGTCAGCCTCAGAACTCAGTGAGACTGTTTCAAAATAAAAAATAAAATGGGGCTGGGGGTGTAGCTCAGAAGTAGAATGTCCCTGAGTTCCATCCCCAGTATCATATATACACACAAAAAAGGTAAAACTATGTAATTTGTGAATACAAATATGCTAAAATGAAACCTGTAATTAAAATATTAAAATGTACTAAAAGAAAGAGAAGAGGAGGGAGGAGGAAGGAGGCTAGGGATCTAGTTCAGCTGTAGAATTCTTGCCTAACCTGTACCCTCTAAGACCCTGGGTTCCATCCCTAGCATGAAAACAAAAAGTCTGAAATCTATTCTCTATTGGTAAAGAGAAAAAAAGGAGAAGAAAAGGTAGCAGTGATTCAAAATGAGGAAGAAGGGAAACAGAGATGGTCCTGAGAAATCTGCCCTATTCCCAAGTCTCCCTGCCCTTAAAAAAAAAAAAAAAAAAAAAAAAAAGAAAAGAAAGAAAGAAAAAGAAAAAGAAAACCACCACTGTCTGCAGCCACTGTAATCCCAGTGGCTTGGGAGGCTGAGACAGGAGGATCACAGGTTCAAGACCAATCTCAGCACCTTAGCAAAACCCTATTTCAAAATAAAAAATTAGCCGGGCATAGTGGTGCATGCTTGTAATTCAGTACTTGGGATGCTGAGACAGGAAGATCACAGGTGCATGGCCAGCCTCAGCTACTTAGGGAGGCCCTTTACAACTTTATGAGACCCTGTTTCAAAATAAAGAATAAAAAATAGGGCTGGAGGTGTAGTTCAGAGGTAGAATGCCCAGGGTTCAATTTCCAGTGCCACCAAAAATATTTAAAGAAAGAAAAAATAATAATAATAAAATAGGACCGGGATGTACTTCAGTTCTGATCCTTAATTTGAATGGTTATCTTGTGGGTCGGTGGCACTGATTCCCTGGGGCCCACTAGTCTCTCACCTTCTGTTCACATCTCCCACCCTCCTCATACGAGGCGCGAGGCGATGCAGATGGCCTTCTGTACCCTTCCTGTTCCCAGGTCCTCTGCCCTGCCTCACTAGGACTACTGTTAGCCAAAAGTAGAAATAGCTAGGCACAAGTCCTTATGCTAAAAACTGATAAGTGGAAAAAAATCAAGCAATTTTTTATGACATGAACCATATTATATTTTGGGGTAATGAACTAGTCTTACTAAAAAAGGAAAGTTCTACACACAATTTGAGCTCATGAGTGCAGAAGAAAGAAATCACTGTGTCTGAACATGAATGAAAGCTAATTCACAGTGGTCACTATTGAATGGTGAAACCATTATGTAGAATACTGACAGGTGAGGCCAGAGGGAGGGATCAGGTCATCACCACCTGACTCTTAGCACCACACAAACGCTATTATCTCCCAATCAAAGAACATTAAGTTCTTGGAAAAAAAATTTTTAATGACCCCAATCTAGCCATATCTGTATATTTAGCAGTGCTTAACTATCAATCCACAGAAAATACAGAAGGAATATAAAAAATATATAGGGAAAAGTTAGACCATCACCAACCAGGAGAAAGGCAACAGGCGACTCAAAATGCAAAATATTTTAGAGGAAATAGTATATTTCTTCAATGAACCAAGGGTATGAAAAAAATTTTTAAATTATGTTACTGATGAATTGGGGGAGAAAAGAATTCAAATATTTTCTAGTTTTTTATCACAAAGAGCTTAAAAATATTTTCCCATCATATGACTGCAAAAATTTTAACTCCTGAAAAATGCTGACTTGTCAAAAGAATCAGACAATGGACAACGGGAGATGGACTGCGATGTGGAATAGGAAAAATAAAGAAGCATGTGTTGGCTGAAGTCATGAGAAACCAAAAAGGAGGAGTTAGCCCTAGACTGCAAACTCCCTATGCTCTGCTGCAATCTCTCCATCTGCCCTGGATCTAGAATATTCTCCTGGTTCCCAGCCCCAAGAGTACACCTGGATTTAGAAGACATGTCATTTTCCTACTGCCTCACACAAAAATTACACAACAACCATCCCTGTTCCATGACTAGCCTGAATTTTGTGCAGCCTAAAAATCCTAATACTAGGCAATAATTACAAGCAATTTAGATGTTACAAAAGATTCCATCACCTCTGCTGCCCAAATATTTTACATTTCAATTAGTGTTTTAAAAAAGTGATTAAAACACATTTACATACCTGCCCTTCTTCCAATATTGATGGTTTTATTTCAATATCTTGACACATACTGTTATAGAAGTCATTCATGTCACTATATAGTTTTTGATAGTCAACTTCATGATCTAAAAAGGGACTGCATCCTTTTATAATAACCCAGAAGCAACCTGGAGCTTCTATCTGTAAAAATTTAAAAGATAAAAAATATGCATGGTTTAAAAGTAGAACAATAAAATAATAAACCTTAGAATCATGATTTCTATTTAAGTGACCCAACAAATTCTTGACAAGTGCTTGTGTCTTAAATGGTGAGATCAAAGAAAAAATTCTAAATATGTCATAAATAACATGTAATTCTCAATTATTGACTGTAACTCAAAGAGCAAAGGAGTCCTCAATCTCATGTGTTTTGAAAATACCCACAAGATAGGTTTGTAGCCAGACTCAGCTACTTAGTGAGGCCATTTGCAACTTAGTCAAACCCTATTTCAAAATCAAGAATAAAAAAATAGAGCTAGGGGTGTAGCTTGGAGGTAAAATGCCCCTGGGTTCAATCCCCAGCAACACACACACACACACACACACACACACACACACACACACACAGAAATACCCAAAATATGCACAAGCAAGGATCAGAAAAATATTTTAATACTATGGTTTTTATAAGGAAAAAATAAGGATTTATGCCTCAGCAACTCAGACACTTTTAGAAATTAAAAATTAAAATAAAGCCAGAAGCCAGGCGTGGTGGTGCATGCCTCTAATCCTAGTTTTTGGAAGACTAAGACAGGAAGGAGATCTGCAGGTTCAAAGCCAGCCTCAGCAACTTAGCAAAACTTTTGGCAACTTAGTGAGATTCTGTTTCCAAGTAAGAAATAAGAGCCAGGCATGGTGGTGCACACTTGTAAACCCAGTACCTAGGAGATTGAGACAGGAGGATTAAAGATTTAAGACCAGCCTCAGCAACTCAGTGAGACCTTGTTTCAAAGTAAAGGATAAAAAAACAGGGCTGGGGTGAAGCTCAGAGGTAGAATGCCCCAGAGTTCTATCTCCAATAACACACACTCATAACACAGGCACCAGACATGGTGGCACACATTTGTAATCCCAGTACTTAGGAGGCTGAGACAGGAGGAACACAGGTTTGCATCCAGCGTTAGCTACTTAGTGAGGCCCTCTGCAACTTAGTGAGACCCTGTTTCAAAATAAAGAATAAAAAACCAGACTGGGGGTATAGTTAAAACGTAGAATGCCCCTGGGTTCAATCCCCGTACCACAAAGTGGAAAAAAAAAAAAAAAGGGCTGAGGGTATGGAGGATGTAACTCAGAGATAAAGCACCTCTAGGTTCAATAACAAGTACCACAAAAAAGAAAAAAATATATATGTGTATGTATCTGCTCACATTAAAAAAATGACAGATAAAACAAATATAAACTATTAATATGAGGGAAAGGAAAAATTGAAAGAATTAAAGTGAAACAGACCTCTCTGTATCTTGTTATATATTATTATTAGAAACCATGATTATCCATGTTAGAGATAAGACAAAAATATAAAGTTCATTATATAGAGGGTACTGGGAATTGGTGTAGCTCTGAGGGAGAATGTCCCTGGGTTCAATCCTCAGAACAAAAAAAAAAAAAAAAAAAAAAAAAAAGGCCTAAGAGCAATGACATCCTAAGTTTGTGGGTCCAAGGACAGGCATTTTCTTTCTACTTTTCTTAGTGTTAAAACATTTTATAGTAAATAATTGGAAAAATGACAGTGGTCATTGGTCATTCTGATTCTGGTAATGGCAACTGCATGGTTCATATGCCACCTGCAGTTAACAAGTATAAACCCATGAAAAAAATACATTTTTTTGATACTGGGATTGAACCCAGGAACTTTCTAGCTCTGAGCTACACCTCCAGCCCTTTTGTTTTTGAAACAGGGTCTCACAGTGGCTGAGAGTCTTGCTAAGTTGCTGAGAATGACTTTGAACTTGTGAGCCTCCTGTCTCAGCATCCCAAGTACTGGAATAACAGGCCTGTGCCACCATACCCAGCCCCAAAGTTAACTTTGTGTGTGTGTGGGGGGGGGGGGTGAGGGTACTGGGAACTGAATCCAGGGGAATTCTACCTCTGAGCTACATCCCTGGCCCTTCTTTTTTTTTTTTTTTTTTTTTTTTTTGTGTGTGTGTGTGTGGTACTGAGGATAGAACCCAGGGGCATTCTACCTTCAAGCTACACCTCCAGCCCTATTTTTAATTCTTTATTTTGAAACAGGGTCTCACTGAGTTGCAAAGGGCCTAAGTAGCTGAGGTTGTCTGCAAACCATGATCCTCCTGTCTCAGCTCCTAAATGCTGGGATTACAAGCATGTACCACCACACCCGGCCTATTTTAATTTTTGAAACAGGGTCTCACTAGGTTGATGAGAGTCTTACTATTTGCTGAGGCTGTCCTTAAATCTGTGATCTCCTGCCTTAGCCTCCCAAGTATCAGGATTACAAGTATGCATCACACACCTGGTTCAAAGTAATTACTTTTAAAGGCACTGAAGAGCTGCACAAACCAGGCAGAACCTGGAGGAGATCCAATCTCTAAAAGAAGAAAATTTCAGAGTGAGATCCAGGTTTCCACAGCTTTTTCCCTAAGTAATCCCCCATCTCCTACCTCCATCTCCCCAGCTCATGTGGAATGGAGCTGTTATCCCTTGAGCAGAAATCCACAGTATCTGTGGCTTAAAAAACCAGAAGACAGAGTTTTAGAATTGCCAGAGCAGCTAAAAACTAAGGGGAGAAAATCAGAGAGGGAGTATCAAAGATGGGGAGCTTCAAAGTCTGTAATATGAAGCCCTCTCACATCTTCCACATGCCCTGGACACCAAGGTGTCCTGAGAAGACTCACAACTGGAAAGCTGGAAGACAGTGTTAGCTGACACCCACGAGAAACACAGAATCCTGGGCACATAACAATGCCATCAAATCTTTGCATCAAAGACAACCGAATTCTACCAAGACTTATGGGATACAAAATAATATCCCCAGGATGACTGTGGTTTCCCATCAAAATGCTGCCTGAGAAAGTTCAGTGTTGCTAGGAGTACTCAGTATGTGTCCTAGCCAGCCCCTCACCTTCCTTTTTCAGAGCACTTACTGAAAAGGACTTCGTATTATGAATACATATCTACGACACGTGTGTGTGTGTGTGTGTGTGTGTGTGTGTGTATGTGTGTGTGTGGTACTGAGGATGGAATCCAGGGACATTCTACTTCTGAGCTATACCCCCAGCCCTATTTTTATTCTTTATTTTGAAACAGGGTCGCATTGAGTTGCAAAGGGCCTAAGTAGCTGAGGCTGTCCGTGAACTGCTATCCTCCAGTCTCAGCCTCCCAAATGCTAGAATTACAAGCATGTGCCACTATGCCTAGCTCTACAACTCTTGAGAGTATCTTTCTCAATAACCTGAAAGTCAAGCCAGGCGTGGTGGCACACACTTGTTATCCCAGCATTCGGGAGGCAAGACCGGAGGATTGCGGTTTGCAGACAGCCTCAGCTACTTAGTGAGGCCTTCCACAATTTAGTGAGACCCTTTTTCAAAGTAAAAAATTAAAAAAAAGGGCAGGGAGTGTAGCTTGGAGGTTGAATGTCCCTGGGTTCCATCCCCAGACCCGCAAAGAAAAAACAAATAATCTGAAAGTCATTCCTCAGAAATGTTATCACCAGGAAAAACAGGGCTTCCACCTCCAAGTCTCTATGGGAAGACAGAAACCTAAGTTCTTTAAATTCATTTAGCAGATATAGCTGGCCTAACCCTGACCAAACCTTCATGATTTTTCACTTAAGCCCAGCATCCATTCTCTAAAACCTACTCACTTCTACACAAATGGCAATGGAGCTTAGTTCTTTCCCCTACTATTTAAAGGTTGGTGAGTAAAAATCTACATTCACCACTCGTGTCAGGGTTTATTTTTGTCATCCATCGCAAGAAAGTGCAGTTTGGAGTAAGAGTAATGCCAAGTTATAGAGGCTTAGCACCTCCTGCTCTCTACAGAAGCTCTGAAGTCTGATGCTTCAAAAGACCAGCCAGGCATGGTGGTGCTTGCTTGTAAAGCCAGTACATGGGAGGCTGAGACAGGAAGATTGCAGGTTTAAGGACAGCCTCAGCAAGTAGTGAGATTCATCAACCTAGATCTTGTTTTCAAATAAAAATAAAATAGGTCTGGAGGGTGTAGGTCAGAGGAGAATGCCCCTGGGTTCAATCTCCAGTGCCACACCCACAAAAAGTAGTAGTAGTAGTAAAGATCATGTTATAGTACAAAGAAAAATGTGCTCTACCAGTAAGGACAGGTGTACACAAAGTGTGAACCAAGCTTCTTGACATGTAGACTGACCCAAACATAGTCAAACTGCAAGCCTGCACAGTTCATCAGAATCACAACATCTAAGCCTGGCATGGTGGTATACACCTGTAATCTTAGTACTTGGGAAGGTGAGACAGGAGAATAATAGGTTTGTGGCCAGCCTCAGCAAATTAACAAAGCCCTCTGCTACTCAGTAAGACCCCCCCCCTTTTTTTTTGGTGTGTGTGTGGTGCTGGAGATTGAACCAAGGGGCAGTCTACCTCTAAGCTACACCCCCCAGGCCAATTTTTTATTATTATGAAACAGGGTCTCAATAAGTTGTGGATGGCCTCAGTAAGTAGCTGAAGCTGGCTGCAAACCTGGATCCTCCGGTCTCAGCCTCTCAAGTACTGGGATTACAAGTGTATGTCACCACACCCAGGGCTGGGGGCGTAACTCGGTGGTAGAAGGCCCCTTGGTTCAATCCCCAATACCATGCCCCAACACACACACACACACACACACACACACACACACACACACACACACACACACACAAACACAGAAATGAGAACCCAAGATAAGATGTCCAGATATTGTAATTCACAGGTGAGGATTTAAAAGCAGCTGTCAACACTGGATGTGGTGACTCAGGTTTGTAATCCCACACTTGGAAGGCTAATATAGGAGGATCACAGGTTCACAGTCAACATCAGCAATTTAATTAGACCTTATTTCAAAATTAAAAAATAAAATAGTGCTGGGCGTATAACTCAGAGGTAAAATGCCCCTAAGTTCAATCCCTAGCACCAAAAAAAAAAAAAAAAGGAACAAAAAAAGCAGCTATCATAAATATGTTCAAGAATTTGAGTAGCCAGGCGTGGTGGTGCATGCTTGTAATCCCCACTCTCTGGGAGGATGAGACAGGAGGATCGCACAGGTTCGAAACCAGCCTCAGCTACTTAGTGAGGCCTTCAGCAACTCAGTGAGACCCTGTTTCAAAATAAAGAATAAAAAATAGGGATGGGGTGTATCTTGGAGATAGAATGCCCCTGGGTTCAATCTCCAACACCACACACACAGATAAAAAAAGAGATGAGGATGCCCATGCCTGTAATCCCTGTAGTTGGAGGCTGAGAAAAGAGGATCATAGGTTGAGAACAGGAACATAATGAAACTTTCAGGAACTCAGTAAGACCTTGTTTCAAAACCAAAAATATAAAGGGCAGGGGTAGTGTTCTATCCCCAATACCAAAATATATATAAATAAATAAATATAAAAAGAGCTAGACGTGGTGGCACATACCTGTAATCTCAGTATTTGGGAGGCTAAAACAAGGATTGAAGGTTCAAGCACAGACTCAGCAAGTAGCTGAAACTTGACATTAAATGAAAAATCAATGACAAAAAACAAATACCATATGATTCTACCAATGTAAGGTTAAGTGGTTAAAGTCAGAGACACAAAAGGTGGAAAAGGAGTTGCCAGGGACTTGGGAGACAGGGTTTTAAGTTATTGTTTATGGGGTACAAAGCTTCAGATTTACGAGATGAAAAGAGTTCTGGAGATGGATGGTGGTGATGGTTGCTCAAAATTCTGAATGTATTTAATATCATGCAATCATTAGCTTAACAATAGCTCTGATAAAAAAGTTACAATAATTTTGTTTTGGTGGTGGTGGTATTGGGGATGAAATTTAGAGGCATTCTACCCCCAGCCTTATTTTATTATTTTGAAACAGGGTATCACTAAGTTGTAGATGGCCTCACTAAGTTGCTGAGGCTGGCCATGAATCTGCAATCCTCCAGTCTTCACTTCCTGAATACGAGGATTTCAAGTGTGTGCCGCCATACCTGGCTATAAATTCAATTTTACTACTATATTCCGGCAGTGAATGTTGGCTATTTAAATTTAAAAACATTAACATTTGCCACAGCACCAAAAACCAGGAACTTTTAGATATAAATCTATGAGTATGTAACTTTCTTAAACATATTTGACATAACAGTTGGGTGTGGTGGTGCATAACTGTAATCCTAGTACTTGGGAGGCTGAGACAGGAGGATCATGGGCTGAAGGCCAGCCTCAGCAACTTAGCAGGATTCTGTTTTAAAATAATAAAATAGGGCTGGGAATATATATACAGCTTCAAGGTAGACTGCCCCAGGTTCAATCCCTAGCATCACACACACACACACACAAAAAAAAAACTACAACTCTATCCACTAAGCAGTAAACTTAATATGCTTTTTCAGTAAACTTGACTAGTCTTAAGAATCTCCTATGCCGGGCGTGGTAGCACAGGCTTGTAATCCCAGTGCTTGGGAGGCTGAGACAGGAGAATCGCACAAGTTCGAAGCCAGCCTCAGCTACTTAGTGAGACCCTGTTTCCAAATAAAGTATAAAATAGGTCTGGGAGTATAGCCCAGAGGTAGAAAGCCCCTGGGTTCCACCCTCAGTACCACACACACAAAAAAAATCTCATACAAATGGAATCATTCAGTATTTGTTTCACTGTGACTGACTTAACATCATGTCCTTAGGGTTCACTCATGTTGAAGCATTTGTCAGAATCTCTTTAAGGTTAAGTAATATTTACATTTCATAGTACCTATACATACCACATTTTGTTTATCCAGTTACTTACTGACACACTTGGGGTAAAGAAAAAAAAATTTTTTTTTTTTTTTGGTGGTACTGGGGGATGGAACCCTTCTACCTCCGGGCTACACTCCCAGACCTATTTTATATTTTTATTTGGAAACAGGGTCTCTTAAGCCAGCAGGGCTGGCTTCGAACCTGCGGGATCCTCCTGTCTCCGCCTCCCAAGCGTGGGGATTACAGGCCTGCGCCACCACGCCCGGCAGAAAATATTTTATCTGTGTAAAAACAGTATTAATCTGGCCAAGTGGTATCTATGTGGACAGAATATTTGCTCAGAGGGTGAGCTGAGTAAAAGCCAGAAGTAGAGGCATATCAGAGTTGAGGGGATAAACATAAAGGCCCATCAGAGTTGAGGGGATAAACATAAAGGCCCATCAGAGTTGAGGGGATAAACATAAAGGCCCAAGCCCAAATGAAAAGAGAGGTTCCTAAGCAGGAAGCAGTGAGTCCAGCTCCTCCTGCCAACATTCTGCTATAAGTGGTAGGATTCCTAGACAGCAAAGAGTCCTGTAGTTAGAGAAATCTGACCACCACATTTAGGATAGAAAACATCTGATTTGTGGAGAGAAGCTTGCCAGATAAATCTAAAACACCTGATGTCTCAGCGCAAATGCTCTGTAAGGGCGGCTTCAAATGTCCGTGAATCTTTACTCAGATGAATTATCTTAAAGCTAAAAGCAGGCACTGGGCGTGGTGGTGCTCACCTGTAATGCCAGTACTTGGGAGGCTGAGACTGGAGGATCCCAGGTTTGTGACCAGACTCAGCCATCTAGCAACTCTAGCCTCTTGCAACGCTGTGAGGCAGAATCAAAATAAAATAGGGCTGGAAATATAGCTGAGAAAATGTCCCTGAGCTCCATCGCAGTAACACACCCAACAAAGCAGGAAAGCTGATGGCTTTAAAAATCCCATCATTCGCTATGTCCCTCTCCTCTACCCACTAAAGTACGACTCTTGTTTTTATTTATTTGGTTTATTTATTTATTTATTTATTTATTTATTTAGTGGCACTGGGGATGGAACCCAGGGGCCTTCTACCTCCGGGCTACACTCCCAGACTTATTTTATATTTTGTTTGGAAACAGGGGCTCTTAAACCAGCTGAGGCTGGCTTCGAACCTGCGCGATATTCCTGTCTCAGCCTCCCAAGCGCGGGGATTACAAGCGTGAGCCACCACGCTCGGCTTAAAGTACGACTTTTAAAGTGACCTGTATTCTGTCCACTAATCCAAGCCCACTGCTGCGCTCTGGTAAATTCCTCCCTCCAGTTTCCAATCTCTGGTGTCAGGAGCAGCATCCATGGACCCACAAAGGGGAGCGGTCCAGGGGCGGCCCAGGTGGCCGAGCCCGCCGGGAGCGAGCGGGGGTCCTGGCCACCGCTCCCGCGCCCCGAGCGCCAGAGCCCGCGGGGAGGGAGGCGGGTCCTCCGGGCAGCGCGGACCGGAGCTGCCCGGCCCAAGAACCCGTCCGAAGGCGCGCACGGGGCACCTCCCTCCCTGAACTGCGGAGACCCCGCAGTGACTTGAGTTTCTTAGTCCAGAGCAGCCCGCGAGCGCAGCGGGCACGCTGAGGCTGCCCGTGAGCGGCTGCTCGGACCGACGCGGACGGCCTTTCAGCGAGCTCACCTTCAGCACCAGGACCTCGGACATCCCGCCGCGCGGGCTCGGAGCCGGCGGGCTCGCTCCTCCAGCCCCGCGCCCCGACGACCGGGCTCCCCCGTCCAGCCTCCCGCCCGGCCGGGCCGCCCACCTCGCGCGCCGCCGTCCAGCCCCGCGCCGGCCGCCGGGACCGCGCTCACACCCCCGCGCGCGCCGCCCCGCGCAGGCCTGCAGCGGGCCGGGCCGGGCGTCCATCGCAGGCGCGCGGGGTCCGGTCTACAAACGGCCGGCGCCCCCCACCGCGCAGGCGCGGGCCCGCCTACTATGGGCCGGCGCCCCCCACGGGCACGCGGGGTCCGTCTACAAACGGTCGCCACCCCCACAGGCGCGCGTGGGGCCCTTGATCTGCCAACGTCCTGAAGATAAGTGGGTTGGTTGACTCCTATAGCAGCATGGTTATTTACTGATAGCCTTGGTGATTGGTGCCTGTGGGTGATTGGGAGCATAATTCTTGTAGTGAGTTTGTCTCTGATTGCCTGTCTTTTGGGAAGAAGTGTCTAACATTGGTTGGTGAGTAGATGGCCTTGGCCATTGAATGATTTAATCAGTTTAAAACTGGCTTGGGTACCTCCTAAGTATTCATTACCATGGCTACAGGTCAAGTAAAATTGCCCAAATTGCAGGCAATTTTAACAAAATGTTTTCTGGATAAATTTGATTTTTAGCCACTGTTAGAAAATGATTTCATATTCCAGAATTGTAGATCTATTTTGAATTGTCTTAGGAGGAATTTTCAATAGTTGCTATTATCTTCAGTGAGTATTATCAGTCTCACTGTAAATGTCTATATATGTATGATAGTAATATCATGTGTCTGTTCCTTGTGTTTATTCCATTAAAAGTAATAATATTTTCCTAGTAATTGTAAATTATTACATCTTAACTCATTGATTAATTTATAAATCATTTAATTTCCAAACAAATTAATAAACAATAAGAATACTGCTATTTTTAAGTTATATATGACAAAAGAATATGCTAAGAGTAAAATATTGTACCAAGATTTTTGCTTTTTTTTGCTTTTTTTTTATTGGTGCACTGTATTCATACATCATAGTGGGATAAAAAAAAAAACTTTTGTAGACATACATGCACACTTTTCCCAGTCAGCCCCCACCCAATCCCCACCCCATTCTCTCCCTATCCCTCCCTCCCATGCTTGGCTTAGTAGTTGACATCTAGTATTATGGCAATTTATCTAAAATTAAAAATGATAATCTCACATAACAGTTTCATTTGTCTGATACCAAGCTTTTGATGACTTAAAGATAACATTTCAATATTTCTTTTTGCTTTCTTTCTTACCAGAGAATATTTTTTTCTATTTTTTAGGTGAAACCATCATATATTTATATATTTATTTTTCAGAAAAAAATCTATCCTAATTTGGAATATGGAGTCTAGGTACCCAAAACGATCTTGAAAAAGAACAAAGCTAGAAGATATATATTTTCTGATTTCAAACCATATAAAGCTACAATAATTGAAACAGTGTAGTACTATTGTAAAGGCAGATATATAAACCATTGGAGTTAAATAATAGCCTAGAGCTAAATTCTTCCCTATATTTTCAAGTTATTTTTGACAAGGTTTCCACGAACATTTGGTGGTGGAAATGATAATCTTTTAACTAAATATTGTTGAAAAATAATAATTACATGGAAAAGAATAAAATTGGACCCTTACCTAATCCCATATACAAATATTAACTCAAAATAGATAATAGACCTAAATATAAATCTTAAGACTGTAAAATTTTAGGAGAAAATCTGGGTCATTAAACCTCACAACATTGAAATTGGCAGTGATTTCTTGGTTATGATTTCAATGGCACAGGCAACAGAGGAGTATACAGACTCCCTAAAAAATAAAAAAAAATGTATATCCAAAGACAATGTAAACAGAGTTAACAGTTACTAATAGAATGGGATAAAATATTTCCAATTGCTATATCTGAAGGTATATTAATATTCCAACTAGAAATCCTAAAAATTAACAACAATAAAGGCAAACAATACCCTTTAGAGATAGGTAAAAGACTAACATAAATAATGAATCTCCACAGATAACCAATCTTAATTGTCTGTTGGATGGAAACTCTTGTTTCTCTGGTTCTGGTGTGTGTTACCTATTTCTTCTTTGTAGTTAATCTCTTTGAGTATTTTCTCTAGTGCTGGTTTTGAAGACATAAATTCCTTCAGTTTCTGTGTGTCATGGAAGCTTCTTATTTTTCCATCTAATTTGATAGAAAGTTTTGCTGGGTAGGAAATTTTTGGCTGGAAGTTGTTTTCTTTCAGAGTTTGGAATATGTTACTCCAAGCCCTTCTAGCTCTCATGACTTGGTTTGGGAAGTCTGGAGTGATTCGAATTGGTTTGCCTCTGAATGTCACTTGGCCCTTTGTTTTTGTTGCCTTTAAGATTCTCTGCTTGGCTTCCACATTGGTCATTTTGACAATTATGTGGCGTGGGGATCCTCTTCTCCGATCCTGTCTAAAGGGAGTTTTATAAGTTTCCTGGACCTTTGTATCAACCTCTTGCTCTATGTTTGGAAAATTTTCTGCTATTACTTCTTTGAAGAGATTGTTGATCCCTTTGGTTTCACTTTCTTTTCCCTCCTCTATTCCAATTATTCTTAGGTTAGCTCTCTTAAAATGGGCCCATATTTCTTCAATATCAGATTCCTGTTGTCGGATATTTTTTTCTAGATTAGAAACTATGCGTTCATTTTTGGATTGCTCATCTTCTAAGAGCGAGATTCTGTTCTCCATGTGTTCTAATCTGTTGTGTGTGCTTTGAACTGAGGCCTTTACTTCATTAATTGCATCCTTTATCTCTTTTTGGCTCTCTCTGAGTTCTTTTCGAAGCATCTCTATTATTTCTAAAGTTATTTTTCTGATTTGATCTTCTAGAAATCTCTGATTTTCTGTTTTATCGGGTTCTGATGTTGTGGGGTTGTGGGCATTAATTGCTCCAGTATTATTCCTCTTTCCCATGATTTCCGATGTTTGTGCCTTCTCTGGGTTCTTCCCTTGGGTCACTATGACTTCCCTTAAGGTGTTCTGGATCTCGAGTCAGTAGTATCTCAGACCCCACTACTCCTTTACTGGGTTTTATCACAGAGTCTCCGACCCAGAGAGTCGATAGAGGCTGCTTTAGACTGTGGGGGGTGCCAGGTTGCACGTTCTCCTATGGTGTGATATCTCTGCCACCGCCCCTCCCCCACTGGGTCAAGTCCCAGGGAGTACAGTACTGGGATTTCTTCTCTGTGGCCCGCAATTTGACTCACTGTTCTTGAGTACGCAGATGTAGCTGTACTGGCCTCGCTGAATTCGCTGCTGCTGCCGCCGGTGGCAATATGGCGCCGCTGCTACGCCCTCGGCTATGGGGCTGGCGTTTTTCTTCTTGATTTTGATTTCTACTCTGATTCCCTGCAGCGTGTGCTGAGCTCGGCCACTGGGAGCTTTAGATGCTCTCTGCGTGGAGAAATCCCGCCTAGCTGTTCCGCAGTGGCTCACCTCGGCTTGCTGTAGCCGTCCCGTGAATTCGCTGGTGCCGCCGGCAGTATGACGCTGCTGCCGCGTCTGCCGCGTCCTCGGGCGCAAGGCCGGTTATCTCCTCTGTGGCTCTGTTCTCAGTCCGCTTTCTCTCTGGAGCCTGGTGATTTTTTGTTTCACTGGTGATGGTGTTTTCTGGCTATGAAAGGCGCTGATTTTGTGGTAATGGAGATTTGTTGTTAGCGGGGCTCTTAAGCCCCGCCTTTCTCGGTCGCCATCTTCCCGGAATTTCTGTAGCAGCTCTTTCTTAACCACTTTCCCAGAGTCTACTTTGGAATTGCTGAATCTCTTCTTTTAAAAGTACCTTCCATAACATGAGCCAAAATGTTAATGGAATAATATTTAACTAGCCTACTCATTGATACGTATTTTATGAGTTCTGGTAACCTGATTTGGAGTCAAAACTTCTGCTTTGTTTCAAACAAAACCCACTTACCTCATCTCACCCTGAAACTGAGTCAAAAATATAGGTTGTTGAACAACAGCATTTTTCATTTTTGAATGGTGCTGGGGATTGCACCCAAGGCCTCGCACATGCTAGGCAAGTGGTCTACCACTGAACTACATACACTCTAGTCCCAGGAATGGTATAAACATTGTGGCTGTTTTTATACTACAGCTATTCAGTGTGCCATAGTCATGAAAACTAATGAATTTTTTATTTATGATTATTAGGGAACTTTCTAAGGAGTATGAAAATCAAGATAAGATACTGAATAAGTCAGTGAAAAGTGGCACGAGGAGGGAAAAGTCTGCGACCTGGCACCTAGCAAACTTTATCTCTATAACAGAAAATGTGGGCCAAAAACGAGATAGTCTTCTTATACGTCTGGTAAGTTTCCTCAAAGTTGTTTCTAGTAAACTGCAAGTTAATATGCAAATGTGAGTTTTTTTGTTTTTTGTGGGTTTTTTTTGCAAATGTGACTTTAAGAGTATTTTTAAAGCTGGGTGTGGTGACACATGTTTATAATTCCTGTACTTGGGAGGCTGAAACAGAAGGATCTAGGTTCGTGGCCAGGCTTAGGTACTTAGGCCCTCCACAACTTGGTGAGAACTTGTTTTAAAATAAAGAATAAAATATCGCGCTGGAGGTGTAGATTGGATTAAAAATGTCCGTGGGTTCAATCCCCAGTACCACAAAAAAAAGCTTATATTTAAGCTAGTCTATGAAAAGCTTCCTATTTTAAAATTTCAATAATAGCCAAAAATGTTTGTGTGGGGGGGGGCTAGGGATTGAACCCAGGTGTATGCTACCTCTGCGGTGTACCTCCACCCCCATTTTTTATGTATGTATTTATTGTTAGAAATAAATTTCCTTGGTGCCATAAGAAAAGACACATGTCTAAAAGTGGCTCAGCAAGGCAATTTTACTTTTTTATGGAACTAAGGATTGTACCTGAGGACATTGTACTTCAGAGCTATATCCCCAGCCTTATTTTTTCATTTTGAAACAGGGTCTCAGTAAATTGCAAAGGCCCCTACTGAGTAGCTGAACTCAGATGCATTGTACCCGTGCATTAGATACCCAGCCTTTTTATTTTTGTTTTAAGACATGGTCTTGCTGGGTTGCTGAGAGTCTTGATAGCCTCAAAACTGATTTTCCTGTCTCAGCCTCCCAAGTTCTAGGATTAGAAGAGTGTTCTACCATGCCCAGGTGATCTTTAATCTTTTTTTTTTTTTTTTTTTTTTTGCAGTACTGGGGATAGAACCCAGGAACATTATGCTTTTTTTTTGCTTTTTTTTTTTTTTTTTGGTGGTACTGGGGTTCCTGGAAGCCCTTCTACCTCCAAGCTCCACTCCCAGAACTATTTTAACAATTTTATTTTGAAACAGGGTCTCCTAAGCCAGCGCACGCGGCTGGCTTCGAACCTGCGCAATCCTCCTGTCTCTGCCTCCCAAGTGCGGGGATTACAAGCGTGCGCCACCACACTCGGCAAACCCAGGAACATTATTCTACCTCCAAGATACACCCCAGACATATATATATATTTTATGCGGGTCTGGGTATGGAACCCAAGGGCATTCAACCTCTGAAAAACTACAACCCCTGACCTGTTTTTTATTCTTTATTTTGAAATAGGGTCTCACTGAGTTGCAAAGGGCCTCAGTAAGTAGCTGAGGCTGTCTGAAAACTGCGATCCTCTAGTCTCTGCCTCCCAAATCCTGGGATTACCAACATGCACCACCACGCCCGGCTTTTAGTCTTTATTTTGAAAAAGGGTTTCACTAGTTTGCAAAGGGCCTCACTAAGTTGCAGAGGATGTCCACGAATTGTGATCCTCCTGTCTCAGCCCCCAAATGCTGGGATTATAAGTGTGCACCACAACTCCCAGCTGATCTTTCTTTTTAATAAAAAAAAACCACTGACTAATCTTGCAAAACCACTCTGTACTAAATATTACAGAATACTTTTTAGAATTATAATTGTTGGAGCCAGTGTGGTGGCACATGCCTGTAACCCCAGTATTTAGGAGGCTAAGTCAGGAGCATCTCAAGGGTAGTCTCAGCAACTCAGTGAGACCCTCTTTCAAAATACTAAACAAAAAAGGGTTAGGGATGTAACTTGGAGGTAAAATTCCCCTGGGTTCCATTTCCAGTACTGAAACAAAACAGTTATAATTGCTTGTAGGAGTGTGGTAAGTCTGGTCATACGTTATTGGTGATTTTTTAATTCTCCCTGAGAGAGGAAAGAGAGAGAGAGAGAGAGAGAGAGAGAGAGAGAGAGAGAGAGAGAGAGAGAGAGGAGAAGAGAGGGGGGGAGAGAAGAGTGTGTGTGTGTGTGTGTGTGTGTGTGTGTGTGTGTGCGCGCATGTAGTGCTGGGGATTGAACCCAAGGGCTACACCCTTAGTCCTCTTTTTATTTTTTATTTTGAAACAGTCTTGCTAAGTTGCTGACAGCATCACAATACTTGCTGAGGCTGTCTTCAAACCCATGATCCTCTTGTCTCAGCCTCACAAGTACTGCATTATAGGTGTGCACCACTGTGCCTGGCTTCCTGAGTCTTCTAAAAATCCATTGGTTTGACTTTGATGCAGCATTTCAGGAACCATGAGAAGACTCAGATGTTCTGGCCCATAGCCCATTCTCCTAAAAAGTTGCCATCACACCCAAAGTGCCAAACTTGCGTTGGTGGTACAGTGGTTAGCATAGCTGCGTTCCAAAGTGCCAAACTCACAGGTGTTTTCTGGATTGGCACTTCGTGTTTGCTTTCTCTTCTGCTTTGCCACTGGGCTTACCCACTGGGATGGTAAGAGAGTAAAGCAAAAGCTTGTGGTAAGCACACCTATTCATACAGCAAACATTCCTGAGGACCTTCCCACCACATCTCAGTGCCACCATAAATACATGCAAAGCCACCTTGTTTTTACAGCAGGATAGGAAGGCATCCAGGCCTTGTACTTCCCCCATGGGTCATGGAGCATCACAGGCTTCCATGATGAACTGAAGGTCCTCCTTTATCCCTCATCTTTGTGGGCCAAGCATAAAAAAACAAATGGAGGCCACAAGGACAGGCATGGTAGCCCACACCTATAACTCTAGTACTTGAGAGGCTAAAACAGGAGGATTCCAATTTGGAGTCCAGCCTCTGCAAATTATGCAAGACCCAGTTTCAAAGTGAGAAAAGGCCAGGAGTGCAAGTCAGTGGTACAGAGCCCCTGTGTTCTACCCTCAGTACCAAATGAAAAAAAAATATTTTCAGTTTTCTGTAAAGCTGAGAGCCTATTTATTTTTGTTCTTTCTTTTCTCGCCAGGGTCAATGTAAAGAAAGTGAGAACCCGAGAGTTCGTCACAGAATCATAAGAGACGATACTCGCTTGGAAAGGTTAGAGGAAGAGTTGAAGGTAAGTCCTTTAGCCTCAGAGATCTCATTTTCACAAGGGAAAGGGGAATTACAAATGTAGACTCCTACGCCGGACTGTAATCCGGCACACGCTTGTAATCTCAGTAGTTGGGGGCTGAGACAGGAGGATTGCCCGTTCATGGCCAGCCTCAGCTGCTTAGTGAGGCCCTCCGCAACTTACTGAGACCCTGTTTCAAAGTAAGAAATAAATCGGGCTTGGTAGCACTCACCTACAATCCCAGTATTTGGGAAGCTGAGACACAATAAATAAATACTGATGATACTAAATAAATAAACAATAAATGAAATAAATAAGTAAATAAATAATACTAAATAAATACTAATAATGAAGACTAAATACTACAATTAATAAATAGTAGGGTGACTATTTATGTAGTAAATAATAGCAGAAAATTTATACTATGTAGGAAATAAACATGAAATTTATAAAGTATAAACTAAAGGAAATACAAAGAAAAGATGAATACGTAGTCATAATAAGAGTTTTTAATCTGTTTCTCTTGGTCTGGGACTGATCAGAAGTTGAACAAGCTAGGCGCAGTGGTGCCTCCTATAATCTCTGTACTTATGAAACAGGAGGGTCTCCTCTGACAGGGTTCTTGTCCAGTGGATTTCAACGAATAAAGTCCAAGGGCTAGTGAAAGGTTTAGAAAAATGAGAGTTTATTTTAAGTCAGGGAAAGATAGATGACAAAGCAGCCCCCCCAAGAAGGGGGGTTTCTCAGAAAGAGAGGACCCACCGAAGCTCTTGGGAAATGGGCTTTTAAACTTACTGAGGTTTCCCATCTGTTCTTTTGTGATTGATCAGAATTGGGTTTTGGGGAACCAATGACTTTTGTACAATTTTGATTCTCAATTTGAATTGGACTGGTAGGCACTGACTTTCTGATGCCCACTGGTCTCCCATTCCTGTTTAGCTCCCCCCACCTCACAGAAGGTGATGCAGATGGCCTTTTTAATTCTTCCTATTCCTAGGAGGGAATGGGGAAGGAGCTAGGAAAAAGCCCCACAAGTGCTGTGTGCATGTATGTCACTATCGACATCATTTACAGTATGACGTGAGACTATAATGCACCAATAAAAGTATATTAAAACTAAAGGTAAGCCAGGCGTGGAGGTGCATGCTTGTAATCCCAGCATTTGAAAGTCTGAGACAGAGGATTGTGGTTTGCGGACAGCCTCAGTTACAGAGCAAGGCCCTTCGCAATTCAGTGAGAGCCTGTTTCAAAAATAAAAAGACTGAAAAATAGGGCTGAGGGTGTAGCTCGGAGGTAGAATGCCCCTGGGTTCCATCCTCAGTACTGCAATAAATAAATAAATGAATAAATAAATAAATAATAAAGGTAGAAGTATTTTATAAATGGCTTTTGTAAATCCCACTTTTTGTTATCCTTGAAGGAGCACATTGGCCTTTGCTTATACTCTTCTGCTGGGTATTCAAGACCAGATAGCCCTATGTTGGGCAAACACAAGTTTTTCTACCATTTTTTGTTGTTGACGTCAGTCAAGTCTCATCAGGGTGACTCTTAGTGACCTGATGAGGGTTTACCTCTACCAATTGTGCCGTCTATCAGGACAGGCCATGGTCCTGCTTCCCTTGAAGCATCGAGAACATTTTCCTCTCCACTGACCTCTCTTTTTTGCAGCATATGTGTTGGTGGCTCCCAGTCTCTGGGGCCTCAGGACCTCCTTATTCAGAAGGTCAGATGACTTACAGAGTTGCAGACCTTCATTGAGGTCCCATTAACCCTGGTTCCTATTTGCCTTCGAAGGGCTGAGGCTAATCCTCATTACCCATTTTATTTCCTGATTGTTCTCTAAATCTCAGTTGTTGGACACCCAGAAGGTGAGTTTGACCAATCCTTTTAACCTGTCTTCTACGTGACAGCTATTATCTCAAAACATTACTTGGGAGTTATACTTCTTTTAAATGTTAACAAACGATAGTTACATAGTTTTACAAGAAAAACACAAAACAGAATTATCAGTAGCAAAACACATTTCATTTCTATATTTGCATAAAGAAGATGATATAATGTAATTAGGAACACGTAAATATGAACTTGAAAAGGATATCACTATTTTGTTTTGTTAGATGCCATTAGTTTAGAAAAGTGTTTTCTTATGTTTTGTATTTTAGAAGTCTTATACATTTTGGGAACACAAATATCTAAAACATTATTGTCAATATATAGCAAGAAACATAGGCAATTATATTAATATAATATAAATTTTTCTCTCTGTTTTTATAAAATTTTACCAAAGCAGATCTATACCTTAAGAAAACCAAATTGTTTCAAACACAAAACTGATGTATTTAATGTGACCTTTAGAAAACCCTTTAAATAATTTCTTTTAATTCTAACTAGCTTCGTCCATACAAACATTTTTCATCAGTTTTCCCCTTTACCAATTATTTACAACTTCCTCAAACCCTATGCAACTTGCTTAGCATTCAGATTTTTGTTTTGCTATTTCTTTTCCTCTATGGGATAATTCAGTTATTTTGAACAAAGTTTTGCCATACAAAATTCTTTCTCACCTAAAAGAATTTCCCTCTTTCTTTTAAGTGTATCATAATATTCCTTCATGCCTATAAGTATCTCTTTTACTTATTGGGTTTTCAGTTTCCTTCTGCCTGTTTAGACTCTAGTGGTAGGTAAATATTTATTTGCATGGCCAGAAGGGCCCACATCTGATTTGCTTTGCTGGCATAGCTTTGGGTTTTTTTCTTATCACAAACTTTAGACCCTTTACTTTTTTCCTGCAAAACAGATCCGGCTTGCTACATTTTTCTATGGTGGTCTTCCTCTCTGTCTTTTAATATATACTACCAAACTCAAGCACAGAAAAGAGTAGGCATTTTTCTTTAGTGTCTGTTGCGTCAACAGATCCCCAGTTTCACAAAATACAATCTAAGAGAGTGTTAGTGGCCTTGGCAGATGAAGAGTTTCCCATCTGAAAGACAGAGGAGGAAAAATCTTCCTTTTTGTTCTCTCACTGTGTGATTGACCAAAGCATGTTTTGGCTTCTGAACCTGATTCCCATTCATGCATGGCAATGGGCAGGATGTGTCTATGAGATGTGTCTGTGCTTCCCAATGAGACATGGAGCTGGCACCTATTTATGACCAGTGGATGCCTGTGTATGAGCCTATGGTGAGTGCTAGCAGGATGCAGAGGTGACACCTATTTCGGGCCACCACTTGTCTAGGAATGCATCTCTAGTTGGTACCAGTGATATGTGGAGCTAGCACCTATTTATGACTGCCAGATGCCTGTGTATGCATCATGGTGGCTAGTCAGACCTGGAGCCGGTGCCTGTTTTCTGCCTGCCTGTGACTTTATTGTCAAAGGGAAGTCTCTTTAGTCTCTCTGTGTTTTAGTGTTTTTTTAGGACAGTGGCCAGTAAGGGAATAAAACTTGGGATGTTTAGCATTGCTTTTGATATCGTATTTCCAGCATCTGGACCAATAAAATTTGGCCTCTTTCTAGAGGGTTTGAAAATATCCAGTGCTGGAGCCAGTGAAGCTGGGATTGGAGCCTGCCGCGAGGCAAGGCCGGTGGTGAGGCCTCTGAGACCAGGATTGGAGTCTGCCGAAGGGTTAGGCCAGTTCTGGGGTCAGCGAGGCTGGGATTGGAGCATGCCTTGTGGTATGGTCAGTATTCGTGAAGCGTTCCATATTTTTATATTACCTTATCATACTTAAAGTCTTTCTCAACCTAAACATATCCTCTACCTAATCCGACTCCTTTACCAATCACCCCAGCTCCTCCCACATCACCCACCCTCAACACTGGAAAGGCTCTGCTGACTAGCCGATACCCTAACTCCTAATATTAAGATTTGACTAAGCATAATACTCACGAACGATGGGTAGAAACCAGAAAAACAGGACAGAGAACGCTATAAATACAAGAACCAGGAATTATGAAGAGACAGCAGAAATCATGAATACTGACCTACTAGAAATGCAAGAAGGGGAGTTCAGAATCTTGTTGTTCAATATGATGAAAGGATTTAAAACAAGTATAGAGGAGGTTAAAGGTGAACTAGAAACACTAAAAAAGAATCAGAAAGAGGTCTGGAATGAAATGAAAGAGGCAATAAGTGAAATGAAGACAGCAATAGAAAGAAATTCTGGAAGATTAGATGAAATGGAAAACAGAATATCAATATTAGAAGACAGTACATCCCAAACCGAAAACACAGTCAGTGATATACAGAAATCTTTACAGCAACAAAACCTAAACATCCAGCAATTATGGGATAATATGAAGCGCCCTAATTTACGGATAATAGGCATTGAGGAAGGAATAGAGGTACAGACCAAGGGCATCTGTAATATCTTCAAGGAAATAATCTCAGAGAATGTTCCAAATATGGAAAGAGACTTCGATCTTCAAGTCCAGGAGGCATACAGAACTCCACTGAGACAAAACCAAAGAAAGACCACTCCATGCCACATAATAACCAAAATGACCAATATAGAGGCTAAGGAAGGAATCTTAAAAGCAGCGAGAACAAAAGGACGGGTGACATATAGAGGCAAAACAATAAGAATCACCCCAGACTATACAACCCAGGTTAGGAATGCTAGGAGAGACTGGTACGACGTGATTCAGACCCTGGAAGAAAATAACTTCCAACCAAGCTCATCTATCCAGCAAAACTACTATTCAAGATCAATAGTGAAACCAAAGTCTTTCACGATAAACAGAATCTCAAAAAATTCATGAATTCAAAGCCAACACTAGAGAAAATTCTTAAAGAAATAAACCATAAGGAAGAAAAAAGAAGCAGACTTCAGAATCAGAGAAGAGAGGAAGTTAATAAGTGGGCCACTTAAGTAAAGAAGAAAGATCACACCACCCAAGAGTAGACAGAACACAAAATGGCAGAAAACAAAAATCATATTTCAATAATATCTCTTAATGTCAAAGGACTTAACTCACCAATCAAAAGGCATAGACTGGCAATGTGGATTAGGAAACATAATCCAAATATATGCTGTCTGCAAGAAACTCACCTCACAGCCAAAGACATTCACAGGCTGAAGGTGAAAGGATGGAAAAAGATATACCATGCCACCAGTGACCAAAAAAGAGCAGGGGTAGCAACCCTGATATCCAACAAAACAGACTTTAAACTAAAACACATCAAAAGAGACAAATCAGGGCACCTCCTTTTACTAAAAGGAACAATATACCAAGAAGATATAATGATAGTAAATATTTATGCCCCAAATATGGGTGCAACCACATTTGTAAAACAAACCCTTCTGGACATAAGATCCCAAGTAGACCCAAATACAATAATTCTGGGAGGCTTTAATACGCCTCTCACACCACTGGATCGATCTTCAAGGCAAAAGATGAGTAAAGACGTTTTAGAACTAAAGGAAATCATAAACCAAATGGACCTAATAGACATTTTCAGAGCATTTCAACCAGGAACTACAGAATACACTTTCTTCTCAGCAGCCCATGGAACCTTCTCCAAAATGGATCACATCCTGGGACACAAAGAAAATACCAGCAAATTCAAAAAATGTAATATAATTCCTTGCATCTTTTCAGACCACAACGGAATAAAAGTAGAAATCAACAAGAGGAAACTCGAAAGAAAGTATTCAAATTCATGGAGAATGAATGATACACTATTGAACGACGAATGGGTAAGAGCAGAAATTAGGGAAGAAATAAAGAAATTTATGGAAACAAACGAAAACAGAGACACAACCTACCAAAACCTATGGGACACCATGAAGGCAGTACTAAGAGGAAAGTTTATTGCATTGAGTGCCCACATAAAAAGGACGGAGAACCACCAAGTAAAGAACCTAATGACACAACTCAAGGATCTAGAAATTCTGCAACAGTCTATTCCCAAAGCCAGCAGAAGGCAAGAAATCATCAAAATTAGAGCAGAAATAAATGAAATAGAGAACAAAAAAACAATTCAAAGAATCAATAAAACAAAAAGTTGGTTCTTTGAAAAGATTAACAGAATTGATAAACCCCTGGCCAACCTAACCAAAAGAAAAAGAGAATCAACTCAAATTATCAAAATTAGAAATGAAAAAGGAGATATCACCACAGATAGTGAAGAAATTCAAAATATTATCAGAAACTACTTTAAAAATTTATACTCCAATAGACTTGAAAACCTGGAAGAAATTGATAGATTTCTAAGCACAGTTAACCTTCCTACACTCAGTCAAGAGGACATAGCAAGCCTAAACCAATCAATAACAACCAAAGAAATAGAAATGGCAATAAAAATTCTTCCACCAAAGAAAAGCCCAGGCCCAGATGGGTTTCCAGCTGAATTCTACAAAACCTTCAGTGAACAACTAATACCAATACTGCATAACATGTTCCGGGAAATTGAAAGAGATGGAACTCTTCCAAATTCCTTCTATGAGGCCAGTATCACATTAATCCCCAAACCAAATAAAGATACCTCAAGAAAGGAAAACTACAGACCAATATCCTTAATGAACATAGATGCAAAAATTCTAAACAAAATACTAGCTATACGCATTCAAAACTATATCAAGAGAATAATACATCATGACCAAGTCTGTTTCATCCCAGAAAAACAAGGCTGGTTCAACATACGCAAATCAATACATGTTATTCACCACATAAATAGAACCAAGAACAAAAACCACATCATCATAGCAATAGATGCTGAAAAAGCATTCGACAAAATCCAACACCCATTTATGTTAAAAACACTGCAAAAAATTGGAATAGAAGGAAAGTACTTCAACATCATCAAGGCAATATACTGCAAACCCAAAGCCAACATTATATTGAATGGGGAAAAACTGCAAGAATTTCCGCTACAGTCAGGAACAAGACAAGGATGCCCACTATCACCACTCCTTTTCAATATAGTCCTTGAGACTCTTGCTGCAGCAATCAGACAAGAGAAGGAAATCAAAGGAATTCACATAGGAAGAGAGGAATTAAAATTATCCTTATTCGCAGATGACATGATCCTTTATCTGGAAGACCCAAAGAACTCAACCAAAAGACTTCTGGACCTGATTGACAAATTCAGCAAAGTCGCAGGTTACAAAATCAACCTAAAGAAATCAGTGGCTTTTCTTTATCCCAACAACGAATACACAATGAAAGAAATAAAAACAACAATTCCATTCACTATAACCTCAAAACCAATAAAATACCTAGGAATAAACCTAACCCAAGATGTAAAAGACCTCTACAACAAAAACTATAAAACATTAAAGAAAGAAATTGAAGAAGACCTTGGAAGATGGAAAGATCTCCCGTGCCCATGGATAGGCAGAATAAATATCATCAAAATGGCCATTCTGCCAAAACTGATCTATAGGTTCAATGCAATTCCCATTAAAATACCAGTGAGATTCTTCAGAGACCTAGAAAAATCAATCATGAATTTCATATGGAGAAAGAAAAGACCTAAAATAGCCAAAGCAATTCTCAATAACAAGAAACACGCAGGAGGCATTACAATCCCAGACTTCAAACTATACTACAGAGCAATAGTAGTAAAAACAGCATGGTACTGGCACAAAAACAGATATACTGACCAGTGGATTAGAATAGAAGATACAGAAACAAACCCACACATCTTTAGTCAATTAATCTTTGACAAAGGGGCCAAACACATACGCTGGAGAAAAGCCAACCTTTTCAACAAGTGGTGCTGGGAGAACTGGCTAACCATTTGTAAAAAGATGAATCTAAACCCCTATATCTCACCAAACACAGGAATCAACTCAAGATGGATCAAAGACTTAGAAATTAGACCTGAGACTGTGAAGTTAGTAGAGGAGAGCATAGGTTCAACACTACAACATATTGGCACAGGCAGTAACTTTCTCAACAAAACCTCCAAAGCTCAGGAAATTAAAGCAAGAATAAACAAGTGGGATAACATCAAACTAAAAAGTTTCTTCTCATCAAAGGAAACTATCAATAACCTAAAGAGGAAGCCTACAGAATGGGAAAGGATCTTTACCAGCCACCATTCTGATAGGGGGCTAATATCCAGAGTATACAAAGAGCTCAAAAGACTCTACACTAGCAAAACAAACAACCCAATCAAGAAATGGGCAAATGAACTAAATAGACACTTCACAAAAGAAGAGATACAAAGGGCTAATAGATACATGAAAAGATGTTCTTCATCACTGGCCATCAGGGAGATGCAAATCAAAACTACACTGAGATTCCATCTAACCCCAGTCAGAGTAGCAAGCATAAAGAAATCAAATAACAATAAATGCAGGCGAGGATGTGGGGAAAGAGGAACTCTTTTACACTGTTGGTGGGAATGCAAACTAGTTCAACCACTATGGAGATCTGTGTGGAGATTCCTAAGAAAGTTGGGAATAGATCCACCATATGATCCAGCTATACCACTCCTGGGTATCTTTCCAAAGGGGTTGAATTCAGAGAACTACAGCAACATATGCATACCTATGTTCATAGCAGCACATTTGTAATAGCCAAAATATGGAACCAACCCAGATCACCATCAACAGATGAATGGATAGCAAAACTGTGGGAAATACACACAATGGAATTCTATTCAGCCATAAAGAAGAACAAAATTTTATCATTTGCAAGAAGATGGAAAGCCCTGGAGAACATTATGTTAAGTGAGATCAGCCAAGCACAAAAGAAGAAGATACATATGTTTCCTCTAATATGCCCAAACTAGGAAACACAAAGAATACCAGTGGGACTCCAGATATTGAAGGGGAAATACTAGCTAAGTTTGGATGGTAAGATAGGAGAGGAGGAAGGCCGGTCTTGATTAATGAGGGTCTACACCTGAACATGTGTAAAATTATGAATAAGACATGGTTAACCTGGACAACCATTGGTGGGAGGGGGGAAGGGAAAATGGGGGCGGGGGGGTGAGGGCACCAAATATAGTATAAATGTATACTATTTATGTTCAATAAAAAAATAAAATGGTATGCTCACATATCCAAAAATAATAATAATAATAATAATAATAATAATAATAATAATAATAATTTTTTTAAATGAGCCTATGGTGAGTACTAGCAGGATGCAGAGGTGACACCTCTTTCTAGAGGGTTTGAAAATCTCCATATAACTCTATCAACTAAAGATTGTTAAATAGTGTTTTATTGGTCTGATCACTATTTTCAAATTTTTTATTTTTACTATTTTTGTTTTCCTGGGGATTGAACCCAAGAGCATTTTACCTCCTAGCTACACCCCCAATCCTATTTTTTATTCTTTGTTTTGAAATAGGATTTCCATAAGTTGCAGAGGGCCTAAGTAGCTGAGGCTGGCTGTGAACTTGGATGGTTTTGTCTTAGGCTCCCAAATTTTTTAGAGTGCTCATATAAAAGATGGATAGTTATTCCCATCAAAGCAATATAAACAACTACACATTTTCCCAAGCCCTGATTTCCAGCAACCTTTGTTGTCTTTTAGTAAAGACCCCAAAACAAAGCCATTTTACAGTATTGTTTCCCTATATTCCAACAACCTAGAAGGTCACTCAGTAGACTCAAATGCTGTAGATCCTAAAAAGCCAAGAGCATTTCAAAGTGTTAATTATGTTTTATGTTTAATTTAATAATTAAATTTTATTTTATCCCTGAAAATAAAAATGCCAAATAAATGTCATTAGTATTTTAAAACATTTCCTGCTGGAGAAAAACCTTAAAATCAATGAACACTGTATTTGAAGACTTCCTGCAGATGTAAATATAATCTTGATTGACTCTTTACCTAGGAAAAACCGGCATATGATAATATTTAGGGACATTTTTACTTACTTTAATCTCATGAATAGATCTTAAGTTTACATAGCTGTTAGATATACTTAAGTCACATAAACACAGAGGCATTTGGTTGTTGTTTTTATTTTTTGAGTGCTTATTTTAGTGCCATGTAGACAATATACAGAAACATTATACACATAGCACAATAAAATCAACAGGTGGGGGAAAGAGAGTTAAGACAGTAGGAGAGAAAAATACAAAAAAGAGACTCCAAAAGCCTCTAGTTAAACAAAACAAAAATGCATCAGAACAGAAAATATATGCTCACAAACTCAGGAGTGGTAGAACTGGACTGTATGGTGGGTCTATTCCTAGCTTTCTTAGGAATCTCCACACAGATCTCCATAGTGGCTCAACTAGTTTGGACTCCCACCAACAGTGTAAAAGAGTTCCTCTTTCCCCATATCCTCTCCAGCATTTGTTGTTATTTGATTTCTTTATGCTTGCCACTCTGACTGGCGTTAGATGGAATCTCAGTGTAGTTTTGATTTGCATCTCCCTGATGGCCAATGATGGAGAACATCTTTTCATGTATCTATTGGCCCTTTGTATCTCTTCTTTTGTGAAGTGTCTATTCAGTTCATTTGCCCATTTCTTGATTGGGTTGTTTGTTTTGCTAGTGTAGAATCTTTTGAGCTCTTTGTATATTTTGGATATTAGCCCCCTATCAGAGTGGTGGCTGGTAAAGATCTTTTCCCATTCTGTATGCTTCCTCTTTAGGTTACTGACAGTTTCCTTTGATGAGAATAAACTTTTTAGTTTGATGCCATCCCATTTATTAAGTCTTGCTTTAATTTCCTGAGTTTTGGAGGTTTTGTTGAGAAAGTTACTGCCTGTGCCTATATGTTGTAGTGTTGAGCCTATGCCCTCCTCTAATAACTTCACAGTTTCTGGTTCAATTATTAAGTCTTTAATCCATCTCGAGTTGATTCCTGTGCATGGTGAGAGGTAAGAATTTAATTCCATCTTTCTACATATGAATAGCCAGTTTTCTCAGCATCATTTGTTGAAAAGGCTGTCTTTTCTCCAGTGTATGAGTTTGGCCCCTTTTGTCAAAGATTAATTGACTAAAGATGTGTGGGTTTGTTTCTTTATCTTATATTCTAATACACTGGTCAGTATACCTGGCATTGTGCCAGTACCATGCTGTGTTTACTACTATTGATCTATAGTATAATTTGAAGTATGGGATTGTGATGCCTCCTGCGTGATTCTTATTACTGAGGATTGCTTTGGCTATTCTGGGTCTTTTCTTTCTCTGTATAAAGTTCATGATTGATTTTTCTAGGTCTCTGAAGAATGTCACTGGTATTTTAATGGGAATTGCATTGAATATATAAATCACTTTTGGCAGAATGGCCATTTTGATGATATTTATTCTGCCCATTCATGAGCACGAGAGGTCTTTCCATCTTCCAAGGTCTTCTTCAATTTTTTTCTTTAATGTTTTATAGTTTTTGTTGTAGAGGTCTTTTACCTCTTGGGTTAGGTTTATTCCTAGATATTTTATTGGTTTTGAGGTTATAAGTGAATGGAATTGTTTTCTTTGTTTCTTTCATTGTGGATTCATTGTTGGTGTAAAGAAAAGCCACTGATTTCTTTAGGTTGATTTTGTATCCTGTAACTTTTCTGAATTTGTTAATCAGCTCTAGAAGTCTTTTGGTTGAGTTCTTTGGGTCTTCAAGATAAAGGATCATGTCATCTGCAAATAAGGATAATTTTAATTCCTCTCTTCCTATTTTAATTCCTTTGATTTCCATCTCTTGTCTTATTGCTGCAGCAAGAGTCTCAAGGACTATATTGAAAAGGAGTGGTGATATTGAGTATCCTTATCTTGTTCCTGATTTTAGGGGACATTTTTGCAGTTTTTCCCCATTCAATATAATGTTGGCTTTGGGTTTGTTGTATATTGCCTTAATGATGTTGAGATATATTCCTTCTATTCCAATTTTATGCAGTGTTTTTGACATAAATAGGTGTTGGATTTTGTCAAATGCTTTTTCAGCATCTATTGCTATGATGATGTGGTTTTTGTTCTTGATTCTATTTATGTGGTGAATTACATGTATTGGGTTTCATATGTTGAACCAGCCTTGTTTTTCTGGGATGAAGCCAACTTGGTCATGCTGTATTATTCTCTTGGTATGGTTTTGAATACATATGGCTCGTATTTTGTTTAGAATTTTTGCATCTATGTTCATTAAGGTTATTTGTCTGTAGTTTTCCTTTCTTGAGGTATCTTTATTTGGTTTGGGGATTAATGTGATACAGGCCTCATAGAAGGAATTTGGGGGAGTTCCATCTTTTTCAATTTCCTGGAATAAGTTATTTAGTACTGGTATTATTTCTTTACTGAAGGTTTTGTAGAATTCAGCTGGAAACCCATCTGGGCCTGGGCTTTTCTTTGATGGAAGAATTTTTATTGCCATTTCTATTACTTTGTTTGCTGTTGGTTGGTTTAGGCTTGCTATGTCCTCTTGGTTCAGTTTAGGTAGGTTAATTGTGCTTAGGAATCTGTCAATTTCATTTGTGTTGAGTGTTCCACATTTTAACTCATTGGTTAATTTAAAAAATTGTTTTGAAGTGCCAGGTAACTATAAAAAAATGGATATTTCCTGCTTCAAAACCAATGTGAATCTACAATTATGAGACAGGATGGTGGTGATAACTGGCTATACAAAAAGGTGGACCTGAGCATGATGATGGTTTTACAGAATAGATAACATGTAAATGAAGCTCACTCAGCAAAAAACCATGGGAGGAAGCTCATCTGCATATGAACATAATGTTAGAACAAGTCTAGGTTCAGCAGCAAGTTCACCGGATGGCTCCAGAACAATGCACTCAACAGCCCACCAGGCTCCAGAGAGGAGCGGCAGACAGCGAGCCGAGGTGAGCCGCTGTGGAACATCCGGGAGGAATTCGGCAGATTTTTCTACGCAGGAAGCATCTAAAGCTCCCAGTGGCTGGGCTCAGCACACGCTGCAGGGACTCAGAGCGGAGCTCAAAACCAGAGAAGAAATACGCCAGACTCACAGCCGAGGGTGTGGCAGCGGCACCATAATGCCACCTGCAGCAGCAGCAGCAGTGAATTCACCGAGTCCACTTCAGCTCCATCTGCACAGTCAACAACAGTGAGTCAAATTGCAGGCCCCAGAGGAGAAATCCCAGTACTGTATTCCCAGGGACTTGACCCAGTGGGGGAGTGGCAGTGGCAGAGATATCACACCATAGGAAAACACCCAACTGGGCACCCTCCATGGTCTAAAGCAGCCTTGATTGACTCCCTGCTTCTGAGACTCTGCGATACAACCCAGTAAAGGAGTAAAGGGTCTGAGATACCACAGACTCAAGATACAGAGCACCTTAAGTGAAGTTGTAGTGACCCAAGGGAAGAACCCAGAGAAGGCACAAACTCCCAAAATCATGGGAAAGAGGGATAACAATAGAGCAATGGATGCCCACAACTCTACAACATCAGAACCCAATAAAACAGAAATTCAGAGATTTATAGAAGATCAAATCAGGAAAATAACTGTAGATAATAGAGGTGTTTTGAAAAGAATTCAGAGAGAGACAAAAAGAGATAAAGGATGCAATTAATGAAGTAAAGTCCTCAATTCAAACTACAAACAACCGATTAGACCACATGGAGAACATAATCTCGCTCTTAGAAGATGATCAATTCAAAAATGAACGCATAGTTTCTAATCTAGAAAAAAATATCCCACAGCAGGAATCTGACATTGAAGAAATATGGGACCGTTTTAAGAGAGCAAACCTAAGAATAATTGGATTAGAGGAGGGAAAAGAAGGTGAAACCAAAGCGATCAATAATCTCTTCAAGTAAGTAATAGCAGAAAATTTTCCAAACATAGAGCAAGAGGTCGATACACAAGTCCAGGAAACTTATAGAACTCCCTTTAGACAGGATCGGAGAAGAGGATCCTCACGCCATATAATTGTCAAAATGACCAGTGTGGAAGCCAAGCAGAGAATCTTAAAGGCAACAAAAACTAAGGGCCAAGTGACATTCAGAGGCAAACCAATTAGAATCACTCCGGACTTCCCAAACCAAGTCATGAGAGCCAGAAGGGCTTGGAGTAACATATTTCAAACTCTGAAAGAAAACAACTTCCAGCCAAAAATTTCCTACCCAGCAAAACTTTCTATCAAATTAGATGGAGAAATAAGAAGCTTTCATGACAAACAGAAACTGAAGGAATTTATGTCTTCAAAACCAGTGCTAGAGAAAATACTCAAAGAGATTAAGTACAAAGAAGAAATAGGTAACACACACCAGAACCAGAGAAACAAGATTTTCCATCCAGCAGACAACTAGGATTGGTTATCTGTGGAGATTCATTATTTATGTTAGACTTTTACCTATCTCTAAATTGTATTGTTTGCTTTTATTGTTGTTAATTTTTAGGATTTCTAGTTGAAATATTAATATACCTTCAGATATAGCATTTGGAAATATTTTATGCCATTCTATTAGTATCTTTTAAATCTGTTTACATTGTCTTTGGATATACAATTTTTTTATTTTTTAGGGAGTTTTTATACCCTTCAGTTGCCTGTGCCATTGAAATCATATCCAAGAAATCACTGCCAATTTCAATGTTGTGAGGTTTTATGACCCAGATTTTCTCCTAAAAGTTTATACTCTTAAGATTTATATTTAGGTCTTTTATCTATTTTGAGTTAATATTTGTATATGGGATTAGGTAACGGTCCAATTTTATTCTTTTTCATGTAATTATTATTTTTCAACAGTATTTAGTTAAAAGATTATTAGTTCCTGCACCAAATGTTCATGGAAACTTGTCAAAAATATCTTGACAATATATGGAAGAATTTATCTCTAGGCTTTTTTTTTAACTCCGATGGTTTATATACCTGCCTTTAGAACAGTACTATACTGTGTCAATTATTGTAGCTTTATATGGTTTGAAATCAGAAAATATACACCTTCTAGCTTTGTTGGGTTTTGAGATCGCTTTGGGTATCTAGAGTCCATATTCCATATTAGGATAGATTTTTTTCTGAAAAATAAATATATAAATATAGCATAGTTTCACCTAAAAGAAAAAAAATATTCTCTGGTAAGAAAGAAAGCAAAAAGCAATATTGAAATGTTATCTTTAACTTATCAAAAGCTTGGTATCAGACAAATGAAACTGTTATGTGAGATTATCATTTTAAATTTTGGATAAATTGCTATAATACTAGATGTCAACCACTAAGCCAAGCATGGGAAGGAGGGATGGGGAGGGAATGGGGTGGGGATCAGGTAGGGGGCTGACTGGGCGATGTGTGCATGTATGTCTACAAAAGTTTTTTTTTTTTTATCCCACTATGATGTATGAATACAGTGCACCAATAAAAAAAAAGCAAAAAAAGCAAAAATCTTGGTAAATATTTTACTCTTAGCATATTCTTTTGTCATATATAACTTAAAAATAGCAGTATTCTTATTGGTTATTAATTTGTTTAGAAATTAAATGATTTATGAATTAATCAATGAGTTAAGATGTAATAATTTACAATTACTAGGAAAACATTATTACTTTTAATGGAATAAACACAAGGAACAGACACATGATATTACTATCATACATATATAGACATTTACAGTGAGACTGATAATACTCACTGAAGATAATAGCAACTATTGAAAATTCCTCCTAAGACAATTCAAAATAGATCTACAATTCTGGAATATGAAATCATTTTCTAACAGTGGCTAAAAATCAAATTTAACCAGAAAACATTTTGTTAAAATTGCCTGCAATTTGGGCAATTTTACTTGACCTGTAGCCATGGTAATGAATACTTAGGAGGTACCCAAGCCAGTTTTAAACTGATTAAATCATTCAATGGCCAAGGCCATCTATTCACCAACCAATGTTTGACACTTCTTCCCAAAAGACAGGCAATCAGAGACAAACTCACTACAAGAATTATGCTCCCAATCACCCACAGGCACCAATTACCAAGGCTATCAGTAAATAACCATGCTGCTATAGGAGTCAACCAACCCACTTATCTTCAGGACGTTGGCCGATCAAGGGCCCCACTGTTCCCAAAATCCTATGTAAGATAAAAAGACTGCTATACCGTGGCCTGTATAGCTCTCTCTTGCCATAGAAAGAAGACATTCAACATTTGTCTTTTCATTTTAAATATTAAAAACCCTCTTAGTCCTTTTAAGTCCATAACATTGACTGCCCTTTCTATTTCTCAATAAAATGCAATCGACTTTGCAATTCCTTTGATCTACTTACTATAACTAAAGCTATCATAAATGCCGCAAATGAATAAGTAAGCAATGACTCGTCACGATATTGGACTTTTCTGCCTCTGTGGGAGAAATACAGGCCTGCAGCTCCGCCCCGCCTCGAGGCTGTGAGTGAGCTCCCTGGCGGCCCAGCTGTCAGCTGCTGTGGCCGGTGGTGCCGCGCGCAGCAGGAGCGGTTGCCAGAGCGGTTGCTCCTTGGCCTGAGAGGTGGACGGGGCTGTCAGGCACCGACACCTCCCACCTGGGTGGCGGTGATCCGTGACCCAGAGGGGGTCCATGCCGCCTCGCTGCCTGTCGGGGGTGGGCTCCAGGCGCCCTCCTCCCCGGAGGACGCTGCAGTCGCTCTCCGGAGACGTTTTGAAGGTAGACCTGACAAGACTGTTGAGAGACCAGATGTGAAGCCTACGGGACCATGAGCCAATGACACCGAGGTATTTTGATGGAGTAACTGGAAGCCTTGTCCTGAGCTTAAGTAGGAATGGGGCGGGCGAGAGAAAAGATATCAGGACCTCAGTTGGGGGACCTGCTGAGTTTGCCACGGCCAAAAACTGACCACAGCGCAGTGTCAACACGTAGCTGGACATGTAGGTCTGGAATTGATGAGACAGAATTAGGCTGGAGACAGATTTGGAAAAAATAGTAGAAACAAAGAGGTAAAAGTCAGGAGATAAAAGGTCAAGGGCTGAGCCAGAGCCACTTTATTAGAAAAGGTAGAAGACTAGGACTTGCATGGACCAAAGAAGATGGACCACACAGGCTGAAGGAAACATGTGAGTGACTAGAGTCTAAAAGTGAATGAAGAACCTGTTAGGGAGGACTTCTCCATCGGGGCAAGGATGCTGACAGCGAAGTCAGATGAATTCAAAGGAGTTAGGTCAAGACTTAGCAAAGAGGAAACCATGTAAACCTGGGCACACACAATTTTGAAGGAGAGGTTGAGTGACAGTGACCAGTTGACTCGAGAGAATGCAGGGCTGGGGAGGGGCTCAGGGAGAGCACTTGCTAGGCATGCTTGTCAATCCCAGCCTCCAGAAAGAAAGAAAGAGCAGGACGGAAATTCAGGCAGTGGACACAGTAGAGGAATGGCAGAACTGAGTGAGGAGGAGCTCGGTTTCTGCTTGTTTAGATGCATTTTTTTCAGGTCTTATGCAATTAATAGCTAGACCATTTACAACACTTTAATTTTTTTTCTGGTACTAGGAATGGATCCCAGGGGCATTCTACCTCCAAGCAACATTCCCAGCCCTATTTTTTATTCTTTATTTTGAAACAGGGTCTCACTGAGTTGCTAAGGACCTCACTAAGTAGCTGAGGCTGTCTGTGAACTGCAATCCCACTGTCTTAGCCTCCCGAATGCTGGGATTACAAGTGTGCGCCACCTCACCTGGCTCACTATAACGTTTTAATAACTCGAGCCACCAAAAGTACTAAATTCATAAAATTAAAAACTACACAGTCTTGTGAAAGTTTCGTAGCTACTTACTAGCTGATTATCATTTTGCCTGTATTGTGAATAATGACCACAGACACACTAACATTTACACCTAATTCTACATATTATAGTCAACCATCAGAGTATTAGATTCAAATATGGAATTGTTTGCCAGGAGTAGAAATTCAGAAAAGAATCTTTTATACACTGATTTTTTATAATTATATATGCTAGAACTGTTGAGAAACATGGTGTGTTGTATATGGAGATCAGTTTAGAAAAGATGATGTGTGTATAGTGAGCCTTGAAAGAGGATTCTGTGCATCAAGCAACTTAGTGTCTGTGGCCCAAAGCCAGCCCATTGCCTGATTTTGTAAATGAAGTCAAGAGTCTGAGGAAGGGTTTGTATGCAGTGCTACTAAAGGAATCAAGAGTGTAGTATGTGCTAGTTAAGTACTCTACTGCTGAGCCATATGTCAAACCTCTGAAAATAAAAGTTTTATTGGGATATAGACATTCCCATTCACTTCTTACCTATAATGGATCTCAGACTGCAGTAGAGACCTATGGCCCCTAAAAAACCTAAAATATTTGCTATTCTGGATATTAGCAGATGTTTCCAATTCGGCATATCAAAGACCCTTTATTACTTTAACAGCTTTTACTTGCCTACTGAACCACTGATGAAACATGGATTCCCAGTACAACCCCTAGCAATATTCAGGTTGACTGGGGGTCCTATATTTGTGTGCTCATGCATTGGGAACAAAAACAAAAGTCTACTAACCAGTAGATTGTCTGGGGCTGGGGAGAGCTCCACTGTGGCAGGAAGCTTCTTTTGTAGCTCAGCAGATCTCACAAGTATTAGAACACATTTGCTTAACATGTACCCTCCAACTAAATGGTTTAAGTAGCAACTGTAATTGTGAATTACCCAGGATGCTACTATGCAATTTTGCTTTTGAAATGGTTTCATACTATATCATTTTAGGGATGAGATTGATCACTTACCTACTTTCCTATTGACGAATATTTAGATAATCTGCAATGTTATGATATGAAATTGCAATGATAACTATTCTAAACATACACACATATATTTATGCATGCGACATATTTAAATACCTTTAACATACATACTACATAAACTTCATGTACTTAATGTATATATTAAATATAGTCATTTGTCATATGTAATAGGTAATGTATAATGAGTGCTTTGAGTGCATGTGTGCATGTTTGTGTTGGAAAATCATGATTTTCTGTCCCACAAGGATCCAGGTATGCAAGTGAAGCTGATAGGTTCAAAGAATGATACATTTAAAATTCAGCCGGGAGTGGTGGCACACACTTGTAATCTCATTGCTTGGTAGGCTGAGACAGGAGGATCACACAGGTTTGATTCCAGCCTCAGCTACTTAGTGAGGCTCTCAGCAACTTAGTGAGACCCTGTTTCTAAATAAAATATAAGATAGGTCTGGTAGTATAGCCTGGAGGTAGAAAGCCCTTGGGTTTCACCCCAAGTACCACAAAAAAAATTCAGATACCTGTTCCTAAATTACCCTCCAAAAAGTGTTTTCCAATTGCATGTGTCAACAGTGCATCAGAATAACACTGTCCTCACTTTTGCTGATGCTAGTTTTTATTATCATTTTTATAAATACTTATCATTATAATTGAGGGAAAGGGTGTGTTATTGTTTGTTTGCAGATTTCTGATAAAGCATGCAATGTGGAAAATGCTTCTGCAAGCTTAAATTTTGTTCATAATGAATAGTAGTCTAAATTAAAGTAGGTGTGATAGGACAATAACACCAGGTCCTGTGAAACGTTTCCATTCTCTTACCAGTCCACTGGTTTACCCTCCTCAGGAGGAAACTGCTGGATACCTGGCTCTCCACTATTGTCTTGTTTACTTGACATGCTAGCTACCACAGAAGTGCCTTCACATTCATTTTCTCTATTTTCTTCATTACTTTGGGGTATTGTCCATTTTTTTCAACCTTTCAAGAAAAAGTGTGATACTAAGAAAGCTGGTACCTTTGGTGTTTTTATTGGTGTATTGCAGTCATACATTTTAATGGGGTATAAGATGGTGAAGGCATTCATGCACACATCACTGGTGGCACTTTTCATTGAAAGACTTATGTATTTTTTTTCACTGAGATTGTAACTTGACTCAGTTTAATTATTATGATTTCATTCCATAACAATATTTTTGTACCCACTCTAACTTTATCATTTTGGCAATTTTCTTTCATTTCTGTCTGAGTGAAAACAAGTTTTCCAAGATTTCGAAGAGCTATTCTCGAGTCCATGCTTTTATTTCCATCCACTCCTTGTTAAGTAACACTCCCCAGGGAGAAGTGAACAGAAAAAGACACAACTGCCCCTTCTGTCTTCACTTCCTGGGTCTTCCTTAAACAGGTTGGGAGAATGTGATCTGGGGCTTCAGCACCAACAGGATCCCTTCCCTCTGTACACTGATCTATTCTTTGTCAAGGCCTTTCCCACTTCTCTGTTCATTTGAATCCTGGGATATCCCAAAGAGAAGGTGCTCACTGAAACAGGAGCCACAACCCCAGAGCACAGTGAAAGTGCCCAGCTGCTAGTATGAATAGCTGTGAGTATAAAGCTCCAGGAAGGGAGCTGCTGCCCAGAGTTCATCTTCAATAGCCACACACTTGTCCAGCTGGAGGTACAGAAGGAATTACCTACTGTCCCCATCATCTACTTATAATTGGAGCAAAATCAAGAAAGGTGAGATGATTCCTTAAGGTGAGACGATTCCTTCCAAGCACTTTCACGACAATAACCTAGCATTTATGGCACCAAAAGTGATTAGACAATTCCCTAACACAAGATTAGAAAATGCATCAAATCAATAAGTTAAAAGTGAGACTTTGGCAAAGTAATTTAATGTCTCTTTGCAAGTACAGATGTGTCATGTATGCATAAAGCCTATCTTTGTGTTTTTTTCTTTTCTATAAATTCTTATCTGAAAACTCAATTTCCTCCTTTGGAGTCAAGTTACAAATTTTTCGCTGAGAGTTTATGCTTCAAAGGGACAATAGTATACAGGACAAAATTTACCAAATATGAAATAACATAAGGGAAAAGGCTGATATAACAAATGCACATGAAGGTAGTAAAATTTTTATTTTCTTGTTCTTATTAATTTGGTGCATAGTATATCCATCCTATCAGAGTACTGAGTGTCCAACAGATGCTTGAACACAGCTCTTGGTCCCATCCCCACCATTTCCCTCCCACCTTCCTGACACTCCCCACCCATATCTTGCATATTGAAATTGGATGAGTTGTATACATTCATAGCATCATTTCTACTATTACACTCTTTATGACTTAAGCTTTATCCTTGTACTTTGCTCAGTAATTTTTATAATATCTTATCCCTCATTTTATATTTTTCTCTTGGGCCTGAGGGGAAAAACAAAATTATTTTAAGCAAATATGAAATCTGTAGAACACAACGAATAATTATTTTCCATTTATATAAAGTCTTTGCATCAATAGTTCCTTTCAACTCTTTATAAATTTATAGGCTCTTTAAAATACTACTGTTTTTCTTCTGCAAGGGGAATTTCACTATAAAAAGAAAGATATGATCTTAAGGAAAAAAGAATACTACTACTACAGTTAGTTTTTTTTTCAAAATGGCGACTGAGGGACATAGCACTTCTCAGTAGCTGAAGCAAATAAAGTTCAAATACTTAGAAAGCAGTGTCTTAATCAACAAAACAAATACATACCAGGAACCAAAACAGATCCAAGTACCTCGGCAGAACCCTGAACTTGAAGAAGAAGAAGAACAAAGATCGGACACCGGACCTGCTGCAGATACAATTGGAACGCCCAGCTGCAGGCTGCTTGGGCAGCTGCTTGCACGGCTGCCTGCCTGATATTACTGCGGCAAGATAATTCGGGACTGAAAACGCACCTAGGGCCTCATCTTAAGCAGTGAGCAGCACCCACGTCAGAATTCTGTGTGCTCACCAGCGACTGGAACACAACACAGAGACTCTCACAGAACCTGAACCAAGGAAGCCAGGTACCTGAGTGCGTCTAGAGAAAGTGCGGGTCCTAGCGTGCGCCCCTGCCCCAGCCCCAGCACCGGCCCAAGCATCAGAACCCAGCACTCTCCTAGCGCACCTTGTCTGCGCCCCGGTCCCCTGCTAGTAGTCAGTGCCTGCGCCACTGCCACCCCTAAATCGGAGCCTGCCTGTGTGTCTAGTCCCCGAAACCTTGCCAGAGCCTGCCTTCCAGGCTGTGAAAGCCCTGTGTGCCCCATAAATCTCCTTGGGGCACCCCCAGCTTCTACGTCCCGCGGGAGGCAGAGACCATTGCTGGACACCGCGCATTACCTGTGCACCTGGAACCTAGAGCACCTATCCTGCACCCCTGGCCCACCGCTGGGTGTTCCCACCCACCCGGTAGCCAGATGCTTAGTTCTAAGCAAGAACTCAGCTCAATACTCCTTGGAAGAGCATACCAGCAGCAATAGGCAGCTGAATCCAATCACACCTGGGTCCAGTAATAGCAGCGCACCCAGCCTGCACTCTCGGAATAGGCAGAGCTCCGGCAGTAAGTGTGGGCATCCAGGAACCAGCATCCATTTGCCCACCAATGGTATTTTAACGCATGGAAAAAAGTTCAGCAACATTGTCATTAGTGTAACGCACAGTAAAACCATACCAATATGCAAACACATACCCAGTATGAGTGGTCTATAAAATCAACACAACAAAGCTGAATAGAGCATTTGTGGGTGGAGATGGAGTTGGAGAAGCATGCCTGCCTCAGGTTGTATGTGCTTATGGAAAGAGGGAATAGGATGCTTCTCTGGGAGCCTGAGATTGAAGGATGATAAGTTAAGGACAGCCTCAGCAATGTAGTGAGACTCTCTGCTTTTATGAACCCTAAAGCCCAACTGGAATATGCTGCCTACGTCCTCATAGGGAAAACTTTTTAGACGGTGACAGGAGGTTGCTCTGTCAGGAACTGCTATGCAATTACAATGCACCATTTTGAGCACTGGACATGTTTCAAACTCATGTAATCCTCAATTCTGTGAGACATGTAACAAGAAGATATTTTATAATAAAAGAAACTAGGCAGACAAAGGCTAGATACCTTGCCCAATCTCATACTTATGATCACAGGCAGACCCAAAGTTCAAACCAGAAATTCTGTCTCCACAACTTGTGGATCACAATGTGCTCTGACACTAATATTTGTCTTTAAGAATTTTGAGTGGTATAATAACAGGTGAATTTATAGAATTGTTCCATTCCTGATTGTGACTGTAAAGAGTGAACATTTTCAAATATTTTTTAAAATAGTTAAACAAAGGCTGTTTTGAAAATTGACTTTCAATAAATTACATTTTCATGTTCCTGAAGAAATGTATCAATAGGCACCATTTGTTTCAGTTATTCACCCAATATAGAATAAGCTAGTAGAATGAAGCCAGGATTCTATGCTTTACAATGATCTAATGAATTCATCTCTGCTAAACTGTAAATATTTTATTTCTATGCTTCTGCAACAAAAGTTTCCCCTTTAATAATCTACAATCTGCACATATTAAATTGATACCATGATACCTGAAGTGCTTATACAATCATAGCTAGTCATGGTGACATGGCCAAACATAGGAATAATTAAATTCTGCTCAGTAAAGTCTATGTTTTTATTTTATTCCATAATTCAAAATATCTATCCATGATCATTTATCTTTTATACAATCGTTTGCACCTTCATTTACATTAGGATATTACATCTGTTAACAAATTCAGGGGAAAAAAAAACCTCTTACTATAAAAATATATGGGAATACAAGTTCTAAGGACAATAACTTTACTATAAATCCTCAAAGACAATGATCAAGCTTTCTAATACAAACTCACTAAACTGAATATAAATGTCTTTTTTTATTCTATCATATCCAACAGCAGAAAAATATTTTCTAGACCATTCTATGTAAAACAAAATAACTCTATTAAATCCACATTCTTCCTCCCTTATTGCCCTCTTCACTTTGACTGCCTTTTCCAGAACATGTGAGTTAATAAGTTGTCTCTGCTTCTGCACTACCATCAGGCTTCTCTGGGAACCAGTTACTAAAACTGCTCCTTGTTCGAGTCCCTTGTCCCTCTCCCCATCGACCTTTGAACACCACCGATGCTTTTGAATATCTCTCACTTTCCTCAGACTTTAATATTCTGCTTTGTTTTCAGAAAAGGACATCATTACAAACATTTCTACAGAGGGAGTGAGGAATTGATTTTTTATATGAAAATATTTAACATCTTTATTCATCAGGAAAATGCAGATCAAAAATTCCATCACTCTTCATTTATATGACAATCATCAAAAATACAAATAAAAATAAATGTTGTTGAGGATGTGGAGAATGGGAGTGGAGGAGGAACACTGTACACTGTTGGGGGAATATAAATTAGTACAGACACTATGAAAATAAATATGGAGATTTCTGAAAAATTATAAGTAGAATGCCAGTATTGACACCTCTCCTTTGTATTTACCCAAAAGAATTAAAATGAGCATGATTTAGAGATACAATGTTTATCACAGCAGTTAACAATAGCAATGTTATGGAGTTAGATAAATGGGTAAAGGAAATAAGGTATATATGCATAATGGAGTTTTATTCAGCCATGAAAAAGAATAAAATTGTTTCATTTGCAGTGAAATGGATAAAATTAGATACCATAACTTTGAGCAAAATAACTGAGACTAAGAATATTATTGTATGTTTCCCCTTATATGTGGAAGCTACAGGGGAAAAAGGGAATGCTACTCAAGTAAAAGGGTGACCATTAGGATAGAGGGCAGGGATCAGTAGTAGAGAGGTGTCAGTAGGGTTACTGGGGAGTGCAACTGACCAACTGTGTTACCGGTGGGGTTCAGTCCTGTGGGGGGCAAGTCCACTAGCGGTCGGGGGCCTCAGAAAGATGGGTCAAAAGGCAGGCGGCGTTCTGCAGATCCTTATCTGCAGCGGTTTCTTTCCCTCTATGAATTCCTCAAGTTTTTTAGTTACGACGTTTTGGAAAAGAAACCTGAAGTGGACAAAGGCTTCTTGAGCCAATGACACTTTATTATGAAAAACCCAAGAAATTTATACACTTCACCAGTAAAGTTAAGAGAAAGGGGGGCGGGTGTCTCTTAGCTGGCTGTTGGCCTTTGAAGAATTAACTTCTGTTTCTCTCCAAGGTCTTGCAGATAAGCAGCTCCAGGTGGCAGCCTCCCAGGATAGTCGAGGCTTGGGAGCTTCTCAGGGGAATCTTCTTTTAACCCTTCCTGGAACTTTTCATCTTTTGGGCTCAGTTCATATAACAAGTGTGGGGAGATTTGGTAATTCAGGTATTGGCATCTTATCTTCTGAATCTGAAAGCTTAAGCATACTCACAACACAGTTTGGCAGACAAAATATCACAAACAACACCACAAGGTTTTTAGTTCTAATTGTCAGATGTATTTTCTTAACTGCTGAGCACTCTTTTTTAAACAACAAGCCTATTAAAAGGATCCACTTATCTTTAATAATCCACTTCCCTGTCACAAACTCTCTGCAACCTGCTTCTAACTTTCTAATTCCTTTCTTTCCCAGTTGGGACTTTCTTATGATAAGCTCTTCTTCATGCAAAAATGCTTTTCTTACTCTTACGGTATTTCTTTTCCTTCATACATATATATATTTAGAATGTCTGTCCTTTATTCTGTCATATTCATTTCTAACTATGCGGCCATTTTTTCTGTCTCCTGGAGTGCTCACACTGAGGTAAAAGTTAACAGTCTTTTTCTTTGGGTCTATTGTATTTGGGCAGCTAAGTTGTTTCTTTAAGGTCACACACAAGGTTTTTGTCTGTCTCTTGGCAGGATTTGCCAGAGTTAACGATGAAGGTGGGAGGCCATTTGTGATTGCTGCAGCTGGGGTGCTTATCACAGTACCTGAATTCTGGCCAGTCTCTCATTATTGTTGAGCAGAGCCAAGGACGTTTAAACAAATTATTAGAAAGTTTATCTCCACGGACTCAGTTTCTTTTTATAGTCCTAATTTCACATCACTGGAGCAACTCGTGTAGAAAGTTAAAGGAAATATTAATAGTCATGAAGGGTAAAAGTGGGGGATATTTTGGCCAGAGACGATACCTCTTTCTCGGGGCATTCTGCCGATTAACTATGTGGAGTGGGGGTCTCAACACATAGATGCCGAGGCAGCAGGATGTCTTGGCACAACTGTCCATGTATGTGCAAATATGCCACGATGAAACCCATCAGTAAAAGTGAGGCCCACCAATAAAAAAGTCTTTGGGTATGCAAAATTGTGAAAGTGGACAGTAATTTGTCCTTCTGTACGGTTTTCTTGGTCTCTGTGTCCTTATTCTACCCCCACATCCCTCTCCCTTGTAAACCCACAGCCAAATAGGGCTCCCAATCCAGATTTTCTATATTACAGATAGCATCTGTTGAACCTTATTTTCTGAAGAACTTGTATTCTCTCTGACTTTTCAAAAGACAATAAAGTTAATCAGATGAGCCAACACCACACTATAGTATTACCCAAAGCATTGCCATCCTTCATAGTCCTTTGGAAAGTGCTTGTACAGGACTGAAAATTTTTTTCTTTAAAAAATTTTGATTCTGCTTTAATTTTTTTTCATTTATTTTTTTCATTGGTGCATTGTATTTATACATCATAATGGGGTAAAAAACTTGTGTAGGCATAAATGCACCAATCACTCAGCCAACCCCCAACCAGTCCCCACCTCACTCCCTCCCCATCCCTCACTCTCATGCTTGGTTTAGTGGTTGACTTCGATATGAAAGAGTACATATGCGCTTGAAGCGTTTTGCTCTCCCTATCTCCCATCTCCACAGTTAGGTTGTCTTATTTGCTCCTCTATAGGATCTCTTTTTTTTTCACCTGGAGTTCCTCCTATGACCCCATTCACCCTAGCTTTCACATATTAGGGAAAGCATCCAATTCCTTACTTTTTGTGACTGACTAATTTCACTTAGCATAATGTCCTCAAGATCCATCCATTTCCCTGAAAATACCACAATTGTATTTTTTTATAGCTGAGTAAAATTGCATTGTTTATATATCCCACAGTTTTGTAATTCATCTGTTGATGGACATCTTGTTTGGTTCCATAGTTTGGCTATGGTGAATTGCGCATCTATGAACATAGATACACATGCATTAGTTTGGTAGTTTGGTTTCCGAGAAGTGGTATTGCTGGATCAAATGGTATAATTGTTCCCATTCTTCTGAGGATTCTCCATACTGTTTTCCAAAGTGGTTGCACTAATTTGCAGTCTCACCAACAATGTTTTAGAGTTATCACTTCTCTACATCCTTGCCAGCATTAGTTGTTGTTTGTGTTTTGGATGATTGTCATTCTAGTTGGAGTTAGGTGAAATCTCAGAGTAGTTTTGATTTGCATCTGTCTTTTTGCCAATGATGTTGAGCATTTTTTCATGCATTTATTGGCCAATTAAATTTCTTCTTTTGTGAAGTGTCTGTTTAGTTCACTTGCCCATTTGTTATTGGATGATTTTTTCTTTAGTGTTGACTTTCTTGAGTTCTCTGTATATTCTAGATATTAGTCCTCTATCAGAGGGGTAGATGGCAAAAATCTTCTCCCATTCATTTGGTTCTTGGTTGAGAAATGAGATAATTTAAAATCATTCTCAGAAGAATAAAAAAAAGCGATGGAACTTTCATGCTGCAACTATATTGAAACCCCAAATAAGAAGCAACATGTGCCTTCTCACAGGTTCTAATATTCCAGTGTTGCACAGACCAGAAAATTTTAAGTTCTAACTTTGATGATTATTTCATTCTTTGTGTCTAGTAACTCAGAGAAAAATAGCTATTGTATCTTAATTTAACTCCAGTTATTTATAAATATTACCTCATTATCTCTATACTATATTATACTCCACTAAGTTGTACAATGCACCAATAAAAAATTTAAAAAAAAATAAAATAACAGAAGCATCTCCAAGGACTCGGACAGTGATGGAGATGACAATGCTGCTGCTGCTGCTGATCCTTCTCTATCTGACTCAGAACCATCAGAGAGCTTTGCTAGAAGCATGCGTGATCACCACATTTACCTCAATGGAGAAGGCAAAACTTTCCTCATGTATGCAGAGTGATGAGTCATGATGGGGTTAACTAATATAACATTCTTAAAATCAATAAATTTACTTTTTTAAATCTGTGCTTTGTAATCACACATCTTGATGAATTTTAGCACAATAGAGGCTAATCTACACACTGTACCCCAGTGCTTACCCCACTTATTCTCCCTCTTCAGCTTCCTGTGCTCAACACAGGGATTGGCTTTGATAAGTGTGTGTATGTACATCATGTCCACTGACGTGTGTCCCTGTAAGTCCCCCATCCAGGTCTGCCTAAGTTAGGTTTCCTCCTTCATTCCACTCAAGTTTTTCCTCCCTTGTCTGGATCTACTTTAAATCCAGAAGCTCTACAGAGCTTCCTTGGAAGGCCACTTTGAAGATATTCTGAAAACACAGGCAGACATGCAAATAGCATGTCTGAAAATCAGATCACTTGAGGGGCCAATTAAAAGTTGGCACCTGCCCTGGGGACAGATGGTAAGGAACCTCTTAGAACTTAAGGAAAGATTCTACAGAAATATAAAGGAGGGTTCAGTTCTGGTGGCAAAGATCAAAGGAAAGTTTGACCTCTTCCTGCAACATCATTTGAACCTATCCAAGAGTTGAGGAGGATCCCGACTGTATTGGCCAGCAGAAAAGACGAAGGGATCCACGGGGAATTCAACATGATGTCTGGGCTCTGTGTGGGCTCCACCTATGGCTAACAGGCGGAGGGTTGCTCACTAGGGTGTAGCTACATCTAGGAAGCTCAGCTGCCAAGGCACAGTGCTCTGCTTTGGGAAGAGTAGCAGAGCATAAAAGCCTATACACAGGTGAAATAAATGAGATGGAGCTTTTCAGGCTAAATCTGTGTATGACCATGAAGACTCAGGGATCTGGATCAGTAAGGACAACCTGGTAGTAAAGCTTAATTCATCTTAATTGGACCATAGGACCAATTTTAAAAGTAACACTGCAGCAACACAGTCAAAACACTGATTCAAATAGCCTTTTCTTCTCCATCCTCTTCCTTGTAGAAGAGGATTATGATCCATGTGCTTAAGGAAGCCCTAGGTTCATGGCATATTCAGGGAGGAGGGTGTAGAAGCAGCTTCTAGGGGAAAGTAAGAAGATTTTCTGCTATGCTGGTCTTTTCCAGATCCAAATAACGAATTAGTAAAAAAAATCAAAGGTGACTGTATTTGACTCCCATGCCTAGGAGTTGGACTTGCAGTGCAATGGACCATGCTGAGAACTCTCAGGATAAAAAGTCCTGGGATATTGGTTTGGGGTATTGCTGGGAAGAGCAGTTCCCTAGCATGCATGAGTCCTGGGGTCCTGATATAAAGACTCCTGCACACACTGCAGCTTCTGAAGGTCACTTTTTGCCTGGTTTCTGGCTGATGAAATGGACTAATCCACTGGCATCCCAAAACTATGGGAACTAAACTGAACTCTGACCAGATGTATAAGATGCAACAGTTGTAATGATTGTGAACCTGCATGTAATGTTAACTAGCATTTCAGCTAAACACTTATATATCATAGCCACTGTCTCTAGCATGAGATAATGCCATCCTTCCATAAAAATATTTGGTAAAAACACTGACCCCTCACAGAAGCAAAGATCTGACTTGGTGTCTTGGGTGAAATTTTATTGCTAGCATGAGAGCAGTTCTGAAACAGTAGTGATAACTTAAAAGGTAATTTAGTATAAAACCAAAGTAGCTCCATTTTGTTTCCCCTGCCATTTTGTAACAATTTCTCATAAGCTCTCCACACCTCCCCCCATCCCCAATATAGAGTTGTTTGTGCAAGGTTTAAAACATGTGGTTCTTGTCAATCAGGATGTGGCTAACCACAACATTCTGGTTGGCCTGAGTAATCACCATATATGGATCGCAGCTGTGTGTTCCCATTCTAAGCTCCTGCTAACAGCTTTTTGGCTTCTGTATTTGGCTTGCTTGCAGTAGCTTATGTGGTGATTGGGTTAATATGAAATGTGTAAGGATCTGATTGGTCCCTTGTTAGTATAAAAGGTTCCTGTTGCCTAGTGTTGGTGTGTTCCTACACCCATCCTTCTTTGCTGAAGGTACTGCTGCTGCCCAGCTAATAAAGTCTTCCTATTGTAAAGACCCTTGGACCTCAAATCTCTCATTTCTCACTAAACTTGCATATATTTTGGAGGCCCCTGTGAGATTTTTGAGAGAAAATCAGAGTTTCCAGCAGGAATCAAATTTTGCCTCCTCTTGTGGTCCTCTGGGCTAGCTAAGGGAGTAGAGGGATCTCCTGAGACGACGTTCCTAAGCCTCACTCTCTGATGGCACCCTGAGTCCATGATCAGGCACCCTTTGGTGAAGTTGGCTGGAATTCTGGTAGGTCGACTATCTGGGGTGTCCAGACAGGCTAGACGCAGCTGCTCACACCAACTCCAGGGATGGAACGAGATGTTGTCCCAGCCCTGTCAGGACTGACTAGTCTTCTATGTTGTCCAAATATCTGTTGTATCTCTATGTTTGTCCCAATTCTCATTTTGTGGTTTTTGTTCATCCTAATCTGTGCTCTTGCTTCACTCGGCTTTATACCCTTTTTCAATTATGGGTCAGACTCAGTACATGACGTTCCAATGTCCAACCTTTCTTCAATGTTTTCTTGATAATATTCAGGACTTCCAAAACTGTGCCTCAAAACATGGCACAACTGTCGACCCTTTTTTCTCCACAGATTATACGAAATTGATTGGCCAGATTTTAACCTTGGGTGGCCACAAGAGGGTACCATGGATCTCCCTTCTGCCCTCAGAGGGCAGAGGGTCATCTTTGGGTAACCAGGCCATCCTAATCAAGCTCTTTCCTTACCTTCTGATTCCTGTCCTCCTCAGTACCTGCATGGGATCCTCTTATAGCCCTCAGCCTGACCCCATTCTCCCTTTATGCCAGGCCCCTTCGGTGGCCAGTCCCTTCATGGTTTATGTGCTGTTTACTACTAGTGACTTGTATAATTGTAAAAAACCAAAATCCTTCTTTCTCTGCATTCCCCAGGGTATCATCTGCCTCCTCAAGTCTATCTTTTTCACCCAACAGCCTACTTGGGACAACTATCAGCAGCTCCTCCAGACTCTATTCACCTCTGAAGAGTGGGAGCAGGTCTGCCATGAAGCACAGCAAGCAGTCCTTGGCCCTGATGACCACCCTACTACTGACCCTACCCAATTGGAGAATGTCTTTCCAAAGGCTCACCCCAATTGGGATCACAGTGAGGATGAAGGTAAGGAGTCTCTAGACCAGTACCACCAGACTTTCTTGCAAGGGGTCTGGGAAGCCACCTATAAGTCCACAAATTTGTCCAAGTTGAGTGAAACTGTACAAAGCCTTTCAGAAGCACCCAGTGCTTTCTTGGAGTGCCCCTGAAAATAGGCCATAAATCTGGCTTTTGTTTCTCAGTCGGCCCCAGATATCAGAAATAGTTACAGAAATTAGAAGGATTCAAGGGTAAGGTACTGTCAAAATTAGTGGAAATTGGTCAATAAGTCTTTGATAACCAGGACCCCTCAGAAAACAGAGAAGTGAGGTACCTGCCTAAGATTCTCCTAGCTGGCTTGGGGGATAGCTCCTAGTTCTAAAAAGACTCTCCTAAAGGAAAACAGAAGTCCAAAGAAGAACCTCTGCTGGGAAGGAACCAGTGTGCCTGCTGTAAGGAAGAAGGTCGTTGGAAGAATGAATGTCCTAACAGAAAGAAGGGCCCAACAACTGGACTCCAGTTACAAAATGAAGAGGACTGAGGAAGTCAGGGCTCCTCTATAATGAGCCCCTGGGATCCCGGGGTAACCTGGATACAGAGAGCATACCTGTCAATTTTCCGGTGGACACTGGAGCCACTTTCTCAGTTCTAACCCAGCCTGCTGGGCCTTTGCCAAAGGATAAAGTGCCTATCCAGGGAGCAACAGAAAAAACCCAGAACTATCCATGGACAAAAGAGAGAATTACTAACCTAGGAAAAGGGATGTTCATCCACTCATTTTTGGTGATGCTAGAGTGTCCCTACCCTCTGCTGCAGCATGATTTGTTGCAAGAACTTCAGGCCACCATTTTCTTCCAAGGGTATGAGGCTTCTTTGAGCTGGCAAGCCCCATCACACATCTTAGTGACTTGTCCCTTGAGGGAAGAATATTTGTTAAATGATTTTCAAGTAAATTAGATAAACAAGAACAGACTGATCTTTTGGCTGAACTAAAACTCAAGGTCCCTCAGGTCTGGGCAGAAGACAATCCTCTGGAAATGGCAAGACATTGACACCCCTATTGTGGTTCAGTTGGGCAGCAATGCCACCTCAATAAGAATAAGACAATACCCGATAAGTCTAAAAGCCCGGAAGGGAATAACTAAACATATTAATAGAATTCTCAAGGCTGATATTTTAACCCAGTGCAAGTCCCCATGGAACACCCTACTGCCTATACAAAAGCTGGGCACTGACAATGATCGACCGGTCCAGGATCTGAGGGAAGTAAACAAAAATGGAAATCCTACACCCCACTGTGCCCAATTCTTATACTCTTCTCAGCTTCCTACCACTGAGCCATGTCATCTACAGTGTCCTGGACCTAAATGATGTGTTCTTTAGCCTTCCATTTGGCTGAGGTGAGTCAGCCCCTCTTTGCCTTTGAATGGACAGATCCTGAGTGGGGATTCTCAGGACAGCTCACATGGACAAGGCTGCCCCAGGGGCTTAAAAACTCACTGACTCTGTTCAATGAGGTGTTAATCCAAGGCTTACAACCTTCTAGGCATGCCCATCCAGAAGTTATATTACTTTAGTATGTAGATTATTTGCTTTTGGCAGCTAGGACTGTATCTGAGTGCCACACAGCTACTCTGAACCTGCTGGAGACTCTTCAAGAACTGGGTTACCGAATTTTCACCACAAAGGCCCAGGCCTGCTGCCTCTAGGTCACCTACTTGGGATATTTATTTAAAGAAGGAGGCCTGAGCCTCTGCTTACATCAGATTCAGGCTATTACACAAATCCTAAAACACCAAATCCATGAGTTTCTGGGGCTGCTGGATACTGTTGGCTTTGGATTACAGGGTTTGCAGAAATTGCTAAGCCGCTCTATGAAGCCACCAAAAGGAAGGGAAAGAAAATACAATGAACAAAGGTCAAACATGAGGCCTTCCAGGTGCTAAAAAGAGCTTTGACTCAGGCACTAGCCTTGGCCCTCCCCAATTTGGAGAAGTCTTTTCAACTGTATGTGGATGCAAAGGGAGAGATCTCTAAAGTGGTCCTTGGAAGAGGCCAGTTGCTTAGCTTTTGAAAACGGATGATGTGGCTTCAGAATGGTCCAACTGCCTAAGGGCTGTAGCAGTGACTGCCCTTCTCGTCAAGGAGGCTTCAAAATTAGCCATGAACCAAAAGCTTCAAATAATTGTCCAACATGCCATGGAAACTGTTCTCAGATCCCCCCCCCATCCCAGATGAGTAGTTCTCCAATGCATGATTGACTCATTATCAGACCTTAGTCCTAGATATACAGAGAGTTAAGTTTCTTTTCACTTCATCCCTGAACCCAGCCACCATGCTGCCAAACAGTGTCACTGATACTACCCCAGAACATGATTGTCTGATGACCCTGGAAAAATTCCAGGGGACAAGAATGGATCTGAAAGATTCACCTTGGGATCAGCCAGACCAAAATCTCTTCACAGATTATAGCAGCCTTATCTTGGATGGTATCTGATATGTTGGAACAGCTTTGGTAACAGCTACTAAGGTAATATGGACACATGCACTGGGATATGGGACTTCAACTCAGAAGTGAGAGCTCATTACTCTGACACAATCTCTTTGGTATGGCAAAAACAAAATTATTAATGTCTATACAGACAGTTGCCACTGGCCATGTCTATGGGTCCATATATTAAAAACAGGGACTCCAGACTTCAGAATGAAAAGACATCAAAAATGCCCCTGAAATTCTGGCACTTCTGGAAGCCCTCTAGCTCCCCCAAGAGGCCATCATCCATTGTCAAGCTCACCAGAAAGATAATTTCTTTGAGGCCCAGGGAAATAATTTGGCTGATCAAGCTGAAAAAGCATCGGCACTAAAACCAGTGGGGCCATTACAAATCCTGTCCACAATTCCAGACCACCATCTCCTGGAACACCCACATTATTCAGAACAGGATCCCAGGGAGTTGCAAGACAAGGGAGCAAAGATTGACTTGAGCATGGGATGGGCCATGCAGCCAAATGGACAGATTTATATCCACAAGGCACTAGGAAAAATCCTAGTCCAGCAATTCCATTATTCTACTCACCTGGGAGAGATAAAGCTTTATGAACTCCTAAAAAAGGACTATTACATTATCAAAGGGCGACAGCTTATCCAGGACACTGTGTGTAGATGCTTGATCTGTGTTCAAGTAAATTCCTGGCACCATGGGGGGCCACCACCAAACTCCATGAGTTGAGACATACCTGTCCGGGAGAACACTGGGAGGTGAACTTCATGGAGGTAAATCCCGGCAAATATCAGTACAGGTATCTCCTCGTTTTTGTTGATACCTACTCAGGATTGGTAAAAGCCTTTCCCACAAGCACTGAGACTTCCCAGGTAGTAGTAAAAAAGTTAGTCTTAGAAATCATTCCTCAATTTGGTATGCCCTTTACTGTGGGGTCTGACGATGGCCCGGCCATCATGGCCAAGGTTACAAAAGACTTATCTAATTTACTTGAAATAGACTAGAAACTCCACTGTGCTTACAGACACAAGAGTTCAAGTGTAAAGAATGAACAAGAACCCTCAAGGAAGTCCTCACTGAACTGATTCTGGAGACTGGCGGTAGTTGGGTAGAGCTCCTCCCCTTTGCCTCTGGGTATGGTGTACTCCTTAGGTAAAGGGAATCACCCCTTTTGAAATTCTATTTGGACATCCACCACCAATACTGCCTAAGTTAGATCAAAACACATATATAAATATTAATCAGGATTTGCTTAGTTCATTATAGGCTCTGCATAAAATCAGGACTGGAATTCAAACTGCATTGGCCACCAGCAGAGTAGATCAGCAGGAGAAGCCTACGCAACCGCTCTATGCCTTCCAACCTGAAGACCAGGTGTTTATAAATAAAACTGCCTTCCTCTTCTTTAGAACCTTGATGGATCAGTTTGGTCCCTGGATTATGATTCGCATCATATGAACCTCCATTAAGGTCACTGGAAAGTCAGCGTGGGTACAGTGGATGCATGTAAAGACAGCCCCAGACCAGGATCCTGTGGAGAACACGACATGGAAGGTGGCCTGACAATCAGACCCACTAAAGATAGACTTTTAAGATTTTGGTTGTAATAGCCCTCAACCACCTTATCCTGGTTAAATGTTGGGAGTGTAGCAAATGTCTTTCTTGGGCTACCCCTCTCTATTCATCAAACTTGTTCGCAAGAACTATTACTAGGCAAAAGCTCATGCTCCACTGGTGGTATCACATACTACTAAGAAGCTGTCTTCATAAAGGACAATACACAGGGCTGTGGTGGAAGAATAGGACAAGTAGGGGGGAAAAAAGAGAAGTAGTTTTCTGGGAGCGTCCCTTACCCCCTAATGCAGGGCTGCCTTCCTATAGTTGCAATAATAAGAATATGGGCTATTATGGAAGTAGGCTGCTATGAATCACCCCAAAAGTGTATGGTGAGTGGAATAACCTCCTGGCAGGTAGTATCATCAGGACAAACTGCAGGGAGAATATGCGCTGGGAAAAAAGGTGATATCATGTGTTGGTTTTTGCATCCCCCACCTGGTATGTCGGATGGAGGAGGAGTACAAGACTTAGCCCAAAAAGAGTATATTAAAAAGAGAGTTGAAGCTATCAGATTTGAGCCTGATCTCCCTGAGTACCACCCAGTGCATCTCCCAAAGATGAAAGGGCCCCAGTTTTTGGACCCTGAGACCCAAACCCTGTTGGAAGTAGCTCATGGGCTGTAAAATTCAACAAACCCTACCCTGGCTCAGAGTTGCTGGCTATGTTTGAAAATTCGGCACTTCTAGTTGATTACAACAGCATCTTGGTCTCTTTTCCATCTCAATGCTCCACTCTGTCCCCCAGAGTTGAGATCTCCATTCCTTGTGAGCAGGATCCTGTAATCTGCACAATGAGTCCAGGCACTGAGGGAGATGGAAACGTGCACCATGATTTATGCAGTATTAATCTGTCTCTATCCACTTTGCCCCCAGGACCACTAAGTTCACCCATAAGTGGCACTGTTTTCTTGTGTGGAGATACAGCTTACAGCATCCTTCTGGCTAACTGGACAGGACTGTGCACATTGGCCTTGCTGCTCCCCAGAATAGACATTGCACCCAATAACCAAACTCTACCCATCTCTGTATATGAAAACTTCAAACCCCGAGTTGAGAGAGCTATCCAGCTTGTGCCATTGCTTATAGGATTGAGAGTAGCCACTGTTAAAGAAACTGGGGTAGCAGGAATAGGTACCTCCTTACATTGCTATACAACCATGTCAAGTCAAATGATAGATGATTTGCAGTAAATATCTGGAACTATTCTAGATCTCCAAGTCCAGCTAGATTCCCATGCTGAGGTGCTTTTGCAGAATAGAAAAGATTTGGACTTTCTAACTGCAAAAGAAGGTAGGGCTTGTTTATTCTTAGGAGAGAAATGTTGCTTTTATGCCAATAAGTCTCATATTGTACAGGATAAGATTAAACAGTTACAAGATAATTTAGATAAAAGGAGGGAAAACAGGCAGCTAGGTATTCTGTGGATAGGGTTACATGGATGGCTCCCATATCTTTTGCTTCCTTTGGGCTCTGTGCTAGTAATCTGCCTATTTGTGCTTATAGGGCCTTGTCTCATTAATTGCTTTACTGGATACATACAAAAGCGCATACAGGCAATAAAGTTAATGGTACTCTGAACTCAATACATTCATCTGGCCAACATGGAGAACTAGGATACAGTATAAACCAAAGATTTGCTTTATGAGTAACAAAAACCAGAAGGGAATGTAAAACCAAAGTAACCCCATTTTGTCTCCCCTGCCATTTTGTAACTAAGTTTTCATAAGCTCCCCTTGCCTCCTTCCCAGCCCCTATATAGAGTTGTTTGTGCAAGATTTAAAACACGTGGTTTCTGTCAAAATGTTCAACCCCAACATTCTGGTTGGCCTCAGCAACCACCATATATGGATCACAGCTGTGTGTTCCCATCCTAACCCCCTGCTAACAGCTTTTTGGCTTCTGTATTTGGCTTGCTTACAGTAGCTCATGTGGTGATTGGGTTAATATAAAATGATAAAGGACCTGATTGGCCCCTTGTTACTATAAAAGGTTCCTGTTGCCTGGCCTTGGCACACCCCTACAGCCAAACTTCTCTGCTAAGGGTATTGCTGCTGGCCAGCTAATAAAGGCTTCCTATAGGAAAGACCCCTAAATGCTCTCTTTTTTTTTCAGGTGAACTCACCGCTGCTGTAGCCGTCAGGTGAACTCACCGCTGCCGCTGGCAGTATGGCGCTGCTGCCGCGTCCTTGGGCGTCAGGATGGTGTATCTCCTCTGTGCCTCTGAGCTCTGTTCTCAGTCCGCTTTCTCTCTGGAGCCTGGTGATTTTTTTTTGTTTCTCTGGTGATGGTGTTTTCTGGCTATGAAAGGCGCTGATTTTGTGGTAATGGAGATTGGTTGTTAGCGGGGCTCTTAAGCCCCGCTTTTCTCGGTCGCCATCTTCCTAGAGGTCCTCAGCTGTCCTTTTTTAAACTATCGGGGAAAGAACAAAATCGAAGTTGGGGAAACATAGAACTAGGAATGTACATACCTCTTTATTTTCCTTTCCTCTTCAATTTCTGTCTCCAGTGCTTGTTTTCTGGCAGTCAGATGGTTCTTCTCCAGATGCAGGCTCTCTTTCTGCCCTTGAAGGCCTGTCAAGTCCTTAGTTAATTCTTCCATTTTAGTACTGCTCTCTCCTCTGCCTACTGCAGCTGGCTGAAGGACAGAAACAGAACACTATGGGTGTGGTGCAGGGAAGCTAGGACAAGGCCATCACTGCCAGGAAGTGGTCACCAGCCCAGCCCCTGGTGAGTGGTCTGCAAGACCTCTGAGGACAAACCGCTCAATCCGATGCTCTAGAAAGCCTGGCTCAAGCTGCTGGAGGAAAGGAGAGGGGGTGTGGCCAGGCAAACACTTTTTGGACACTGATGACCTAACCCACAAAACAAAAAAAACTCACATTTGCATATTAACTGGCAGTTTACTAGAAACAACTTTGAGGAAACTTACCAGATGTAAAAGAAGACTATCTCGTTCGTGGGCCATATTTTCTGTTATAGCAATAAGGTTTGCCATTTGCCAGGTCGCAGACTTTTCACTCCTCATGGCACTTTTCACTGACTTATTCAGGATATTAACTTGCTTTTCATAGTCCTAAGAAAGTTCCCTAATAATCATAAATAAAAAATTAATTAGTCTGCATGACTATGGCACACTGAATAGCTGTGTCCAGTAATCTCCATTACTCTTTTCCCTTTTATAGCCACTGATATGAAAGGAAGAGGTAAAACAAAGGAAATAAATTATTCTTCAGCTGTCCTTTGTTTTTAAATATCGGGGAGAGAACACAATCAAAGGTGGGGGAACATAGGACTAGGAAGGTAAATACCTCTTTATTTTCCTTTCATCTTCAATTCCTGTCTCCAGTGCTTGGTTTCTGGCTGTCAGATGGTTCTTCTCCAGAAGCAGGCTCTCTTTCTGCCCTTGCAGGCCCGTCAAGTCCTTAGTTAGTTCTTCTATCTTGGTACTTGCTCGCTCCTCTGCCTCCTGCAGCTGGCTGAAGGACAGACACAGAACAGTATGGGTGTGGTGCAGGGAAGCTATTACAAGGCCATCACTGCCAGGAAGTGGTCACCAGCCCAGCCCCTGGTGAGTGGTCTGCAAGACCTCTGAGGACAAACCACTCAATCTGATGCTCTAGAAAGCCTGGCTCAAGCTGCTGGAAGAAAGGAGAGGGGGTGTGGCCCCGCATACACTTTTAGGACACTGATGACCTAACCCTCAAAACAAAAAAACCTCACATTTGCATATTAACTTGCCTTTTACTAGAAACAACTTTCAGGAAACTTACCAGACGTATAAGAAGACTACCTCGTTCGTGGGCCATATTTTCTGTTATGGAAATAAGGTTTGCCAGGTGCCAGGTCGCAGACTTTTCACTCCTCATGGCACTTTTCAGTGACTTCTTCAGTATCTTAACTTTATTTTCGTAGTCCTTAGAAACTTCCCTAATAATCATAAATAAACAATTAATTAGTCTGCATGACTATGGCACACTGAATAGCTGTGTCCAGTAATCTCCATTACTCTTTTCCAGTTTATAGCCACTGATACTAATGGAAGAGGTAAAACAAAGGAAATAAATTATTCTTCAGCTGTCCTTTGTTTTTAACTATGGGGGAGAGAACACAATCAAAGGTGGGGGAACATAGGACTAGGAAGGTACATACCTCTTTATTTTCCTTTCCTCTTCAATTTCTGTCTCCAGTGCTTGTGTTCTGGCTGTCAGATGGTTCTTCTCCAGAAGCAGGCTCTCTTTCTGCCCTTGCAGGCCTGTCAACTCCTTAGTTAATTCTTCCATTTTAGTACTGCTCTCTCCTCTGCCTCCTGCAGCTGGCTGAAGGACAGACACAGAACAGTATGGGTGTGGTGCAGGGAAGCTAGGACAATGCCATTACTGCCAGGAAGTGGTCACCAGCCCAGCCCATGGTGAGTGGTCTGCAAGACCTCTGAGGACAAACCGCTCAATCCGATGCTCTAGAAAGCCTGGCTCAAGCTGCTGGAGGAAAGGAGAGGGGGTGTGGCCAGACAAACACTTTTTGGACACTGATGACCTAACCCTCAAAACAAAAAACCTCACATTTGCATATTAACTTGCAGTTGACTAGAAACAACTTTCAGGAAACTTACCAGACGTATAAGACTATCTCGTTCGTGGGCCATATTTTCTGTTATGGAAATAAGGTTTGCCAGGTGCCAGGTCGCAGACTTTTCACTCCTCATGGCACTTTTCAGTGACTTCTTCAGTATCTTAACTTTATTTTTGTAGTCCTTAGAAAGTTCCCTAATAATCATAAATAAACAATTAATTAGTCTGCATGACTATGGCACACTGAATAGCTGTGTCCAGTAGTCTCCATTACTCCTTTCCAGTTTATAGCCACTTATAGGAAAGGAAGCGTTAAAACAAAGGAAATAAATTATTCTTCAGCTGTCCTTTGTTTTTAACTATCGGGGAGAGAACACAATCAAAGGTGGGGGAATATAGGACTAGGAAGGTACATACCTCTTTATTTTCCTTTCCTCTTCAATTTCTGTCTCCAGTGCGTGTTTTCTGGCTGTCAGATGGTTCTTCTCAAGAAGCAGGCTCTATTTCTGCCCTTGCAGGCCCGTCAAGTCCTTAGTTAGTTCTTCTATCTTGGTACTTGCTCTCTCCTCTGCCTCCTGCAGCTGGCTGAAGGACAGACACAGAACAGTATGGGGGTGGTGCAGGCAAGCTAGGACAAGGCCATCACTGCCAGGAAGTGGTCACCAGCCCAGCCCCTGGTGAGTGGTCTGTAAGACCTCTGAGGACAAACCGCTCAATCCGATGCTCAAGAAAGCCTGGCTCAAGCTGCTGGAGGAAAGGAGAGGGGGTGTGGCCAGGCATACACTTTTTGGACACTGATGACCTAACCCTCAAAACAAAAAAACCTCACATTTGCATATTAACTTGCAGTTTACTAGAAACAACTTTGAGGAAACTTACCAGACGTATAAGAAGACTACCTCGTTCGTGGGCCATATTTTCTGTTATGGAAATAAGGTTTGCCAGGTGCCAGGTCGCAGACTTTTCACTCCTCATGGCACTTTTCAGTGACTTCTTCAGTATCTTAACTTTATTTTTGTAGTCCTTAGAAACTTCCCTAATAATCATAAATAAACAATTAATTAGTCTGCATGACTATGGCACACTGAATAGCTGTGTCCAGAATTCTCCATTACTCTTTTCCAGTTTATAGCCACTGATATGAAAGGAAGAGGTAAAACAAAGGAAATAAATTATTCTTCAGCTGTCCTTTGTTTTTAACTATCGGGGAGAGAACACAATCAAAGGTGTGGGAACATAGGACTAGGAAGGTACATACCTCTTTATTTTCCTTTCCTCTTCAATTTCTGTCTCCAGTGCTTGTTTTCTGGCTGTCAGATGGTTCTTCTACAGAACCAGGCTCTCTTTCTGCCCTTGCAGGCCTGTCAACTCCTTAGTTAATTCTTCCATTTTAGTACTGCTCTCTCATCTGCCTCCTGCAGCGGGCTGAAGGACAGACACAGAACAGTATGGGTGTGGTGCAGGGAAGCTAGGACAAGGCCATCACTGCCAGGAAGTGGTCACAGCCCAGCCCCTGGTGAGTGGGCTGCAAGACCTCTGAGGACAAACCGCTCAATCCGATGCTCTAGAAAGCCTGGCTCAAGCTGCTGGAGGAAAGGAGAGGGGGTGTGGCCAGACAAACACTTTTTGGACACTGATGACCTAACCCTCAAAACAAAAAACCTCACATTTGCATATTAACTTGCAGTTGACTAGAAACAACTTTCAGGAAACTTACCAGACGTATAAGAAGACTACCTCGTTCGTGGGCCATATTTTCTGTTATGGAAATAAGGTTTGCCAGGTGCCAGGTCGCAGACTTTTCACTCCTCATGGCACTTTTCAGTGACTTCTTCAGTATCTTAACTTTATTTTCCTAGTCCTTAGAAAGTTCCCTAATAATCATAAATAAACAATTAGTCTGCATGACTATGGCACACTGAATAGCTGTGTCCAGTAGTCTCCATTACTCCTTTCCAGTTTATAGCCACTGATACGAAAGGGAGAGGTAAAACAAAGGAAATAAATTATTCTTCAGCTGTCCTTTGTTATTAAATATCGGGGAGAGAACACAAAGGTGGGGGAACATAGGACTAGGAAGGTACATACCTCTTTATTTTTCTTTCCTCTTCAATTTCTGTCTCCAGTGCTTGGTTTCTGGCTGTCAGATGGTTCTTCTCCAGAAGCAGGCTCTCTTTCTGCCCTTGCAGGCCCGTCAACTCCTTAGTTAGTTCTTCCATTTTAGTACTGCTCTCTCTTCTGCCTCCTGCAGCTGGCTGAAGGACAGACACAGAACAGTATGGGTGTGGTGCAGGGAAGCTAGGACAAGGCCATCACTGCCAGGAAGTGGTCACAGCCCAGCCCCTGGTGAGTGGTCTGCAAGACCTCTGAGGACAAACCGCTCAATCCGATGCTCTAGAAAGCCTGGCTCAAGCTGCTGGAAGAAAGGAGAGGGGATGTGGCCAGGCATACACTTTTTGGACACTGATGACCTAACCCTCAAAACAAAAGAACCTCACATTTGTATATTAACTTACCGTTTACTAGAAACAACTTTGAGGAAACTTACCAGACGTATAAGAAGACTATCTCGTTCGTGGGCCATATTTTCTGTTACAACAATAAGGTTTGCCATTTGCCAGGTCGCACACTTTTCACTCCTCATGGCACGTTTTACTGACTTATTCAGGATATTAACTTGCTTTTCGTAGTCCTTAGAAAGTTAACTAATAATCATAAATAAACAATTAATTAGTCTGCATGACTATGGCACACTGAATAGCTGTGTCCAGTAGTCTCCAACACTCCTTTCCAGTTTATAGCCACTTATATGAAAGGAAGAGGTAAAACAAAGGAAATAAATTATTCTTCAGCTGTCCTTTGTTTTTAACTATCGGGGAGAGAACACAATCAAAGGTGGGGGAACATAGGACTAGGAAGGTACATACCTCTTTATTTTCCTTTCATCTTCAATTCCTGTCTCCAGTGCTTGGTTTCTGGCTGTCAGATGGTTCTTCTCCAGAAGCAGGCTCTCTTTCTGCCCTTGCAGGCCTGTCAACTCCTTAGTTAGTTCTTCTATCTTGGTACTTGCTCTCTCCTCTGCCTCCTGCAGCTGGCTGAAGGACAGACACAGAACAGTATGGGTGTGGTGCAGGGAAGCTAGGACAAGGCCATCACTGCCAGGAAGTGGTCACCAGCCCAGCCCCTGGTGAGTGGTCTGCAAGACCTCTGAGGACAAACCGCTCAATCCGATGCTCTAGAAAGCCTGGCTCAAGCTGCTGGAGGAAAGGAGAGGGGGTGTGGCCAGGCATACACTTTTTGGACACTGATGACCTAACCCTCAAAACAAAAGAACCTCACATTTGCATATTAACTTGCAGTTTACTAGAAACAACTTTCAGGAAACTTACCAGACGTATAAGAAGACTATCTCGTTCGTGGGCCATATTTTCTGTTATGGAAATAAGGTTTGCCAGGTGCCAGGTCGCAGACTTTTCACTCCTCATGGCACTTTTCAGTGACTTCTTCAGTATCTAACTTTATTTTCGTAGTCCTTAGAAAGTTCCCTAATAATTATAAATAAAAAATTAATTAGTCTGCATGACTATGGCACACTGAATAGCTGTGTCCAGTAGTCTCCATTACTCCTTTCCAGTTTATAGCCACTGATATGAAAGGAAGAGGTAAAACAAAGGAAATAAATTATTCTTCAGCTGTCCTTTGTTTTTAACTATCGGGGAGAGAACACAATCAAAGGTGGGGGAACATAGGACTAGGAAGGTACATACCTCTTTATTTTCCTTTCCTCTTCAATTTGTCTTCAGTGCTTGTGTTCTGGCTGTCAGATGGTTCTTCTCCAGAAGCAGGCTCTCTTTCTGTCCTTGCAGGCCCGTCAACTCCTTAGTTAGTTCTTCTATCTTGGTACTTGCTCGCTCCTCTGCCTCCTGCAGCTGGCTGAAGGACAGACACAGAACAGTATGGGTGTGGTGCAGGGAAGCTAGGACAAGGCCATCACTGCCAGGAAGTGGTCACCAGCCCAGCCCCTGGTGAGTGGTCTGCAAGACCTCTGAGGACAAACCGCTCAATCCGATGCTCTAGAAAGCCTGGCTCAAGCTGCTGGAGGAAAGGAGAGGGGGTGTGGCCAGGCATACACTTTTTGGACACTGATGACCTAACACTGAAAACAAAAAAACCTCACATTTGCATATTAACTTGCAGTTTACTAGAAACAACTTTGAGGAAACTTACCAGACGTATAAGAAGACTATCTCGTTCGTGGGCCATATTTTCTGTTATGGAAATAAGGTTTGCCAGGTGCCAGGTCGCAGACTTTTCACTCCTCATGGCACTTTTCAGTGACTTCTTCAGTATCTTAACTTTATTTTTGTAGTCCTTAGAAAGTTCCCTAATAATCATAAATAAACAATTAGTCTGCATGACTATGGCACACTGAATAGCTGTGTCCAGTAGTCTCCATTACTCCTTTCCAGTTTATAGCCACTGATATGAAAGGAAGAGGTAAAACAAAGGAAATAAATTATTCTTCAGCTGTCCTTTGTTTTTAACTATCGGGGAGAGAACACAATCAAAGGTGGGGGAACATAGGACTAGGAAGGTACATACCTCTTTATTTTCCTTTCCTCTTCAATTTCTGTCTCCAGTGCTTGTGTTCTGGCTGTCAGATGGTTCTTCTCCAGAAGCAGGCTCTCTTTCTGCCCTTGCAGGCCTGTCAACTCCTTAGTTAATTCTTCCATTTTAGTACTGCTCTCTCCTCTGCCTCCTGCAGCTGGCTGAAGGACAGACACAGAACAGTATGGGTGTGGTGCAGGGAAGCTAGGACAATGCCATTACTGCCAGGAAGTGGTCACCAGCTCAGCCCCTGGTGAGTGGTCTGCAAGACCTCTGAGGACAAACCGCTCAATCCGATGCTCTAGAAAGCCTGGCTCAAGATGCTGGAAGAAAGGAGAGGGGGTGTGGCCAGGCAAACACTTTTTGGACATTGATGACCTAACCCTCAAAACAAAAAAACCTCACATTTGCATATTAACTTGCAGTTTACTAGAGACAACTTTGAGGAAACTTACCAGACGTATAAGAAGAATATCTTGTTTTTGGGCCATATTTTTCTGTTATAGCAATAAGGTTTGCCATTTGCCAGGTCGCAGATTTTTCACTCCTCATGGCACTTTTCAGTGACTTCTTCAGGATATTAACTTGCTTTTCATAGTCCTTAGAAAGTTCCCTAATAGACCAATCTCCATTACCACAAAATCAGCGCCTTTCATAGCCAGAAAACACCATCACGACAGGAAGAGGTTAAACAAAGGAAATAAATTATTCTTCAGCTGTCCTTTTTTAAACGATCGGGGAGAGAACACAATCAAAGGTGGGGGAATATAGGACTAGGAAGGTACATACCTCTTTATTTTCCTTTCCTCTTCAATTTCTGTCTCCAGTGCTTGTTTTCTGGCTGTCAGATGGTTCTTCTCCAGAAGCAGGCTCTCTTTCTGCCCTTGCAGGCCTGTCAACTCCTGAGTCAGTTCTTGCATCTTAGCACTTGCTCTCTCCTCTGCCTCCTGCAGCTGGCTGAAGGACAGACACAGAACAGTATGGGTGTGGTGCAGGCAAGCTAGGATAAGGCCATCACTGCCAGGAATGGTCACCAGCCCAGCCCCTGGTGAGTGGTCTACAAGACCTCTGAGGACAAACCGCTCAATCCGATGCTCTAGAAAGCCTGGCTCAAGCTGCTGGAGGAAAGGAGAGGGGCAGTGGCCAGGCAAACACTTTTTGGACACTGATGACCTAACCCTCAAAACACAAAAACCTCACATTTGCATATTAACTTGCAGATCACTAGAAACAACTTTGAGGAAACTTACCAGACGTATAAGAAGAATATGTAGTTTTTGGGCCATATTTTCTGTTATAGCAATAAGGTTTGCCATTTGCCAGGTCGCAGACTTTTCACTCCTCATGGCACTTTTCAGTGACTTATTCAGTATATTAACTTGCTTTTCATAGTCCTTAGAAAGTTCCCTAATAGACCAATCTCCATTACCACAAAATCAGCGCCTCTCATAGCCAGAAAACACCATCACGAAAGGAAGAGGTAAAACAAAGGAAATAAATTATTCTTCAGCTGTCCTTTTTTAAACTATCGGGGAGAGAACACAATCAAAGGTGGGGGAATATAGGACTAGGAAGGTACATACCTCTTTATTTTCCTTTCCTCTTCAATTTCTGTCTCCAGTGCCTGTTTTCTGGCTGTCAGATGGTTCTTCTCCAGAAGCAGGCTCTCTTTCTGCCCTTGCAGGCCTGTCAAGTCCTTAGTTACTTCTTCCATCTGTGCACTTGCTCTCTCCTCTGCCTCCTGCAGCTGGCTGAAGGACAGACACAGAACAGTATGGGTGTGGTGCAGGCAAGCTAGGATAAGGCCATCACTGCCATGAAGTGGTCACCAGCCCAGCCCCTGGTGAGTGGTCTGCAAGACCTCTGAGGACAAACCGCTCAATCCGATGCTCTAGAAAGCCTGGCTCAAGCTGCTGGAGGAAAGGAGAGGGGGAGTGGCCAGCCAAACACGTTTTGGACACTGATGACCTAACCCTCAAAACACAAAAACCTCACATTTGCATATTAACTTGCAGTTTACTAGAAACAACTTTGAGGAAACTTACGAGACGTATAAGAAGAATATCTCGTTTTTGGGCCATATTTTTTGTTATAGCAATAAGGTTTGCCATTTGCCAGGTCGCAGACTTTTCACTCCTCATGGCACTTTTCAGTGACTTATTCAGTATATTAACTTGCTTTTCATAGTCCTTAGAAAGTTCCCTAATAGACCAATCTCCATTACCACAAAATCAGCGCCTCTCATAGCCAGAAAACACCATCACGAAAGGAAGAGGTAAAACAAAGGAAATAAATTATTCTTCTGCTGTCCTTTTTTAAACTATCGGGGAGAGAACACAATCAAAGGTGGGGGAATATAGGACTAGGAAGGTACATACCTCTTTATTTTCCTTTCCTCTTCAATTTCTGTCTCCAGTGCCTGTTTTCTGGCTGTCAGATGGTTCTTCTCCTGAAGCAGGCTCTCTTTCTGCCCTTGCAGGCCTGTCAAGTCCTTAGTTACTTCTTCCATCTGTGCACTTGCTCTCTCCTCTGCCTCCTGCAGCTGGCTGAAGGACAGACACAGAACAGTATGGGTGTGGTGCAGGCAAGCTAGGATAAGGCCATCACTGCCATGAAGTGGTCACCAGCCCAGCCCCTGGTGAGTGGTCTGCAAGACCTCTGAGGACAAACCGCTCAATCCGATGCTCTAGAAAGCCTGGCTCAAGCTGCTGGAGGAAAGGAGATGGGGAGTGGCCAGGCAAACACGTTTTGGACACTGATGACCTAACCCTCAAAACACAAAAACCTCACATTTGCATATTAACTTGCAGTTTACTAGAAACAACTTTGAGGAAACTTACGAGACGTATAAGAAGAATATCTCGTTTTTGGGCCATATTTTCTGTTATAGCAATAAGGTTTGCCATTTGCCAGGTCGCAGATTTTTCACTCCTCATGGCACTTTTCAGTGACTTCTTCAGGATATTAACTTGGTTTTCATAGTCCTTAGAAAGTTCCCTAATAGACCAATCTCCATTACCACAAAATCAGCGCTTTTCATAGCCAGAAAACACCATCACGACAGGAAGAGGTTAAACAAAGGAAATAAATTATTCTTCAGCTGTCCTTTTTTAAACGATCGGGTAGAGAACACAATCAAAGGTGGGGGAATATAGGACTAGGAAGGTACATACCTCTTTATTTTCCTTTCCTCTTCAATTTCTGTCTCCAGTGCTTGTTTTCTGGCTGTCAGATGGTTCTTCTCCAGAAGCAGGCTCTCTTTCTGCCCTTGCAGGCCTGTCAACTCCTGAGTCAGTTCTTGCATCTTAGCACTTGCTCTCTCCTCTGCCTCCTGCAGCTGGCTGAAGGACAGACACAGAACAGTATGGGTGTGGTGCAGGCAAGCTAGGATAAGGCCATCACTGCCAGGAATGGTCACCAGCCCAGCCCCTGGTGAGTGGTCTACAAGACCTCTGAGGACAAACCGCTCAATCCGATGCTCTAGAAAGCCTCGGTCAAGCTGCTGGAGGAAAGGAGAGGGGGAGTGGCCAGGCAAACACTTTTTGGACACTGATGACCTAACCCTCAAAACACAAAAACCTCACATTTGCATATTAACTTGCAGATCACTAGAAACAACTTTGAGGAAACTTACCAGACGTATAAGAAGAATATGTAGTTTTTGGGCCATATTTTCTGTTATAGCAATAAGGTTTGCCATTTGCCAGGTCGCAGACTTTTCACTCCTCATGGCACTTTTCAGTGACTTATTCAGTATATTAACTTGCTTTTCATAGTCCTTAGAAAGTTCCCTAATAGACCAATCTCCATTACCACAAAATCAGCGCCTCTCATAGCCAGAAAACACCATCACGAAAGGAAGAGGTTAAACAAAGGAAATAAATTATTCTTCAGCTGTCCTTTTTTAAACGATCGGGTAGAGAACACAATCAAAGGTGGGGGAATATAGGACTAGGAAGGTACATACCTCTTTATTTTCCTTTCCTCTTCAATTTCTGTCTCCAGTGCCTGTTTTCTGGCTGTCAGATGGTTCTTCTCCAGAAGCAGGCTCTCTTTCTGCCCTTGCAGGCCTGTCAAGTCCTTAGTTACTTCTTCCATCTTTGCACTTGCTCTCTCCTCTGCCTCCTGCAGCTGGCTGAAGGACAGACACAGAACAGTATGGGTGTGGTGCAGGCAAGCTAGGATAAGGCCATCACTGCCAGGAATGGTCACCAGCCCAGCCCCTGGTGAGTGGTCTACAAGACCTCTGAGGACAAACCGCTCAATCCGATGCTCTAGAAAGCCTCGGTCAAGCTGCTGGAGGAAAGGAGAGGGGGAGTGGCCAGGCAAACACTTTTTGGACACTGATGACCTAACCCTCAAAACACAAAAACCTCACATTTGCATATTAACTTGCAGATCACTAGAAACAACTTTGAGGAAACTTACCAGACGTATAAGAAGAATATGTAGTTTTTGGGCCATATTTTCTGTTATAGCAATAAGGTTTGCCATTTGCCAGGTCGCAGACTTTTCACTCCTCATGGCACTTTTCAGTGACTTATTCAGTATATTAACTTGCTTTTCATAGTCCTTAGAAAGTTCCCTAATAGACCAATCTCCATTACCACAAAATCAGCGCCTCTCATAGCCAGAAAACACCATCACGAAAGGAAGAGGTAAAACAAAGGGAATAAATTATTCTTCAGCTGTCCTTTTTTAAACTATCGGGGAGAGAACACAATCAAAGGTGGGGGAATATAGGACTAGGAAGGTACATACCTCTTTATTTTCCTTTCCTCTTCAATTTCTGTCTCCAGTGCCTGTTTTCTGGCTGTCAGATGGTTCTTCTCCAGAAGCAGGCTCTCTTTCTGCCCTTGCAGGCCTGTCAAGTCCTTAGTTACTTCTTCCATCTTTGCACTTGCTCTCTCCTCTGCCTCCTGCAGCTGGCTGAAGGACAGACACAGAACAGTATGGGTGTGGTGCAGGCAAGCTAGGATAAGGCCATCACTGCCAGGAAGTGGTCACCAGCCCAGCCCCTGGTGAGTGGTCTGCAAGACCTCTGAGCACAAACCGCTCAATCCGATGCTCTAGAAAGCCTGGCTCAAGCTGCTGGAGGAAAGGAGAGGGGGAGTGGCCAGGCAAACACGTTTTGGACTCTGATGACCTAACCCTCAAAACACAAAAACCTCACATTTGCATATTAACTTGCAGTTTACTAGAAACAACTTTGAGGAAACTTACGAGACGTATAAGAAGAATATCTCGTTTTTGGGCCATATTTTCTGTTATAGCAATAAGGTTTGCCATTTGCCAGGTCGCAGACTTTTCAACCTCATGGCACTTTTCAGTGACTTATTCAGTATATTAACTTGCTTTTCATAGTCCTTAGAAAGTTCCCTAATAGACCAATCTCCATTACCACAAAATCAGCGCCTCTCATAGCCAGAAAACACCATCACGAAAGGAAGAGGTAAAACAAAGGAAATAAATTATTCTTCTGCTGTCCTTTTTTAAACTATCGGGGAGAGAACACAATCAAAGGTGGGGGAATATAGGACTAGGAAGGTACATACCTCTTTATTTTCCTTTCCTCTTCAATTTCTGTCTCCAGTGCCTGTTTTCTGGCTGTCAGATGGTTCTTCTCCTGAAGCAGGCTCTCTTTCTGCCCTTGCAGGCCTGTCAAGTCCTTAGTTACTTCTTCCATCTGTGCACTTGCTCTCTCCTCTGCCTCCTGCAGCTGGCTGAAGGACAGACACAGAACAGTATGGGTGTGGTGCAGGCAAGCTAGGATAAGGCCATCACTGCCATGAAGTGGTCACCAGCCCAGCCCCTGGTGAGTGGTCTGCAAGACCTCTGAGGACAAACCGCTCAATCCGATGCTCTAGAAAGCCTGGCTCAAGCTGCTGGAGGAAAGGAGATGGGGAGTGGCCAGGCAAACACGTTTTGGACACTGATGACCTAACCCTCAAAACACAAAAACCTCACATTTGCATATTAACTTGCAGTTTACTAGAAACAACTTTGAGGAAACTTACGAGACGTATAAGAAGAATATCTCGTTTTTGGGCCATATTTTCTGTTATAGCAATAAGGTTTGCCATTTGCCAGGTCGCAGACTTTTCACTCCTCATGGCACTTTTCAGTGACTTCTTCAGGATATTAACTTGGTTTTCATAGTCCTTAGAAAGTTCCCTAATAGACCAATCTCCATTACCACAAAATCAGCGCTTTTCATAGCCAGAAAACACCATCACGACAGGAAGAGGTTAAACAAAGGAAATAAATTATTCTTCAGCTGTCCTTTTTTAAACGATCGGGTAGAGAACACAATCAAAGGTGGGGGAATATAGGACTAGGAAGGTACATACCTCTTTATTTTCCTTTCCTCTTCAATTTCTGTCTCCAGTGCTTGTTTTCTGGCTGTCAGATGGTTCTTCTCCAGAAGCAGGCTCTCTTTCTGCCCTTGCAGGCCTGTCAACTCCTGAGTCAGTTCTTGCATCTTAGCACTTGCTCTCTCCTCTGCCTCCTGCAGCTGGCTGAAGGACAGACACAGAACAGTATGGGTGTGGTGCAGGCAAGCTAGGATAAGGCCATCACTGCCAGGAATGGTCACCAGCCCAGCCCCTGGTGAGTGGTCTACAAGACCTCTGAGGACAAACCGCTCAATCCGATGCTCTAGAAAGCCTCGGTCAAGCTGCTGGAGGAAAGGAGAGGGGGAGTGGCCAGGCAAACACTTTTTGGACACTGATGACCTAACCCTCAAAACACAAAAACCTCACATTTGCATATTAACTTGCAGATCACTAGAAACAACTTTGAGGAAACTTACCAGACGTATAAGAAGAATATGTAGTTTTTGGGCCATATTTTCTGTTATAGCAATAAGGTTTGCCATTTGCCAGGTCGCAGACTTTTCACTCCTCATGGCACTTTTCAGTGACTTATTCAGTATATTAACTTGCTTTTCATAGTCCTTAGAAAGTTCCCTAATAGACCAATCTCCATTACCACAAAATCAGCGCCTCTCATAGCCAGAAAACACCATCACGAAAGGAAGAGGTAAAACAAAGGGAATAAATTATTCTTCAGCTGTCCTTTTTTAAACTATCGGGGAGAGAACACAATCAAAGGTGGGGGAATATAGGACTAGGAAGGTACATACCTCTTTATTTTCCTTTCCTCTTCAATTTCTGTCTCCAGTGCCTGTTTTCTGGCTGTCAGATGGTTCTTCTCCAGAAGCAGGCTCTCTTTCTGCCCTTGCAGGCCTGTCAAGTCCTTAGTTACTTCTTCCATCTTTGCACTTGCTCTCTCCTCTGCCTCCTGCAGCTGGCTGAAGGACAGACACAGAACAGTATGGGTGTGGTGCAGGCAAGCTAGGATAAGGCCATCACTGCCAGGAAGTGGTCACCAGCCCAGCCCCTGGTGAGTGGTCTGCAAGACCTCTGAGGACAAACCGCTCAATCCGATGCTCTAGAAAGCCTGGCTCAAGCTGCTGGAGGAAAGGAGAGGGGGAGTGGCCAGGCAAACACGTTTTGGACTCTGATGACCTAACCCTCAAAACACAAAAACCTCACATTTGCATATTAACTTGCAGTTTACTAGAAACAACTTTGAGGAAACTTACGAGACGTATAAGAAGAATATCTCGTTTTTGGGCCATATTTTCTGTTATAGCAATAAGGTTTGCCATTTGCCAGGTCGCAGACTTTTCACTCCTCATGGCACTTTTCAGTGACTTCTTCAGGATATTAACTTGCTTTTCATAGTTCTTAGAAAGTTCCCTAATAGACCAATCTCCATTACCACAAAATCAGCGCTTTTCATAGCCAGAAAACACCATCACGACAGGAAGAGGTTAAACAAAGGAAATAAATTATTCTTCAGCTGTCCTTTTTTAAACGATCGGGTAGAGAACACAATCAAAGGTGGGGGAATATAGGACTAGGAAGGTACATACCTCTTTATTTTCCTTTCCTCTTCAATTTCTGTCTCCAGTGCTTGTTTTCTGGCTGTCAGATGGTTCTTCTCCAGAAGCAGGCTCTCTTTCTGCCCTTGCAGGCCTGTCAACTCCTGAGTCAGTTCTTGCATCTTAGCACTTGCTCTCTCCTCTGCCTCCTGCAGCTGGCTGAAGGACAGACACAGAACAGTATGGGTGTGGTGCAGGCAAGCTAGGATAAGGCCATCACTGCCAGGAATGGTCACCAGCCCAGCCCCTGGTGAGTGGTCTACAAGACCTCTGAGGACAAACCGCTCAATCCGATGCTCTAGAAAGCCTCGGTCAAGCTGCTGGAGGAAAGGAGAGGGGGAGTGGCCAGGCAAACACTTTTTGGACACTGATGACCTAACCCTCAAAACACAAAAACCTCACATTTGCATATTAACTTGCAGATCACTAGAAACAACTTTGAGGAAACTTACCAGACGTATAAGAAGAATATGTAGTTTTTGGGCCATATTTTCTGTTATAGCAATAAGGTTTGCCATTTGCCAGGTCGCAGACTTTTCACTCCTCATGGCACTTTTCAGTGACTTATTCAGTATATTAACTTGCTTTTCATAGTCCTTAGAAAGTTCCCTAATAGACCAATCTCCATTACCACAAAATCAGCGCCTCTCATAGCCAGAAAACACCATCACGAAAGGAAGAGGTAAAACAAAGGGAATAAATTATTCTTCAGCTGTCCTTTTTTAAACTATCGGGGAGAGAACACAATCAAAGGTGGGGGAATATAGGACTAGGAAGGTACATACCTCTTTATTTTCCTTTCCTCTTCAATTTCTGTCTCCAGTGCCTGTTTTCTGGCTGTCAGATGGTTCTTCTCCAGAAGCAGGCTCTCTTTCTGCCCTTGCAGGCCTGTCAAGTCCTTAGTTACTTCTTCCATCTTTGCACTTGCTCTCTCCTCTGCCTCCTGCAGCTGGCTGAAGGACAGACACAGAACAGTATGGGTGTGGTGCAGGCAAGCTAGGATAAGGCCATCACTGCCAGGAAGTGGTCACCAGCCCAGCCCCTGGTGAGTGGTCTGCAAGACCTCTGAGCACAAACCGCTCAATCCGATGCTCTAGAAAGCCTGGCTCAAGCTGCTGGAGGAAAGGAGAGGGGGAGTGGCCAGGCAAACACGTTTTGGACTCTGATGACCTAACCCTCAAAACACAAAAACCTCACATTTGCATATTAACTTGCAGTTTACTAGAAACAACTTTGAGGAAACTTACGAGACGTATAAGAAGAATATCTCGTTTTTGGGCCATATTTTCTGTTATAGCAATAAGGTTTGCCATTTGCCAGGTCGCAGACTTTTCAACCTCATGGCACTTTTCAGTGACTTCTTCAGGATATTAACTTGCTTTTCATAGTTCTTAGAAAGTTCCCTAATAGACCAATCTCCATTACCACAAAATCAGCGCTTTTCATAGCCAGAAAACACCATCACGACAGGAAGAGGTTAAACAAAGGAAATAAATTATTCTTCAGCTGTCCTTTTTTAAACGATCGGGTAGAGAACACAATCAAAGGTGGGGGAATATAGGACTAGGAAGGTACATACCTCTTTATTTTCCTTTCCTCTTCAATTTCTGTCTCCAGTGCTTGTTTTCTGGCTGTCAGATGGTTCTTCTCCAGAAGCAGGCTCTCTTTCTGCCCTTGCAGGCCTGTCAACTCCTGAGTCAGTTCTTGCATCTTAGCACTTGCTCTCTCCTCTGCCTCCTGCAGCTGGCTGAAGGACAGACACAGAACAGTATGGGTGTGGTGCAGGCAAGCTAGGATAAGGCCATCACTGCCAGGAATGGTCACCAGCCCAGCCCCTGGTGAGTGGTCTACAAGACCTCTGAGGACAAACCGCTCAATCCGATGCTCTAGAAAGCCTCGGTCAAGCTGCTGGAGGAAAGGAGAGGGGGAGTGGCCAGGCAAACACTTTTTGGACACTGATGACCTAACCCTCAAAACACAAAAACCTCACATTTGCATATTAACTTGCAGATCACTAGAAACAACTTTGAGGAAACTTACCAGACGTATAAGAAGAATATGTAGTTTTTGGGCCATATTTTCTGTTATAGCAATAAGGTTTGCCATTTGCCAGGTCGCAGACTTTTCACTCCTCATGGCACTTTTCAGTGACTTATTCAGTATATTAACTTGCTTTTCATAGTCCTTAGAAAGTTCCCTAATAGACCAATCTCCATTACCACAAAATCAGCGCCTCTCATAGCCAGAAAACACCATCACGAAAGGAAGAGGTAAAACAAAGGGAATAAATTATTCTTCAGCTGTCCTTTTTTAAACTATCGGGGAGAGAACACAATCAAAGGTGGGGGAATATAGGACTAGGAAGGTACATACCTCTTTATTTTCCTTTCCTCTTCAATTTCTGTCTCCAGTGCCTGTTTTCTGGCTGTCAGATGGTTCTTCTCCAGAAGCAGGCTCTCTTTCTGCCCTTGCAGGCCTGTCAAGTCCTTAGTTACTTCTTCCATCTTTGCACTTGCTCTCTCCTCTGCCTCCTGCAGCTGGCTGAAGGACAGACACAGAACAGTATGGGTGTGGTGCAGGCAAGCTAGGATAAGGCCATCACTGCCAGGAAGTGGTCACCAGCCCAGCCCCTGGTGAGTGGTCTGCAAGACCTCTGAGCACAAACCGCTCAATCCGATGCTCTAGAAAGCCTGGCTCAAGCTGCTGGAGGAAAGGAGAGGGGGAGTGGCCAGGCAAACACGTTTTGGACTCTGATGACCTAACCCTCAAAACACAAAAACCTCACATTTGCATATTAACTTGCAGTTTACTAGAAACAACTTTGAGGAAACTTACGAGACGTATAAGAAGAATATCTCGTTTTTGGGCCATATTTTCTGTTATAGCAATAAGGTTTGCCATTTGCCAGGTCGCAGACTTTTCAACCTCATGGCACTTTTCAGTGACTTCTTCAGGATATTAACTTGCTTTTCATAGTTCTTAGAAAGTTCCCTAATAGACCAATCTCCATTACCACAAAATCAGCGCTTTTCATAGCCAGAAAACACCATCACGACAGGAAGAGGTTAAACAAAGGAAATAAATTATTCTTCAGCTGTCCTTTTTTAAATGATCGGGGAGAGAACACAATCAAAGGTGGGGGAATATAGGACTAGGAAGGTACATACCTCTTTATTTTCCTTTCCTCTTCAATTTCTGTCTCCAGTGCTTGTTTTCTGGCTGTCAGATGGTTCTTCTCCAGAAGCAGGCTCTCTTTCTGCCCTTGCAGGCCTGTCAACTCCTGAGTCAGTTCTTGCATCTTAGCACTTGCTCTCTCCTCTGCCTCCTGCAGCTGGCTGAAGGACAGACACAGAACAGTATGGGTGTGGTGCAGGCAAGCTAGGATAAGGCCATCACTGCCAGGAATGGTCACCAGCCCAGCCCCTGGTGAGTGGTCTACAAGACCTCTGAGGACAAACCGCTCAATCCGATGCTCTAGAAAGCCTCGGTCAAGCTGCTGGAGGAAAGGAGAGGGGGAGTGGCCAGGCAAACACTTTTTGGACACTGATGACCTAACCCTCAAAACACAAAAACCTCACATTTGCATATTAACTTGCAGATCACTAGAAACAACTTTGAGGAAACTTACCAGACGTATAAGAAGAATATGTAGTTTTTGGGCCATATTTTCTGTTATAGCAATAAGGTTTGCCATTTGCCAGGTCGCAGACTTTTCACTCCTCATGGCACTTTTCAGTGACTTATTCAGTATATTAACTTGCTTTTCATAGTCCTTAGAAAGTTCCCTAATAGACCAATCTCCATTACCACAAAATCAGCGCCTCTCATAGCCAGAAAACACCATCACGAAAGGAAGAGGTAAAACAAAGGGAATAAATTATTCTTCAGCTGTCCTTTTTTAAACTATCGGGGAGAGAACACAATCAAAGGTGGGGGAATATAGGACTAGGAAGGTACATACCTCTTTATTTTCCTTTCCTCTTCAATTTCTGTCTCCAGTGCCTGTTTTCTGGCTGTCAGATGGTTCTTCTCCAGAAGCAGGCTCTCTTTCTGCCCTTGCAGGCCTGTCAAGTCCTTAGTTACTTCTTCCATCTTTGCACTTGCTCTCTCCTCTGCCTCCTGCAGCTGGCTGAAGGACAGACACAGAACAGTATGGGTGTGGTGCAGGCAAGCTAGGATAAGGCCATCACTGCCAGGAAGTGGTCACCAGCCCAGCCCCTGGTGAGTGGTCTGCAAGACCTCTGAGGACAAACCGCTCAATCCGATGCTCTAGAAAGCCTGGCTCAAGCTGCTGGAGGAAAGGAGAGGGGGAGTGGCCAGGCAAACACGTTTTGGACTCTGATGACCTAACCCTCAAAACACAAAAACCTCACATTTGCATATTAACTTGCAGTTTACTAGAAACAACTTTGAGGAAACTTACGAGACGTATAAGAAGAATATCTCGTTTTTGGGCCATATTTTCTGTTATAGCAATAAGGTTTGCCATTTGCCAGGTTGCAGACTTTTCACTCCTCATGGAACTTTTCAGTGACTTATTCAGTATATTAACTTGCTTTTCATAGTCCTTAGAAAGTTCCCTAATAGACCAATCTCCATTACCACGAAATCAGTGCCTTTCATAGCCCGAAAACAATATCACCAGAGAAACTAAAAAATCACCAGGCTCCAGAGAGAAAGCGGACTGAGAACAGAGCTCAGAGCCACAGAGTAGATACACCGGCCTCACATCCAAGGACGCGGCAGCAGCGCTTTATTGCCGGCGGCAGTGGCGAGTTCACCGGACGGCTATAGCATGCCGAGGTGAGCTGCCGTGGAACAGCCAAGTGGTATTTCTCGGCGCAGGGAGCATCTAAAGCTCCCAGTGGCTGAGCTCAACATACGCTGCAGGGATTCAGAGTGGAACTCAAAACCAAGAAGAAATATGCCAGCCTCACGGCCAAGGGCGTAGCAGCGGCGCCATATTGCCACCGGTGGCAGCAGCAGCAAATTCACCGAGGCCAGTACAGCTACATCTGCGTACTCAAGAACAGTGAGTCAAATTGCGGTCCACAGAGGAGAAATCCCAGTACTATACTCCCTGGAACTTGACCCAGTGGGGGAGTGGCAATAAGGTTTGCCATTTGCCAGGTCGCAGACTTTTCACTCCTCATGGCACTTTTCACTGACTTATTCAGGATATTAACTTGCTTTTCATAGTCCTTAGAAAGTTCCCTAATAGACCAATCTCCATTACCACAAAATCAGCGCCTTTCATAGCCAGAAAAACACCATCACAAGAGAAACAAAAAAATCGCCAGGCTCCAGAGAGAAAGCAGAGATATCACACCATAGGAGAACGTGCAACCTGGCACCCCCCACAGTCTAAACAGCCTCTATTGACTCTCTGGGTGGAAGACTCTGTGATACAACCCAGTAAAGAGTAGTGGGGTCTGAAATACTACAGACTCAAGATCCAGAGCACCTTAAGTGAAGTCATAGTGACCCAAGGGAAGAACCCAGAGAAAGCACAAACTTCTGAAATCAGGGGAAAGAGGAATAACACTGGAGCAATGAATGCCCACAACCCCACAACATCAGAACCTGATAAAACAGAAAATCAGAGATTTCTAGAAGATCAAATCAGGAAAATAACTGTAGAAATAATAGAGGTGCTTCGAAAAGAACTCAGAGAGAGCCAAAAAGAGATAAAGGATGCAATTAATGAAGTAAAGGCCTCAATTCAAAGCACAAAAAACTGATTAGAACACATGGAGAACAGAATCTCGCTCTTAGAAGATGATCATTCCAAAAATGAACGCATAGTTTCTAATCTAGAAAAAAATATCCGACAGTAGGAATCTGATATTGAAGAAATGTGGGCCCATTTTAAGAGAGCTAACCTAAGAATAATTGGAATAGAGGAGGGAAAAGAAAGTGAAACCAAAGGGATCAACAATCTCTTCAAGGAAGTGATAGCAGAAAAATTTCCAAACATAGAGGAAGAGGTTGATACACAGGTCCAGGAAACTTATAGAACTCCCTTTAGACAGGATCGAAGAAGAGGATCCCCACGCCACATGATGGTCAAAATGACCAATGTGGAAGCCAAGCAGAGAATCTTAAAGGCAACAAAAACAAAGGGCCAAGTGACATTCAGAGGCAAACCAATCAGAATCACTCCAGACTTCCCAAACCAAGTCATGAGAGCCAGAAGGGCTTGGAGTAACATATTCCAAACTCTGAAAGAAAACAACTTCCAGCCAAAAATTTCCTACCCAGCAAAACTTTCTATCAAATTAGATGGAGAAATAAGAAGTTTCCATGACAAACAGAATCTGAAGGAATTTATGTCTTCAAAACCAGCACTAGAGAAAATACTCAAAGAGATTAACTACAAAGAAGAAATATGTAACACACACAAGGACCAGAGAAACAAGACTTTCCATCTAACAGACAACTAAGATTGGTTATCTGTGGAGATTCATTATTTATGTTAGTTTTTTACCTATCTCTAAATGGTATTGTTTGCCTTTATTGTTGTTAATTTTTAGGATTTCTAGTTGGAATATTAATATGCCTTCAGATATAGCATTTGGAAATATTTTATCCCATTCTATTAGTAACTTTTAACTCTGTTTACATTGTCTTTGGATATACAATATTTTTTTTTATTTTTTAGGGAGTTTGTATACTCTTCTGTTTCCTGTGCCATTGAAATCATATCCAAGAAATCACTGCCAATTTCAATGTTGTGAGATTTTATGACCCAGATTTTCTCCTAAAAGTTTATAGTCTTAAGATTTATATTTAGGTCTTTTATCTATTTTGAGTTAATACTTGTATATGGGATTAGGTAAGGGTCCAATTTTATTCTTTTCCATGTAAGTATTATTTTTCAACAATATTTAGTTTAAAGATTATTATTTCCACCACCAAATGTTCGTGGAAACCTTGTCAAAAATAACTTGACAATATAGGGAAGAATTTAGCTCTAGGCTTTTATTTAACTCCAATGGTTTATATATCTGTTTCAATTATTGTAGCTTTATATGGTTTGAAATCAGAAAATATATATCTTCTAGCTTTGTTCTTTTTCAAGATCATTTTGGGTATCTAGAGTCCATATTCCATATTAGGATAGATTTTTTTCTGAAAAATAAATATATAAATATATGATAGTTTCACATAAAAAATAGAAAAAAATATACTCTGGTAAGAAAGAAAGCAAAAAGCAATATTGAAATGTTATCTTTAAGTCATCGAAAGCTTGGTATCAGACAAATGAAACTTTTATGTGAGATTATCATTTTTAATTTTGGATAAATTGCTATAATACTAGATGTCAACCACTAAGCCAAGCATGGGAAGGAGGGATGGGGAGAGAATGGGGTGGGGATCGGGTGGGGCTGACTGGGCGATGTGTGCATGTATGTCTACAGAAGTTTGTATTCCACTATGATGTATAAATACAGTGCACCAATAAAAAAATAAAATAAAATAACATAAAAAAAGAAAGTTCCCTAATAATCATAAATAAAAAATTAATTAGTCTGCATGACTATGGCACACTGAATAGCTGTAGTATAAAAACACCCAGAATGTTAATACCATTCCTGGGATTAGAGTGTATGTAGTTTAGTGGTAGACCACTTGCCTAGCATGTGCGAGGCCTTGGGTGCAATCCCCAGCACCATTCAAAAATGAAAAATGAAAAATCAAATGCTATTGTTCAACAACCTATATTTTTGACTCAGTTTCAGGGTGAGATGAGGTAAGTGGATTTTGTTTGAAACAAAGCAGAAGTTTTGACCCCAAATCAGGTTACCAGAACTCATAAAATACGTATCAAAGAGTAGGCTAGTTAAATATCATTCCATTAACATTTTGGCTCATGTCATGGAAGGTACTTTTAAAAGAAGGATTCAGCAATTCCAAAGTAGATTCTGGGAAAGTGGTTAAGAAAGAGCTGCTACAACGTTCAGGTCTTATGGTTGGCATCTGATCACCAACAGTAATGGAAATGCACATCTGAGAAATGTTTAAGGTTTTACAAAGGCTTTTGCTGTACTTGTATTCTGATGTCCAGTAATCTCCATTACTCTTTTCCAGTTTATAGCCACTGATACGAAAGGAAGAGGTAAAACAAAGGAAATAAATTATTCTTCAGCTGTCCTTTTTTAAACTATCGGGGAGAGAACACAATCAAAGGTGGGGGAATATAGGACTAGGAAGGTACATACCTCTTTATTTTACTTTCCTCTTCAATTTCTGTCTCCAGTGCCTGTTTTCTGGCTGTCAGATGGTTCTTCTCCAGAAGCAGGCTCTCTTTCTGCCCTTGCAGGCCTGTCAACTCCTGAGTCAGTTCTTGCATCTTAGCACTTGCTCTCTCCTCTGCCTCCTGCAGCTGGCTGAAGGACAGACACAGAACAGTATGGGTGTGGTGCAGGCAAGCTAGGATAAGGCCATCACTGCCAGGAAGTGGTCACCAGCCCAGCCCCTGGTGAGTGGTCTGCAAGACCTCTGAGGACAAACCGCTCAATCCGATGCTCTAGAAAGCCTGGCTCAAGCTGCTGGAGGAAAGGAGAGGGGGTGTGGCCAGGCAAACACTTTTTGGACACTGATGACCTAACCCTTTGTTTGCATAGAGTTTTGCCTATGTCTGTGTACATATACTCACTTATACCCTATTGGAAAAAAATCTAAGACAGCTCAATGTTTTCACATGCTTATAACTGCCAGAAAATAAACTTAATACTAAATCAAATTCCCTTTCATAATATTGTAACTATTGGGCTGGGGACATAGACCATTGGTTGAGTACTTGTCTAGAACCAAAAATAAAAGAGAGAAAGAAATAGAAAAAGAATAATGTTAGTAATGTAACTAAGAACATGTTTTCATGATAAAAGAAACAAAGAACAAATGGAACCCTTGTTTGTTGACCACTAGTTCCATTGTTAAGAAGTCTGCAGAAGACTTCCGGGAAGATGGCGACCGAGAAAAGCGGGGCTTAAGAGCCCCGCTAACAACCAATCTCCATTACCACAAAACCAGTGCCTTTCATAGCCAGAAAACACCATCACCAGAAAAACAAAAATACCACCAGGCTCCAGAGAGAAAGCGGACTGAGAACAGAGCTCAGGGCCACAGAGGAGACACACGCGCCCGAGGAAGCGGCAGCAGCGCCATACTGCTGGCGGCAGCGGCGAACTCAACGGACGGCTACAGCAAGCCGAGGTGAGCTGCTGCGGAACAGCCAAGCGGGATCTTTCAGCGCAGACAGCATTTAAAACTCCCAGTGGCTGAGCTCAGCACACCTGCAGGGATTCAGAGTGGAAATCAAAACCAGAGAAGAAAAAATACGCCAGCCTCACGGCCGAGGGCGTGGCAGCAGCGCCATATTGCCACTGGCGGCGGCAGCAGCAGTGAATTCACCGAGTCCAGTACAGCTACATCTGCGTACTCAAGAACAGTGAGTCAAATTGCGGGCCACAGAGGAGAAATCCCAGTACTGTACATCCTGGGACTTGACCCAGTGAGGGAGTGGTGGTGGCAGAGATATCACACCATAAAGTTTGTATCCCACTATGATGTATGAATACAGTGCACCAATAAAATAAAATTTAAAAAAAAAGTCTGCATAGAGGACAATTTGAGACAGGAGCTCTGTACTTGGCAACCCAGCCAAGTACAGGAGAATGGATGATTTTTCAGTGTAGTTTGTCAATTGTAACATATAAAATACAGAACTCAGCCTGGCGTGGTGTTTCACACCTGTAATTCAGTACTTAGGAGGCTGAGAGAGGAGAATTTAGGTCTGAGACCAGACTCACATCTTCAGAGCAAGACCTTGTTCCAAACAAAAAATAGAAAAAGGGCTGAAGGTGTGGCTCAGATGTAGAATGTCTCTGGTTTAAATCCTTACAAAACAACAACAACAACACAGACACACACACACACACACACACACACACACACACACACACACACACAATTCAGAACTCAGATCTCTAGGTGAAATCTAACTTAACAAGCTCGGCATGGTGATACAGGCTTGCAATCCTAGTACTTGGGAAGCTGAGACAGGAGGATTGCAGGTTCATGGCCAGTTTTTCCTTCACTCAGAAAGCCTGGAAACTGAAAGGGCCGCCCATTTTCTGTAATTATCTAAGTTTAGGATTACTCCACAAATTCTTGTGCCTGAACCAAATGTAATAGCAAAGGTAAGTCCATTTTAAAACCTGGCTACTGCCAGGTGTCTTGGCACTCACTTGTAATCCCAGTACTTGGGAGGCTGAGACAGGAGGATCCTGCAGGTTCAAAGCCAGCATCAGCCATGTAGTGAGACTCAGCAACCTAGTGAGACCTAGTTTCCAAATAAGATATAAAATAGGTCTGGGAGTATAGCCCAGAGATAGAAAGCCCTTGGGTCTAACCCCAGTACCACAATAAAATAAATGAAATAAAATAGAACCTGGCAACCATCTTCAACTCCCCCTGACCTCAAACCCCATGATACTGAGTAACAAAACAACATGGCCTTGAATACTTGTACACCAGATAAGCTAACTGCAAGTTTCTGCTTCTGTAAACTGGCTTGCTTATTTTAGCAGAATAGATGGATCATCCACTTGTGGTTCTCTTCCTTTATAAACCTCTACCCCCTGCGAGTCGGCACACCCCTCCACTCAGATTTCTAGACTGAGGGTACCACCGCTGGAACAAGAAATAGCACCAGTGAGCCCACCAGTCAGAGCGGGGAAACCTGATGATACACAGGACACTAGATGGAATCCTCAGAAGAATACTGCTGCCTACAATGGGCTAGCCCAGCCCTAGGAGAAAGGCTGTTTGGGCCCAGCCTGGCAAGGGCACACTTTGAATGAGTTCAGCCACTCTCTAACTTAAGTATGTACATCAGAGCAAAATCTAACCTACTTAAGCAGTGTGATCAGTGACCACGTACTCACACACAGTGTACACTATTGTGTATCAAATCCAGCAGGAATGTAATAATAATACAATTCATAACTGGGAGGAAACAAATTCAACAGAAGAGATGTAGAAGTGAGAGGGACAGTGCCATTGGCAGAGGAAGGCTTTACACAGCCACTTAGATAAGTAACCCCACTGGTTGCAGAAAGTAGAGTAAACCAGGCTGTTAAAAAGAGAAAAGAAAATACAAAGACTTTCCTGTCTCTGCTCTCTGTCCTCTCCGTCTCATCCATGGATATTGGCTTCTGACTTATTTTCAACTCAGAACTGCCATCTTCAGTGATGTCTACTCTATATAAATCTATACAGTGAATTATTTGGAGGGGTCACTGGGGATTATACCCAGGGGCATTCTATCTCCAAGCTAGACCCCTAGTCCTTTTTATTTATTATGTTGAAACAGAGTCTCACTAAATTGCAATACTCCTGCCTTAGCTTCAAGTACTAGGATTACAGGTGTTTACCACTGCACCCAGCCCATTTACTAAATTTCTTTTTCGTTTTGATACTAGGTATTGTGCCCAAGCACAATTTTACCCATTTTCCCTCCAAGCCACACTCCCGGTCTTTTAAAATTATTTTTCTTTTGAAACAGGACCTCACTAAATTGCTGAGGCTGGCCTCAAACTTTTGGCCCTCCTGTCTCAGCCTCCTAGACTGGGATTATAGTTATGTGCCACCATACCTGGTTTGAACTCTTAATTTTGATTATTGTGTTTTTCCAGTTGTATATACCTGTGTACCCAGGTACCGTGGTATACAACTGTAATCCTAGTACTTGGGAGGCGCAGATAGGATCACAGGTTCAAGGCCAGCAGCACAGGAACAATAAAATCCTGTTTCAAAAGGAAAAAATTAAGCTGGGCATGATGGTGCATTCCTGGGATCTTAGTACTTAGGAGCCTGAGACAGAGAATTGCAGGTTCTACGACTGTCTCAGCAACGTAGCAAGACTCTTAGCAACCTCTCAAGATCCTATTTCGAAAAATAATCAGAAAGGGCTGTTAGAATGCCCCTGGGTTCAATCCCTACCACCACAAACACAAATAAATAAAAATTAAGTGGGGCTGAGGATATATCTCAGGGGTAGAGTGGCTATGGGGGAAATATCAAGTACTGCAAAAGGAAAAAAAATTCTATGTATTATAGCTGCTTTCCATGTTGAAAAGAGTTGTGTGTGACATCATATGTAAAAGTTGCTTTAAATTCCATTTTATGGCCAGGTGTGGTGGCGTAGGCTTGTAATCCCCATACTTGGGAGGCTGAAACAGGAGGATCATACAGGTTCGAAGCCAGCCTCAGCTACTTAGTGAGGCTGAGGCTCTCAGCAACTTAGTGAGACCTGTTTCCGAATAAAATATAAAAAGTTGTTCTTGGGTTATAGCCCAGAGGTAGAAAGCCTCTGGGTTCCAACCATAGTACCACACACCAAAAAAACCTTCCATTTTATGATCCATCCTCCTTTCCTTCCTTCCTTCCTGCCTTCCTGCTGTAAGACCCCCGCCAAGGGGAGACCCTCAATCAATCTTGGGATAAGCGACGACAGCAAGAACACACGAGTTTCCTTGATGCAAAAGCAAAAGGTAAGAATTTATTAGGGAACCAGTGCACTGGGGCTGACTCATATCTCACGTAAGAGCAGAGGAGTTCGGCCCCGAGCAACTGAAAGTGTGGATATTTATAGGGAAAAGACCACCAGTTAGGGGGGTTTGGGCCAAGTTACATGCGTTTACAGAGTATTACAGAATCAATTGAAAAAGTACATTTTGTAGTCAAGTGTTAGATAAGATAACAGGTGTAGTCAGCAGGTTCCCAGCACAGGGCGCACTGACCCGGTCAGTATAGATAAGACGCTAGGTACGTTCCTGGAACAGGGTGGGCTTATTGCATATTTTTCATTCCTAAGCTATGCTTCTTAAGCTGCAAGCTGCAGTAATATATACTTTTTCTTTTTAACTATTAGCTGGCTGTTTTAACTATTAGCTGGCTGCTAGGGCTTGTGATTTTTCTTCTAAATGGGGCCTTTCATTCCCCACTCCTTTTAGGAAATAGTTCTAATCATAGAACTAAGTCTCTGAGTCTACATATTCAAGGATTTCGTTTTTAACTCTTTGGTACTGCTGGTGTAGCATTAAAACCTGAACAGTATTAACTTGTTCCTTAACAAAGGCAATTAATATATTTATTATACAAGGTCCTATGGTAAGCAAAAGCAGTAATAATAAAAGTGGCCCCAAGAGCAGATAGTAATGTAATCATCCAGGGAGACCTTATTGAACTACCCTTTAAACCATCCTTTTTGTAGGTTTCGTTCCCGCTATTTATCTTCTATCCGCTTTCTAAATCTTGCCATAGATTTTTGAAATACCCCAGAATGGTTAGCATAAAAACAGTATTTCTCCTAGTAGGAGAAGGTGTAGATAAGCAGTCATTGTTGCCATCACAGGACTTCCTAATGAGGTGCAGCTTCAATGAGTTGGTAAGATGTCATCTAAATTCCATTCCTTTGGTCTGTGCTTCTCGCACGGGGGAAAAGTGCTTTCAAAGTCCAATCCCATCAACAGTTCTGTCTATGGTTCAAATGTTCTCCTTATTTGCTCCAGTTGCTGCTTAACTCGAGAGTGGTGAATTCAGTGGCGTTTTTCTTTTATCTTCACCGCAGCCAGGGTGCTACTCAGACCAGGTCACCTGGCTGTGCAACTGGGGTGTTGGGTTGATCTGCTTCACACCAGGTAGTGGGTTTGCTCTCTGACCATTTGGAGAACCTGTAAGGACCTGGGCACAAGGCTGGCATTTCTCAGTCAGACTCTGTATCTTAAGGGTTCAAACAATATGCTGTAACATCACCAATCTAAGTTTTACAGTAGCCTGTATCCCAAAGAGTAAGTTTTCTAGATGCTTATATTTCAATCAGAACTGGCTAGAATAGTAATGTTTTGAACAACCTTGAATAATATAACCTGATTACTGAGTTTCTTTACTCATGAGGTTGTTTTTCTTGGTCACTCACTTCATATTAGGGTTAGAGGCAAATCAGCAGGATCTGCCAGCTAGCATATAAATCTAGGCTAAATTATCTTTTATAGACTCAAGACATTATATTTCTTTGGCCTTGGAGTGTTGTCAACCCCAGATACAAAATAAGTTTCTACTGAATAAAACTCTAGGAGAGACAGAGCGAGCAGAGGACTAAGAACTGTATCTAAAGAAATTTAATATTTTGCCTGTTACCTCAAGAGCTACCCAGGCTTCCTCCAGCTGGTCAGAGGGCTGATCAGAGGGGCCTTGCCGAGCCTTGGGCATCCTTAGTGTTCAGCCTTTGAGAGCACAACCGGCCTAACTTCCCTTCAGAAGTGAGGACAACATGCTTTTTCCCCCAGGTGCCGACAGACTCTTTGGCCAGTCTTCAACACGACACCCAGGCACCTTTGCCATGCTGGCAGGTATAAGGCCTTTAGCTCCTTCCCTCTTTGTATAAGAAGCCTTTGGTATCTCTGAGGGGGCAAAGACTTATTACCCAATGCAGGGCTGTTAAATGGGCTTGTCTCTGTGTCTGCATCTGTCCATTCTGATGCTTAACTTTGTTTACCCTATTTCTGTTGTTGAGACACTCCAAAGGTCAAACTTAAAAGCTGATTAATGGGAGCCTTCATCCCAGAGACACAGTAGGATATGCATCTCATTTTTGTTATATTAAACATAATAGCCAGATTTTAAATTTATACTGGCCTCACTCTAGTAGTTTATTGACCTAATTTTATATTGGGCTACATTGGTAACTATTAGTCTATGTGAGCTAACAGTATTGATAAAAATCAGATAGCTCTATCTTTTAAATGACAACATTAACAATGAAAATAAATATGTTATTATCAATAATAAAACACTTACTTAATCAGGATAAACAGATTTTTAACCCAGGTCTTAAGGCTAAATCTCTGAATCAAAAGACAAAAATCTTATTGGTTAATTCACATACAAATATAAAATTCACATATCTTTAACCTTTAACTTTTGATTTCTGAAATTTTTTAGCACATTTAGATAACTCTAGATATAGAATGACATTATGATTTAAATATCTATTACCAGAAAGACAATATGATGGTAGTTGTCTCAGCCTGAAGAAAAACAAGTATGTTAATCTTTCAGTAACGACCTTAGACTTTTAACAATTTAAGCCACATGAACCAAGATACCTTTTTATTATTGTTTGTTTTACTCATTTAGCAAACATTTAACAAAGTTTTTCTTTAAGAACAAAAAGCTGCTGGGGATTGAGTCATTAGCAAGAATAAGTCTTCACATGTAGGCCAAATAATAAAATATCTTTCTTTGTTTCTGAGCCATCAAGTTAGAGTTATAATATGGTTTTAAACATTGACTTTGGTCAGTCAAAGCTGACCCTTAATTTAGTTAACACCAAGTGTTAAAACACAAACACCTGTACTTAGAAAAATTATCATATAAATTGTTATAAAAAGCAAGCTGTATTAATCCAATATTAATTATCAATTATACAAAGGAATTTTAGTTCAAAGCCTTTATACCTTGTAGAACTATATATCTCTGTATCTTAAAATTTTTATAAACAATTTTTAGCAGACAGATAAAAAATGGCTCAAAACTCTTTAAGGACACATGTGGACAGTACATGCTCCAAATTCCAAAGTGGGCATGTACCCTGTGTTATTTGTATTAGTATCCACAGCACCTAGGCTCTGACTACATTTTCAATACTGCCACATTAATACATTTTGATGCCTCTTTCCAATACTGGTGTATTTTTCCTCTCTGTCTATTCACTTCCTGACACCTATCAGGACAAAGGTAAACACAGAAAGTACATTTTATTAAATTTTTCTTATTTTTATCACATACCTGTACCCCTTAGCAAAGGAATAAGGACACTGACTCAGTCATAAACTGCTTCGAGCTGAACAGGGACGAAGTTGGGGGCCCGGCTTTAGGGTACAGGCATGCAGGTGGGTGGTGAGGGAGTCAGATGGGTGAGTATGTCTCTATGGCAGTCCAAAGGGCTTTGATAGATGTCTGTCAGGTTTTGTCTGTAACACCATTTGATGCAGGAGATAACACTCACAAAATAGTTAGCAGACAGAGCCACAAAGCAACATGACAAAGAAAGAAAAGCGAATTAATTTCCATAACTGCTCTCTGATAAATAATCTTGAAGCCAGTTTTAAAGAATTATTTTTCCCCAATGTCCTCTTTGGGAATACACAAGTGGTTATTAGAGGCTAATCTGGTGGCACTAAGACTCTGAGGATCCCAGGCTGCTGAAGCTGCTCCTCGAATGTTCAGCTGCCAGGCCCAAGTGCCGAGTAAACTATGCTAACTCTGCAATTATTAAAAAATTTGGATGGTTTCTGAAGTTTAAGAACAGCCAAGGATAAGCTATTTCAAACCTCACTGATCTTGTTAACCAAATACAACATTTTTATAATTAATCTAAGACAAGGAGCAAAAATGATTGGCAGGTTTTAATTGGGAAAAGAAAAACTATTTGCCAAACAGGATAGAAAGGGGGACTAAGTATAAAAACCTACATTATTACAAAAGTTCCATCTCATATTTTAGTAAATTGAGTCTATAAACCTTATACATATATAAAACATGCAAGCAAATAACCTAAAAAACAAAATAAACAACTTGTATAATTTTCAAAGCTCTCTTTTATATTTTTTTAAAAAACCTTTTTTTAGCTAAAATCATTTAAAATACATTTAAAAAACAATAATAAGCCATTCACAATAAAACATTTAAATATCCCTATTACTGGTACCAGTATTTTAATATAAAATATAATAAAAACAAGGGAATTACAATTCCAGTAGCACATATTTTTTATTTTTATTTTATATTCTCACAGACCGGTCCTTTTTATATTTACATATCACTAGGATCCTTAATATTTGGTTTTAGATTTTATATCAGGTTTAAATCTGTGCCGTTTAGCCACTGTGATTTTAAACATTTTCTCTTGGGGGAAGGGGGGGGATCCCTTTTCAAAAAGCTTCAGCCTGATAAGAGAGACAAGACAACTTAATTACCTAATTTTACGGCACAGGCCTGCTAGATGTAGTTTCCTCCCCCCTTTCTCGTTGGATGAGTGAGGAGTGGAATGCTGACAACTTCTCTCTGGGGCTGGAAGAAATCTTCCAGCGGCCGCCCCCAGGGCAGTTTGCTCAGTCTCCCTCTAGCTCACCGTCCAAGGTCTGAGTAAAAGGCAAATTAAACACACAAAATAAATGCATAGTACTAAAAAATCTTTTTTATGCAATCTGATGTAGAACAGTGGCCAGAAGCTTTCTCCGACCCACACCTCATTTTTTTTTTTTCAACAGCATATCACAACCACCATACAACTAATAACAAACATCACATTCTATTATCATGGGGCAACTACTCCAACACTATCACTTTAAGCAAAACACTAAAAGCACCATAGAAGACAAAACAGTATCATAAAACTTTTACCATACCAAAAAAACACGCCACCTCAAATCAACAGAACACAGAACATCATATTTACCTTCCCCTAAGGACAGCCAGGGTTCCTTGCCTCATTGCCAAAATTAAACACAAAAAGAGAAACCAAACAAATCCACATGCACACCAACTTTTTAACACTAAAGCTTTGTAACTAACACCCTTTATTATTTTCAGCTGAGCTGGATGGGGGAGTTATGAGACTAGGGAGATGGTAGTGGACTCCAGTTGGCCCGGAACGAAGGGGGGGTGGTACAAGCCCCCACCCAGGCTCCTTACTGTTGGAAGCTCCCCAAATCCTTACGGGTTACAGGTGGTAGGAGGGCCACCCGAGCAGCTGGTAGCGAGGAACCCCTTTTCTTGCCGGCCACTTCCCCCGATCCTTAAGGGTCACAGGTGGACGGAAAACCACCCAAGCAGCTGGCAAGAAGTCCGTATACCTTAACTGGAGTCCGGGGTGGAGTTTCTAGTGTTTTGGGTCAGAAGTGTGCTGCTTTAGGAGGGGACTTCATCAGGTTGTTATCCGTGATGCCGTTTGCCTCCCACGGGGCCTCAGATAAACCAGTCCTCTCTAGCAGAGATAGGCTAGTCCGGAGTGCTGGGCGACCACCCCTTATTTGCACTCCCCTGGCGGACTGTTATTTAATTTTAACAGATGTCGTTGCTCAACCCCACACAGGCTCGGCTGTTTCCCTAAAATAAACTGTCTACTAAATTTAAATTGCAACTAATACCTAGCAAACTATTTACAATCCAGCTGGTACACGCATCCTGATAAGAAACACAAAGAACAACACCCTAACAAACTAGACAAAGAGACACACCTGGCCCTTAAACAAACTCTGAATGAAACTTCACCTCTCACCAAGAGACTTTTAATAACCAGCCAAAAAAACACAGTTAGCACACAAAGTGGAGCCCCTCCTCTCTCCGAGAGACTCCTAGGACCAAACACAATTGACCACCCCTGGAAAACAGCTGTTCCAAAACCTAGCGTGTGGGACTCGAACCCACAATCGCGCAGCACATAGATGGGACGTTTCCGAGCATCCTCGGAGGTCCCCCAGACTTCCCGGGACGTCTCCCAGGGTAGCAGTCGGTTATCACGGACACGTTTGTCGTAACCCTCCTTGCATATGGAACTAAAACCCACAATCAATCAATCAGACAAGGAGTTCCGCACCAGCGGGCACCGCTGGTGCAGACGACTGCAAATACCAGAAAGCAGCTGCTTACCAGAAACCGAAAGTAAAAACCAAAAATTACAGAAATTAACACAGCCGGCAACAGGAGACATACAAGACAAACAGAGACAGACAGGTAAAAATCCCACCTCCAAGGGGGTGTCTCGTGGAACTTGGGTGGTCGCTGTTTCCCGGCCAACGCACCAAATGTAAGATGCCCGCCGAGGGGAGACAATCAATCTCGGGATAAGCAACAACAGCAAGAACACACGAGTTTCCTTGATGCAAAAGCAAAAGGTAAGAATTTTTTAGGGAACCAGTGCACTGGGGCCGAATCATATCTCACGTAAGAGCAGAGGAGTTCGGCCCCGAGCAACTGAAAGTGTGGATATTTATAGGGAAAAGACCACCAGTTAGGGGGGTTTGGGCCAAGTTACATGCGTTTACAGAGTATTACAGAATCAATTGAAAAAGTACATTTTGTAGTCAAGTGTTAGATAAGATAACAGGTGTAGTCAGCAGGTTCCTGGCACAGGGCGCACTGACCCGGTCAGTATAGATAAGATGCTAGGTACGTTCCTGAAACAGGGTGGGCTTATTGCATATTTTTCATTCCTAAGCTATGCTTCTTAAGCTGCAAGCTGCAGTAATATATACTTTTTCTTTTTAACTATTAGCTGGCTGTTTTAACTATTAGCTGGCTGCTAGGGCTTGTGATTTTTCTTCTAAATGGGGCCTTTCACTGCCTTCCTGTTTTCCTGCCTTCCTTTGGTACTACTGGGGACTGAATCCAAGGGCATTCTACCTCTACAATATCCCTATTCATTTTAATGTTTTTGTTTTGAGGCAGGGTCTTCCTATGTTGCTGAGGCTGGCCTTAAACCTTGATCAAACTGCCTCGGCCCCCCAAGTACTGGAATTACAGGCATGTGCCACCATGCCTGGCCACAGTTCTACCTTAAAAACATATTGGCCATTTTGGGCCAGGTTTGGTGGTCCATGCCTGTAATCCTAGTACTTGGGAGGCTGAGACAGGAGGATTAAATTTGGAGGACAGCCTCAGTCATTTAGCAAGGCTGTTTCAAAAAATAAAATAGGACTGGGGTTGTAGCTCAGAGGTAGAATGCCAAGGGTTTCTATCTCCAGAACCACAAGAATAAGTAAATACATAGGGCTGGGTATAGCCTGGAAGTAGAATGCACCTGGGTTCAATCCTTAGCACACATGCATGCGTGCGCACACACACACACACACACACACACACACACACACATTCTTTGCCATTCTCATTCTTACACACCTGTGTGGAAAAAAACACACACAGGAAAAAACTCAGCAGCTGGATCCAGTGGTATGTGTCTGTGGCCTCATCTACTCAGGAGACTGATGTGGGAGGATCACTTGAGCCCAAAAGTTTGAGGCCACCCTGGGCAACATAGTGAGAATCTGTCTCAAAACAAAACAGAACCGAACAAAACAAAAACAACAGCCTCTCTGCACTGCCGTGACAGCAGGCAAAGTGCCCCACTGGTGCCTGGGCAGATGGTAAGTGTTTACCTTTTTAAATCGTTTACAATCGAGGTGTGGGTTTCCATTGCTATCATGCCATCCACTTGTGCCTGGAGCTTTTGGCATTTGTCCTTTAGATGCTCCTTCTTCCTGCGCTTCATCAGCGCCTCTTCCTGGACCTGTGTTTTCTTCTCCAGGAGCTTCAGTTTTTTAACCAGGAGAGAAACTGAAAGCAAAAGCAAGTGATACAGACTTGGCACAGAACAGCAAAAAAAGGAGTACTAACTTCCAGGAAATACTAATGAAAGTCAACTTGTAAGAATGATCTTTTAAAACAAAGTTTTGGGTTAGCCAGGCATAGTATATTACAGATATAGGCCTGTAATCTCAGCACTTGTGAGGCTGAGACAGGAGGATTACAGGTTCAAGGCCAGGCTCAGTAGCTTAGTGAGGTCCTCTGGAATTCAGTGAGACCCTGTTTCAAAGTGAAAAAAATAACATAAAATAGGGCTGTGGGTACAGTTCAGAGGCAGAATCCACCTGGGTCAAATCCCCAGGAACACACACACTAAATATAAATAAAATTGAACAAAAAATAAAAAGGGCTGGGGGTATAGCTCAGAGGTAGAAATTCCCTGGGTTCAATTCCTAGTACTACAAAGTAAATAAATTAATTATTTAACTAATTAATTTAAGGGTTATAAATTAATACCAAATTCAGCCAGGTGGTAGTGCATGCTTGTAATTTCAGTACTTGGGAAGCTGAAAGATGGCAGGTTTGGAACCAGCCTCAGCAACAGAGCCTCTCAGCAACCTTGCAAGACCCTGTTTCCAAATAAAAATAGTTCTATGGGTATAGCTCAGAGATAGAACGCCCTGCTTCAATCTCTGGTACCACACACACAAAATAAATGAGTAAATTTATTTAAATAAATATTGAAAAATATCACTTTTCAAAAATGAGGTCTTAATTTGTGTGTGTGTATTGTGTGTGTGTGTGTGTATTGTATGTGTGTGTGTGTGTGTGCGTGTGTGTGTGTGCATGGTTCTGGGTTTGAACCCAGATGTATTCTACTTCTGAGCTACACCCACAGCCTGATTTTATTTCTTATTTGGAAACAGGGTCGCACTAGGTTGATCAGAGTCTCATTACTTGCTGGCTTAAAGTATATATAAATGTATAAGCACATATAATAATGTCTCTCAAACTGCAAGATATCCAAGATTTTTTAATATCAACATGTTAAAAGAACTGTATTTGATTTTCTCCTTTCCTCTTTTTTTTTTTTTTGAGTGTGTGGAACTAGGGATTGAACCTAGGTAAATTCTACCTCTGAGCTATACCCCAAGGCCTTTTTATTTTAAAACAAGGTCTTGCTAAGTTACCACCCACTTGTCTACAACTTGTGATCCTCCAAGTACTGAAATGACAGGTGTTGCACCTGGCTTCCTCAGGAAGGGTGTATGTTTTGTGTCCTATATGAGAAGTAAACCATAAATATTTTCATTCCATTTGACATGGTCATATATAATAAGATATTCTCTGGGCACCTGTTGAAAATTAGTACTTTGAAGTACGAAAGCACAACACTAAGTCTTTCTATTCTCTGAGATGGTCAAAGTCAACAGCAGTTTCCAGGGATGGGAGAAGAGTCAATGGACTGAACCACACAGTCCAAAGGTTTGCCCTGCTCCACATGACCAGAGGAATCGTCCTCCCCTACAATCTGCTATGTTTGAGAAAATTAAACTCAGTAAATAGGGAATTAACTTCTCGTTTCCAATCCTGAAAACAAGACAAGAAGCTCAGCAATGCTCTCCTCCCTCCCACTCAAGGATGCCGGAGGAAAGGCAAGTGCCACTGGGTCACTCAGGTCTATGGAGTCCTGTGGAGGGGATCCCTGTGGGACTCTTCCAGAGATGCTCTCATCTGTAGACTTGGCCTGGGCTTCAGAAACCAGCCCTTTTAATACTTATTTATTTTTACTTCTGGGGTGATGGGGATTGAACCCAGGGGCATTTTACCTCTGAGCTACACCTCTAGCCCCCCCCCTTTTTTTACTTTTTTTTTAAACAGGGTTATTACTAAGTTACTGAGAGTCTCCGTATGTTGTTGAGTATGATCCTCCTGTCTCAGCCCCCAAGTACTGAGATTACACATGTGCATCACCATAGCCAGTTGACTTTTCTCACTTTTAAGATGCTATTTTACCTTAAAACTAAAAACCAATACAACGAAGCACCCAGAATGACTATGCAGGCACTGTGGAGTAGAGTTGGAGTGCCCTGAAGGCAATGCTTAAAAGTGTAATAAATAGCTGCATTTCAGTAAAGAACACAGTCTGAAAACCATGCTTCCTACGTGTGTGTGTGTGTGTGTGTGTGTGTGTGTGTGTGTGTAGTACTCCGGTGGAACCCAGGAGCTTTTTTAGCTCTGGGCTATACTCCCAGACCTATTCTATATTTTATTTGGAAACAGGGTCTCACTAAGTCGCTGGTCCCCATTTAAGGATACAGTAGAGATGTCGTGGCTTACCTTCTTGAAGATGCTTCTCACGGGTACCTTTGGCGTTCTCTTCCATGATTTTCAAATGATCTGTCACGGTGCTGCTTTCCTTCAAAATCACTTCAACTCGATTAAGAAACAGACGCCTACAGTTGATTCACAAAATTAAATACTTCCAGTCAGGTACCAAGTTAATAGAGAAACACACTGAAAGCAACTGATGTGGTGTCAGTAATAAATATCTGAAGATATTTTCATATTTAATCATTAGTAACGGCAAATTCAGCCATTTGTATTGAATGGGGAAAAGAACCACAATGAAATTTGAATTATGGGCTGCTTTAGTAACTTTTATTGTTTTGCTTTTGGTGCTGGAAGGAACCCAGGATCCTAAGTGCTCTAAGCAGATGCTCCACCACTAAGCTAAGTCTCTAGTCTTTGAGTAATTTCTTGTTTTTTTTGTATTGGGGTTAAAGCCAGGGGCCTCCTGTGCCCAAGGTACATCCCCAAACTCTTTTTTACTTCGGAATAGGATCTTGCTAAATTGTGGAGGATGGCTCTGAACCTGCAATCCTTCTGTCTCAGCCTCCCAAGCACTGGGATGACAGGCATGTACCTCTGTGTCCAGCTTGAGTGATGTGTGTGTGTGTGTGTGTGTGTGTGTTCTCATGCACAAGCTCCTTGGGTACTTGGAATTGAACCAAGAGGCATTCTACCTTTGACCTACACCAATCAGCCTTTATTTATTTATTTATTTATTTATTTATTTATTTACTTATCTACTTGGTGCTAGAGAATGAACCAGGGGCTGAACTACAACCCTAGCCCTGTTTAGTTTTTTACTTTGAAACAAGGTCTCACCAAGTTGTGGAGGACCTAAGTGGCTGAGGCTGGCCACGAACCTGTGATCTTCCTGTCTCAGCCTCCCAAGTACTGGGATTACAACATGCACAGATTTTTTTTTAATTTATTTTGAAACAGGGTCTCCCTATGTTGCTGAGAATCTTTCTACTTGTTGAGGTAGGAAGCGATCCTCCACTCTCAGCCTCCCAAGTACAAGTCATGAGCCAGCATGCACAGCTATTAAGACTTCTTTTCTTTTTTGTTTTTTCTCTTTCTTTCTTGCCTTTTTTCTTTCTTTTCTTTTCTTTTTTTTTTTTTTTTAGTAATACTAGGGATGGAACCCAGATTCATTCTGGAAACAGAGATATACCCCTAGCCCTATTTTTTCTTACACAGAGTCTTACTTAGTTCTGGAGGGCCTCTTTAAATTGCTGAGGCTGGCGTTGAACCTACAATTCTGCTATTACATCCTCCCAGTACTGGGATTATAAGTGTGTACCACCTTGCCAAGGTTTTGATTGACTTTTTTTTCCTTTGCAGTCCTGGGAAAGAACCCCAAGGGCATTGTACCTCCGAGCTACACCTCCAGCCCTATTTTTTATTTATTTTAAAACAGGGTCTCATTGAGTTGCAAAGGGTCTCATTAAGTAGTTGAGGCTGTTTGTGAACCATGATTCTCCTGTCTCAGCCTCCTGAATGCTGAGATTATAAGTGTGCACCATCATGCCCAGCTCGAGTGACTTTTTAAAAGGTTAAATTTCTATGCCTATAATCCCAGTACATGGCAGGCTAAAACAGGGAAATTTCATGTTCAAAACCAGCCTCAGCAATTTACATAGGCTCTCAGCAATTTAGCAAGATCCTCTATGCAAATAAAGAATAAAATAGGTGAAATAGGGCTGGGGATATAGAACGCTTCTGTGTTTGAGCATCAGTACCAAAAAAAAAAAAGGGGGGGGGATGGTAGTATAGCCCAACTGGGTGAGCGTGTGCTCATGTGTAAAGCCCTAGTTTGGTCCCCAGCACAAACTAATTATAGCTGTGGAAAATGAAAAATTTTAAGCATATAAAAAGATAATAACTCAGCGTGGTGGTGCACACTTGTAATTGCAGTATTCAGGAGGCTAGACCAGAGGATCACTGTTAGTGGATAACCTCAGCTACTTAGTGGGGCCCTCCAAAACTTAGTGAGACCCTGTTTCAAATAAAGAATAAAAAATAGGGCAGGGGTGTAACTCGGAGGTCAAATGGACCTGGGTTCCATCCCCAAACCCACAAAATAAAATAATGAAAAAATAAAAAGAGAATAAAATAATAAACTCCCAAATATATAATATGCAGCTTACATAATCATCAAATTGACCATTTAAAGCTGGGAGTGGCGATGCCTGTTGTAATCCCAGCACTTGGGAGGCTGAGACAGGAGGATTGCAGGTTTGCAGCTAGCCTCAGCTACTTAGTGAGGCCCTCTGCAACTTAGTGAGACCCTGTTTCAAAATAAAAAAACTAAGACTAGAGTGCAGCTTGGAGTTAGAATGCCCTGGGTTCAATTCCCAATACCACACACACACACAAACTGACCATCCTATTTCATCTACATAAACCTACAGTCCCTACATCCAGTACATTATTTTAAAGCCCGCGGGAAATTTTAAAGTGTTTACAAAGTTCTCATTTTAATTAAAGGTACCTTACATAATCAGTAGCATACTTGCACAAAACAACTACGGTGTCAGAAGACTTTGAAATTATTTCTAAAAACTGGACAAATATGATGGGTATGGCGGCACACACTTATAATCTCAGTACTTGAGAGTTGAGACAGGAGGATTGCAGGTTCCAAGCCAGCCTCAGCAACTTAGTGAAGCTCTCAGAAACTTAGGGAGACCTGTTTCCAAATAAATAAAATAGGTCTGGGAGTGTAGCCGAAAGATAGAAGGTCCCTGGGTTCCATCCCCAGTATCTAAAAAAAAAAAAAAAAAAAAAAAAAAAGTGTACAAATAAACCTTAGTCTTAATTTCACCATCCTTACAGATGGTCTGCTGTACAACTCCATCCTGGGGTTCCTGGAAGCCCTTCTACCTCCGGGATACACTCCCATGGGCTACACTCCCAGACCTATTTTTTTACTTTTTTATGTGAAAACAGGGTCTCTTAAGCCAGCGAAACTGTCTCCGAACCAGCGCGATCCTCCTGTCTCAGCCTTCCAAGCACGGGGATTACAAGTGTGCGCCACCACACCCGGCGCAAATTTCTTGATTTTCTCCCTTTATGTGTCTGTGTGGAACTGTGGATTGAATCCAGGGACAGTCTACCCCTGACCTACACTCCCAGCTCTATTTTAGTTTTTAATTTTGAAATACAGTCTTGCTAAAGGACCAGACTCTGGCGGTAAATCCGTAGTCCTCCAGTTTCAGCCTCCTAAGTACTGTGATTACAGGTGTGTGCCACCATTCCCAGTTAGGATTTTCTGCTGTAAACTCAAAAAGTCAGGTCGAGAAAGAAGAAAAAAAAAGGTAAAAGGAACCATGTGGTGAGCCCCTTGGCTGTGAGGCCTCTGCAGGCCAGCGCCTTGGCGCAGTGGGGTGTTCACCTGCTGCTTGCACAGGGAAGAGGGCAGCTACCCCACTCCTGTCCCACACAGGGCAGCTCTACTGTGGCCTGCTTTGCAATGTTGGACTTCCTTAGAAGACTCCATTACTAGTTTGTTCTTCCTTCCTTCCTCCTCTCCCTCAACTCCCTCCCTTTTTTCTTTCTGTTTTTAATAAAAGACATTCCCTCATTCAAAAATAAGTCAAAAACTTCAGATTTGGTTTAAAACTCCCTCAATTGTATTGGCCAAGAAACAGGCCCATTAAGCCTGAGGTTACCCAGCTGGTCAGGGAAAGTTAGGAAAAGAAATGTAGAGAGATTAGCTGCAGTCCAGGAGGGCACTGCTTCTACTAACGTGTGGAGTTCACCGTGAGCCAAGGACTGTGCGCAGGCCTAGCAGTCACAGGCTGCACAAAGACAGGAAGCAGCCTGGAGGCTGGAGGAGGGGACTCCCAGGGTCCAGAGCTCAGGGTCCCCCAGCTCAGCCCCTCACTGCACAGCCACCATGCCAGGCGAGGGTAAGAATCTCAATACACATAGCGCCGGGGGATGAGGCAGGACTGGCGCCTTGAATGCAGGCCGGTCCTTCTTCCCTTTATCTTACTCATGCAATATTTTTATTGTAAGAGAACATAAAGGGGCATGACCGTGGCTGTGCAGGAGGCTGGGGGAAGACCGTGCAGCTCCAGGTTCTCAGGAGGCCTGCGGAGGCCTGAGCCCAGGCTTACTGAGCCACCTTCCTGCCTTTCTTGCACATCGAGAAACCCTCCTAGGAGAGACCTACTTGGGACTGTGACAGAAGAAAATCCCAAGTTCAACAGGGAGGTCAAGTACACCAGAGTCCAGTGGCTGCCCAGTCTGTCCTCACAGACACACCAGTGACCATCAAACCACAGAGACCCAGACGAACAGGAAGAACACTGACGGCTCACTACTAGAATACTGCACACCGAAGGTGAAAGCTATTTCATTTTCTTCAGTGACATGAGGACATTTAAAAAATGCTAAATAGAACATTCCTACTCAAAGCAAATAGTTTCTTTTCCTTAGCTCTGCCTGGACAGTGCTGCTAGACTTTTCATGATAAATACTTTCTCTAATGCATTAAATAGGTATTTATTCTACTGTGCTGGATGCAGAGTCCCACACTAAGATGAACAAGACATAGCCTCAGCCTTTGTGGAGGGCAAAGGAGACAGACCTGGATACAGATCGAACAAGAAGACATCGTGTGGTGGGTAACTGGCAGGACCAGTGTTTAGGATGATGTCAGAAACAGCCGAGAGAGCAGTAGATCTGGGGTCAGGGACAGTGATGGCAGGTGCCTTAGAGCAGCTCCCGGAAGCGCAGAGGACAAAGAGAAGGAACCAGCATGGGAAGCAGGATCGGAGTGCGGGGACACTGCCTTGTGTGCATGCCTTATGCTGGACCTCCTGTTTCAAAATCCTAGGAGCAGTTAAAGGACGTCTAAGGCTTGCAGTGGAAAAATTGCCCTAGAAAAACACCACCTTAGAAAATAAAATGGGAAGCCAGCCGTGGTGGTGCAAGGCTGTAACACCAGTACCTGTGAGGCTGAGAGAGGAGGATTGCCGGTTCAAGGGCAGCCTCAGCAAGTAGTGAGGCTCTCAGCAACCTAGCAAGATCCTGCTTCAAAATAAAAAGAAAATATGGCTGGGAATGTAGCTCAGAGGTAGAATATCCCTGAGTTCAATCCCTACTAACACACACAGAAAAAAATAGAATAGTTTACTGGATCAATTTCTTAGCAACTCTTTTTAAAATACTTTTAAGAAAATGTATTTTTGTGCTAGATAATTCCATGGAGTTTCTTCCTAATTAACTTGTGTTTTAAATTAGCAAAATACCAGAAACATAATACCACTTGCCATTTTTCCCTGGCATCAAGGCTACTCTTCTTTATCTTTAGCTGCAGTTCCTTCTCCACTTCATCGACTCGAGTTTTTAACATTCTCATTTCCTCCTGAAATAAAATGTGTGTACATTTTAACACGTATCCTCTCCTGTCTCTAATGCTTAGCTGCAGGCCTGTTGCCTGGCTAATGTCAAATGTCAAGAGTCTCCCAGCAAAATCTGAACCTAGCAACGGCCTTCACCTTGGGGTCCCAGCACTACATGCCTCCCCTGAGAAAGCTGACAGTCTAGTGAGAAAACACAAGACAACACAAAGTCACCCAGCACAGGGACAAAGAACCCTGGGTTTAAAATATTCAATTCTTAGCCAGGCATGGTGGCACAGGCTTGTAATCCCAGTCCTTGGGAGGCTTTGACAGGAGGATTGCAGGTCGCAGCCAGCCTCAGTGACTTAGTGAGGCCCTCTGCAACTTAGTGAGACCTTGTTTCAAAATAAGAAGTAAAATAGGGCCGGAGGTATAGCTCAGAGGTAGAATGCCCCTGGGTTCAACCTCTCAGCACCAATAAATAAATAAACGTACAAACAAACATCCAATTCCTAATTTGACACCATTTTCCTATAACTGCCAAATGCTTGAAAATTTTAAAAGGACAAGGGAGAAAAAGCACAGAGGCCCATAAGCACTGTAATCTTCCTTTGTTTATCGAGGCGAGACTGGAGAGCTGTTTATCCTTGGTGAGCAGCTGCTTGGGCAGGGAGCTGGGTGGGCTCTCCCTGCCTTGTCCAAGCGTGGCAGAGCCTCTCTACGTGGAGGCACCAGTCCCCGCAGTCACACAGCATCCCCAGCCACTGGCCCAGCGCCAGGTCTGCAGCTCAGTCTCAGTGTCTGCTCCTGGCAATCTGTGCGTGGCCCTTTCTCTGGGCCCTCTCCATCGCAGCGTGGCTCCACCCTCACAAGGCTGGCTTCAGGGTCCTGTGCTGTCCCTCGGTGCCAACGTGTCCTGTGTGGTGCACTGAGGTGTCCCCAGATGCCAGCCATATGTGCTTGCTCCTGTTTATCATACAGTAGCACTGCCAATCACCTCCCTCTTCTCGCCCTCGCCCAGACACACATCCATGCCGGCAGTCCACTAGCATTTTTGACCTGGGTTCAGCAAACCAAAGCTGGCAAGCCTTGTTGATGTAAAGAATGTTTTACTGCGACACAGCCCCACCCATTGTTTACCTATTATAACCCAGAGTTGGATAGCTGCAAACAGAAACTGAATCTGCAGACTATAAAGACTGCAATGTTTAATTGGCCCTTTACAGCAAAAGTGGCCCAACTCTGATTTAGAAGGTATATCAAAAGAGTAATATTGTTATTAGGATTGATTTTTGATCAAGTAGTCTAAGACTAATTCACGCTCTTCAACTGTCCAACAGTAAGTCTAGGCGTTTGTTGTTTTCTGTGTGTGTGAGTGTGTGTGTGTGTGTGTGTGTGTGTGTGTGTGTGTGTCTGAGTGGTACTGCAGATTGAACCAGGAGCACTCTACTTCCATGCTATGCTTCCAGCCCTTTTTATTTTTTATTATGATACAGGGTATCTAAGTTGCCAAGGTGGGCCTCAAACCTGTGATCTTCTTGTCTCAGTCTCCCAAATACTGTGACTATAGACATTCAACACCATGCCTGGCTAGAAGAAAGGATTCAAATTGCATTACTGAGGACAACATGACTGAAGAAAGACCAGGCTGGGTGACTCTTAAAGGACTCTTTCCACTCAGGATCCCATAAAAACCAATGCTTCTCTCCCTGGATCCTCCCACTTCCAGAGATCTATTTGGTCACTTAAATAAGGAAGCCAAAGCATGCCCCATAGAAAATCATGGCTGTACCTCGAATGCCCAAGCTTGGTCTCCTACACAACTCTAATGAGCTCTGTTGTCAGAAGCCATTCCCAGGAACAGAGGTGAACATGGCAGAGATAAATAGACCTCATTTCCTATCCACTTCCAACACCTCAGTTATTGGACTTCCCTGGAGTCAGACCTTCGTGGAATTAAGGATTGTTGAAGTTGGCCTAAAATGCTCCTGACATACTACTTTCCCCTGTTTGCCCAAATATCCTGTCTGTGGTGGTGTTGGCAGCTGAAAAATCCCAAAAAAGAAGAGCGTCCTACTGTTGCTTTCTCTGTGTCTGCATGGCTGCCCGTCCAGGGGGCCACGGCTTTAAATGTGGCAGCACCCATCCCACCATACCTCTCCCCATCCTTACCCACTCCTCCAGCTCTGCCAATTACTCCTTTCTCTTCTTCCTCCCTCCCTCCTGCATGGTGTTCAATATATTTCTTATATCTAAACACAATCAGCAAAACTTTTAAAGGCAAGAAAACGCAGTTATTTTGAAATCGTTCTTACTAACTATGCAAATACAGCCCAGAGAAAATGGAACTGAGATGAAAGAACTTTCACTTACCAACCAGGGTGGTATAGGGCCCTCTGATGGGAGGTCTTCAATATGGAAAGTCTAAGAATAAAACAAGACAAAATAAAGTATATATACTTCTTCTGAAATTACAACTCTTATATAGTCTTATATAAGACTATTGAACCCATACTTATATATACTTATATATACTTATATAAGACCATTGGACCCATTATATAAGACCATTGGACCCATTTTAAAAGCAACAATGATGCAGCAACACATTTAAAAGACTGATTCAAAACTCCTTTTCTTTCTCTCCAGCTTCCTTGTGGAAGAGGACGGTGTTCTATGTGCTTAAAGAAGCCCCAGCTTCAGGGAACATTCAAGGAGGAGGATGTAGAAGACAGCTCCCAGGGGAAAGTAACAAGATTTTCTGCTATGCTGGACTTATCCAGCTACAAATAGCTAATTAGAAAAAAAAATCAAAGGTGATTGTATTTGACTCCCATGCCTAGGAGTTAAATTTTCAGTGTAATGGACCATGTGGGAAACTCTCAGGATAGAACCCTAAAGTCCTGGGATATTGGTTTGGGGTATTGCTGGGTAGAACAGTTCCCTAGCATGCACGAGTCCTAGGGTCAATTCTAAGCACTTCCAAAGGGAAAAAGAAGTCCTGACATAAAGACTCCTGCACATACTGCAGCTTCTGAAGGTCACTTTTTACCTGGTTTCTGGCTGATAAAGTGGACTAACCCACCGGCATCCCAAAATTATGGGAACTAAACTGAACTCTGACCAGATATATAAGCTGCAACAGTTGTAATTATTTTGAACCTGCATGTAATGTTAACTAGCATTTCAGCTAAACACTTACATATCACAGCCACTGTCTCTAGCATAACACAATGCTGTCCTTTGGTAAAATTATCTGGTGAAAACATTGACACCTTGCAGGATCAAAAAGCATGATGGAAGATCTGAAACAATACATAACTTATAAAGTTATTTATTAAGGTAATTTAGTTAGGTAATTGAATACTTATTTAATTAGGTAATTGGATCTATACTGCCAATTTCATATCTATCTGTCCCTGCAGAACTGAACTTACATGCAAACTAGCAGACATAAGCATCTTATGAGCTTAAAAGCTCATCGTTGAGAACTGTCTGCAAGGCTAAAAGGGAAAATACAAGCCAGAAGCCTCCTGTCCTGCTGGGGTTGAACATAGTCGAATTGAACAGTTTCAGATTGACAGTAACTAAGCTGATGTCATTTCTCTGAAATAATTAAATGTAAAGTAGATTTACATAGACAATTCTCTATTTCTTCCCTAGTGTGATATTATGTGTTATAATTCATAGTCCGCTAAATATCAAATAGACAGACTATTGTCCCAGTTAAAACACTAATATCAGGAATAATGGTAATAATGCTAGTCATAGGAGTTCCATGTGATGATGCTGAAAGCCCATACTAGACAGCAATTAAATGTTAAACAGATCAAATCTTACCACCACCATCAAGTGTATTTTATCTTCGTTGCCATATTTGGGTGATAAGTAATGTTTCCAAGGTCACATAACTAGCAAGTGGCAAAGCTAGCAATTAAAGTCAGTCTTGTGTGAATCTAAAGCTGGCCCTTCTCTATTTGTCATCCACCAGGACTTGCCTTGATGAAAGCAAAAGTTTATAAATGTAAAGATACTTTTTCCTCTGCCTATGATAAGTTAAAATAAGACTATCAAGATGCATTAGAAATGAAAATGGGAAAAAATCCTCAATAGAATCTACTAACAGCAATCAATATTCATTCAGGGATGACCTGACATCAGTATTTTTCATGGAAAGCCATTAAAAGCAAGGAGTCATTCCATAGACAAAATAAGTTTCATATTCTATTTGTGCATAATGTACATTTTCAAGGAAAAGCTTAAAAGAAATAGAGCCTTAAAAACACTATAAGAGTAGGAAGTTAAATATTGAATCAAAAAGTAAACAAAAATTCTGTACTTAAAAAAAAACAGTGAAATCCCTTTAGCCAATACAAAAGAAAATGACCACCAAACCAAATTATAAGTAACAAAGATCAACTAAGGGAATCCTACTATATACTGTCGTTTCTGTTCCCCAGTCTTAATCATTGCTAATATGGCATTTCTGATTTGAGGAATTGTTGCCACCCTAGACTACCACCAAGATTAATGACAAAGAGAGAAAGAGAGAGAGAGAGAGAGAGAGAGAGAGAGAGAGAGAGAGAGAGAGAGAGAGAGAGAATTCTACTTTCCGATCTCATTGATTGCATGGCTGTTAGCTCCTCTATCAAGAAGAAAATCTATCATGAATTGTTTGTCTTCTCAAAGCACAAACAATAATGGTGTCAATCCCAGCTGTGAGAAAACAGAAAACAGTAATTGAATGCGGCAGACTGGCTCAATCAGGATGGCCGCTGAGTCCACTCGGGATCGATTTATCTCAGAAAAGATGGGCAAGGATTCGGGTGCAGTTCTGCAGCCACTTATATGCAGCGATTCTTTCCCTTCTATGAAATAAATTCCTTTAAGTTCCTATTCACGGCGCTTCAGGAAAGAATCTGACATGGACAAAGCCTCTTGAGCTATTGACACTTTATTACAAGAACCCCCAAAATTTATATCTTTCACTAGTGATATTAATAGTAGAAAAAAAAAGGGAGTACAATCACTGCAAAACAATAGTGAATGAAATGTAAACAAAGTAAAAACTAGTCCAGCATTCAAGAGATTAGCTCTGGATCTTCTCTGGATCTTGCGGCAGATCCAGCTGCCCTTGCAGACAGGCAGTTCCAAAGGGCAAATTCCAGAAGACACAGGCACGCCCAAGGCTTAGAGAATAGGCCTCTCATGGAATCTTCTTTAACTTTTTTGGAGCTTTTCATCTCTAGGGCTTAGTCCATATGGCAGGCATGGGGAGATATGGCGATCCAGGGGGATGTGATGGAAGTCTCCCAGGTGTCGTCCGCATTGCTTTCTAAAGTCTGAAAGCTTAAGCAAGCTCACAACACAGTTTGGCAGATAAACACCAAAAAATAACATGAAGTTTTTAGATTTAGTTCTCAAATGTACTTCCCTAGCTGCAGAGCACTTTTCCTCAAACGATAGGCTTATTAGAAGCCTATTCATCTTATAAATAATCCATATTCTTATCACAGACCCTTTGCAACATCCTTTCCTTTTCTGATTACCCTGATTCTCTCTTTCCCATTTGGGACAATCTTAGGGTAAGCTCTTCTTTATTCAAAAATCCTTTCTTATTCTCACCATATTTCCTTTCTTTTACACATTTATTATATCTATCCTTTGTAGTGACATATTCATTTCTTATCCATGTGGCGCCCCCCTATCTCGGGCAGCGCTCATACTGGGTGTAAAGGTCAAGAATCTTCCTAGCCTTCAGCTCTGTTGTATTGGGCAGTATTAACTGTTCATAAACTAGGTTGCTTTGATGTCACACCCAAAGTTTATCTTCTCTGTATCTAGGCAGGATCACAAGGAGAGGGGTAAACAGAGGCACCAGGTTACCTCCCTTTTAGGGCTTTTATTGTAAGTTAATGATTAGGATGAAGGTCAGAGATAGAGGGGAAATCTGCATTTGTAATTACTGTAACTGAATGCTGCCACTGCATCTGAATTCTAACTAGATTTTATTACCATTTGAGCAAAGCCGAGGACATTTAGAGGCTTAGACAAATTACCAGAAAGTTCATTTTCCATGGACTCAGTTTCTCTCACAGTCCTGATCTTACATCACTGGAGCAATTCATGTGGAAAGTTAAAAGAATCATTTCCAAAAGAATAATAGTTATGAAAGAATATCTAAGAGTGGGGGAGTACTTTGGCCAGAGACAACACTTTCTCTCGGGGCTTTTCACTCACATTGAGGACCAGCCAATTAACTGTGTGGGAGACCATCACACAGATGCTGAGGAGAAAGGAATAATTCTTGGCAATTGAAAAATACATGTGTCCCAAGAGAAATGAAAGTCTCATTTGAGACCCTGTGAAGGCGAACACCTGGTAAACACAGCGGCCCCTTTCTTCCCTCAATGCCCTCACCTGCTGCTCCATCCCTTTGCGATGCCCAGCCCTGCCTAGAGTCCCACAGGAACTCCAGTCTCCTCCAAAACTGACTTCACACTCACACTGCTTCTGACGACTTTGGCCCCTATCACAGCAATTATGGTGGTTTGGAGTTAAGTGATTGCTCCCCAGCCTATAAACCAAGATCTGCCCGAGGGCAGGTGCTGGATCTTGAATCTCCATAACCCCAAGCCCTATGACACAGTAGGAGTATGTTTAAGTATTTTTTTCTTGAAAAGATAAAATAAATCATTCTCTCTAAGGTAGGGATTTTAAAATGGATATCTCAAACAATATTTACTTTCCTAGATTCCATGAACATCTTTTTCAGAAATAAACAGGCCTGGGAGTTATATGGCCAGTACTGCAGGATCTCTTTCACTTTGCTTAACTTTCCCATTGGACAACACTTTTTTGTGGCAGACACTAACATGTCAGGAATTTGAGTTTCACAGACACAGTTTTAAGAGCTTTTTGATAAAATGGAATCTTTTTTCAGGGAAGGAATAAAAATACCTTGATTCTCTCTCTTCTCTGTGGCATCAGGATCTAGATATTGATTTCAGGGCACTACAGCTCCAAATGGTCACACTAAGGAAGTGGCTCTGTCTATAAAGACAGAGGCTTCAAGTGCACTTTGGTGGCCAACTAAGGACCCATGTGGTTTCTCCTACAGCCTGATGTAAGGGTTTCATCTTAGCTGTTACAGATCTCACATAGTGATGATTATGGGAAACTACTGCGCAGCCCACCTAAAAGCAGTGTGGGCTCTAAGGAGACCCCCTGTCACTCTTTCAGAGAAGCTTGAAATCCAGTTTGTTTTCTAAACTGGAAATTGAACAGAGGGAGTTGGGCATTCTACTCTGAGCTACATACACATTCCTATTATATTTTTAATTTTGAAACAGGCTCTTAATATGTTGTTGGGGTTGACTGCAAAATTCTTATCTTTCGGTCTCAAACTCCCACTGAGATTATAAAATATCCTGATTAGATAATATAATATCCTGAGATTATAGATGGGAGCCACCATACCTAGGTAAATCCAGACTTCTGCATGAGTCTGCTGAATTTGAACTGTTGACTCAACTTATCGATAACAAACTAAATGCTGATATAGGCTTTAGTTTGAATCCAATTAATTTCTTTGCAAGGCCTTACGCAGAATGCTAGAGGTTGGGAAGACGGAAAGTCTCTCCTACACATATCACTGCTGATACAATGTATGTCAGGTACTTAGATAATAAAAATGGTGGGTCTTACCTTGTTTCTTGCTTCAATACTTGTGTTGTGTGAAAGCAGTTCTGTTGCTGTCATGGTGTCCTCATTAAGAACGGCATAATGAAGAGTATTATTGCCACTGTGGTCGGCACAATTTGCATCAGCTCCATGACTCAGTAGAATACGGACACATTCTGTGAGCTGGCATTATGCCACCTATGATATGGTACAAGAAGCAGAAGGTCAATTCAAGGAATTCAAGAGACACATTCCAAAGGTTTCACCAATACTTGTATCTAAATAGAGTGAATGCATTTTTCTAAGCCTGAAAGTCCAGTGTACCTTCCTCATGGCTGTGCAGTGGTCTGTGTCGTAGGCGTTGATTGCACATTTGTGTTCCAGGAGGAACATTACCACTTTTGGATGACCATATGCACTGGGGAAATGAAGAGCCATCCTATGGAAGTGAAAGCACTTTTCAGGAAATTTGAGAACACTATCTCAAAACTATATTTATGGAGATTATTATCAGTATTAAGTATCACATGATTTCTCTTTCTAAATATTTTATTTCCTTGAAGAAAGTACACGCTTTCATCAGGGTGTGGTGACACACACTTGTGATCTCAGTACTTGGGGGCTGAGACAAAAGGATTACATGTTTGCAGCCAGCTTCAGCTACTTAGTGATGCCCTCCACAACTTAGTGAGACCCTGTTTTAAAATAATGAATACAAAATGGGCAGAGGTTTTATTTCAGAGGTTGAATATCCCTGGTTCAATCCCCAGTAATGCAAAAAAGGAAGAAGAAAGAAAGAAAGAACATTTTCTTAGTTCTTATTTCTCACTAGATTAATAAAAGTTTAGCCTATTTCATGGACTGGGGTGGGGCTGTGCTGAGGAGGCAACCCAGGGCCTCACACATGCTAGGCACACAGTGTCCCTGGAGGGACATCTCAGCCCAAAATGCCAATCTGAATGAAAAGAGCACAGCAGTTGGAGTTAGCTGATTTACTCACAATTGCGTAGCATTTCTATGTCTCTATTTCCTTGCCAATAAAAGGAGGATTATATATAATATTTATATCATAGGATATCACAATGGTGATTAAAAGAATCTATGCAAAGTATTTAAATGTCTTCAGCACAAACAACAGCATGGTAATTGTTAGATAATAGAATTGTTACTAGTATTAACAAAGATAGCAGCTCAGTTAAGAGAAATCACACAATGACACCAGTTGTAATGATGTTTTAACTTTTCTGCATTTCACTGTGTCTTAGGTACTCCTCTTTTCACACTGGAACATCTCTGATTTTGTTCACCACTTGTAATTCATAATGGGCAACTCTTTAAACTGGCATCACTTAAAAATTAAGACACAAAAGGACACAAAGGGTCATCATCCATTTTATGATGCCTCACATTAAACAGGTGTATGCCAGATCTCATTATATGATGAACATTTAAATCAATTTTAGTTCTTAAAATTACTTTGGATAATAAAAATTAAAAACAGAAAACCTTTGCTTTGATTTGAAGGGACCTTTAAGCCAAAGGAAACTCAAGATTTAAATGAAGAAGTATGGCTTGTTTAATTCAGTATTTCAAGTTCTAGAATCACACATTTTGAAATTATTTCAATAGTATGATTTCTAGAAAAGGAGAAATTTCCCACACTTAATTTCAACATTCAGTGCTGCTATAAACTTTTGTAAGGGCAGTCAAAAGTTGCAAATTGCCTGGCATGGTGGCGCAAGCTTTTAATCCCAGCATTTGGGAGGCTGAGACAGGAAAATTGTGGTTTATGGACAGCTTCAGCTGCTTAGTGAGGTCCTTTGAAACACAGTGAGACCCTGTTTCAAAATATAGAATAATAGGGCTGGCAGTGTCACTCGGAGGTAGAATGCCCCTGGTTCCTTACCCAGTACAGCAAAAGAAAAAAAAGCTATAATTTCCTAACTTCAGAAATGCTTTTGTTTGAATGTGTAGTGGAAAGCTCCAATTGAAATGGACCTACTACTTCAATTGCATACTTGCTAACTTGTTAGACTGAACAGGGGAACATGATTTGGGGGGTGAACAGGTCCTGAGAGATATTAGACTCTCTTTCAGGGTTGTGAAAGGAGGGTGTCATGTATAAAAAGTCTGGTCCAGATGTTATATCTTTGGTGGGGCATTCATTTCAACTACCTCGCCATGTCATTCTTGTATGGGGTTGTAACTATCTTCTGTATTTCTATCTTTTTAATAAACTTCTTTAAATCTTCAGCAAAAGTCCAGGATAATGTGTATTTATCCTTAGCTAAGGACAAGAACCTGTGGATTTTCAGTTTTTCAGATTTTTGGGTTTTGTTGTGGTTTGAGGGAAATTGTGTCCGGGACCCTAACAGGGGTCCTAGGGGACAGTTTCCCCAAAGCCATGACATTATCCCAAACTGTAACACATTTGGCGCCCAACGTATTGGGGCAACGTGGGATGTGTGGCTCTGTACTTTTCACAGGACTTTTTGGCCAGTGGGTTGGTGGGCAGCAGCAGCTTTAGCTCCAGCTATAGAGCTGTTGAGCTTTAAAACAACTATAGAGCAGCCTTTGAATGAGTGCATTTCTGAAAGTGAATTCCAGGGCATCTCACCAGTGGTCCTGGTACCACTGCACCCCAAAATGTATGTACCTTCTTGGAGCAATAAGGAGTTCCCTCAGAATGACCACTGATCTTCTGGAATCTGGGAGGTAATTCTAGTTTGTGGGGAACCCCCACCAAGGAACTAGCCAGTGGTCGAATCCCCTCCAGGAAGTAAACCCTTTATTTATTTATCTATCTATCTATCTATTATTTATTTATTTATTTATTTATTTATTTATTTATTTGTTTGGTGTTACTGGGGTTCCTGGAAACCCTTCTACCTCCCAGACTTATTTTTATGCTTTTTTTATTTGGAAACAAGGTCTCTTAAGCCAGCGCAACTGGCTTCAAACCTGAGCGATCCTCCTGTCTCAGCCTTCCAAGCATGGGGATTACAAGCATGCACCACCACACCTGGCTGGAAGTAAACCTGTTAAGTAGCATAGGTTTGATAGGCCTAATGAGTGCCTGTCCATTCTGCCCACATCAAAGATGGGACACTCTTTTAAAAGCCCTATACAAAGTTAAATCTAAAAAGAAATGCCCATGGTCCACCTTCAGAAATCTTCCCAAACAGCAGATGCCAGCCAGCACCAAACAGGAGATGCCAGCCAGCATCGATTTAAAAAATGGTAGTGAGTTTTTCTTCTGTAATTGGGAACAGGTTCTAGGGAGATAAGCTAGCTTGCTTTTGGCGGCAGCATCTAGGAAGCGTGGCCAATAGCAATTGCGGCAACGTGCACCCTGTTGGTCTGTGAACTATGGCAGTTTGTAGTCCCCAGCAGCTATTGGAAGCCTGAATGGGTAAGCTTGTCCAAGAGCTCAAGAAAAAGCCTGAGTCAAAAGTTTAACCAGATAACTGCTAGACAGGCTTGCTAGGTGAATGGCCACACCCAGGAGGCACTGTCAGGATATTCCCCCACAGGCAGTTACAGCTCCATTTGCATAAGAAAGCCATCAGGGGAGGAAGCTTTGGAAGAGGCTATGCCCAACCACATGGTAGCTCAGGATTCTTAGACACACCAAAAATTACAGAATATTTTCAGGGAAGCAAATTAATAAGGTTATTTTTTTTTAATGGCAATATTTTCAGCTAGAAAACCTCACTGAGAGGAGGGACAAGGTAGGAGGCACAATGCAGGGCAGAATGGAGGGTGGCTAAAAGTTCAAGCCTTCATTGCCCTTCTGGTGGACTGTGAGGTCACTCTTGTGGCTCCATGCACACAGGCATCCCAGCCAGATGCCCCCAGTTGGGCTACTAGCTTTAGGGAATGCAGGAAACTTCATCTGGACAGAGAAGGGCCATGCAGCTCAATTGCATGGGGGAATATGGAGCAAAGGGAAAGGGTGGCAAAGCCCCTTCCCATTTAATACCCTCCTGGTGGGCAGCAAACTGGTGGGAAATGAGGCCACACTCAAGGGCCACACACACACACACACACACACACACACACATGGTGCAGGGACAGGAGGATGACCTTCTGAGCACAAAATGCCTCTCTGTGTCATAAGATGAGATTCCAGCAATATCTTAAATACTAGGGTAATTGGTTTTAGATTGGGAAGCTCTGGGGGTGGGGGGAAACCTTGCCCAGATGGGCCACTAAAACCCCACCCTTTCTCTCTCAGATGGGGTCCCAGAAATCCAAAGTGGAAGCTGGATCTACACTAGCATGGGTCCTCCAAAATTGGAAAAAAAAATTGACACCAAAAGACTAAGGAAAAGTTTAATCCCAAAATGCAAAGGTTCTTCGGTATTCAAGCCTGGCCACAGTAAAGCTGGCCATCCCAGGCACAGCTTCAGCGGCCTGGGATCCACAGGGTCTTAGTGCTGCCAGATTAGTCTCCAATTAGTTCTGCCTACAGGCCTCCTTATACCACCTGGAGAGGAGAGTTTAGAGTTCAATCTGTCCATCTGTGGAGCTTAAAGCTGTATCACCAACTCAAACAAGTGCTGGCATTCTTAGTTAATTCTGGTAGAAGGGGAGACCATCCTCAGACAAAGACTACTACTGCAGGCTGCCAATTCAGTTTAACAGGGACTTGAAAAGGGAAATGCAGATGGGCAAAACCCATGAAAAAGATCTGGCTGAGCACAGAAGCCTAAGTTTAAGCCTGTTTTAGGGGTGGAGAACAAGGGCATCTCTGGCATCTCATGCCCTCTACTATGAGGCCAAAAAGGCCCTCCAAGGCCTGGCTCATGGAACAAAGGGGGGGCCATTAAATGGCTGAGCACCCCCAGTTCTAGAGGGAACTGGGGTCCCCAGACCTAGCTTCCCAGTGATTCCTCCCAACTCCCACCACCTGAGTTAAGACTAAAGAGCCATAGGTGATAACAGTGAGATCTCACAGAAGGCCAGATGTAAGGCATTACCCACCTCTCCTGGCCCAAGGTCCAAAAGCTTAGATAGGTTGGGGGCCATATCAGGACAGGCCCCAAACTATTTTTTTTTTACCCAATACTCAGCCCGCGGCTTTCAGATGACCTCCAATTCTCCCATTCTCAGTTAAACTAAAGATTTCAACTCCTTTCAGGAAATCAACTTGTTTTTCTTTTTGCTGGCTACACTAAAGTTATTGCTTAAAGTTTTAATTTCAACCAGTCTTAGCTAAAATGTAAACTTCTAAAAAGCTGTCCAATTAGACCTGTATGAGATGTGATTAAATACAATATGCATTGCTTTTAAAGTTCTTTTTCTTTTGACAAATTTAATGTTTTAGACACTAATGATGTTTATATGATGTCTTGGTTTTCTGTGGTAATTTATAATACAGTTTTTAAGGTGTGTGATCAAATATGATATGCATTGTCTTTAATTTTATTCCTCATGCAAAATTAAGGTTTTAAGGTGCTATTGGTAGTTATCTAGTGTCCTAATTTTTCATGGGATCTATAGTTCAATTAAGTTAGGAAAATATAAAATGCAATGCTTTAAAGTGCTCTTAACTTCATAAGTTTTAAAGTAACACTTCAGTATTTTAAATGGGCTTTTCTTAAATTGGTAGTATATGAACAACATTATAAAATGGTATTTTTTTGTTCAGCTAGTATGTAAGAACAAAAGACAGATGTAGAGAGTCTATAGATGTATTTCTTTATATTTTGGTAAATACAGAAAAGGAAATTTTGTGAGACTAAGAAAGCACATTGTAAGGTTTATCCTAAGATTGTTCCAAATGGGAAACAAAAGACCAGGATAGAAAAATTAGAGGGTTAAAATAAGTTGTAAAGCATTGGTGGAATGTTTGTTTGTTTGTTTGTTTATAAGTTTTATCCTAAGATTGTCACAAGTGGGAAAGAAAGGACCAGGATAGGAAAATCAGAGGGTTAGAGCAAGTTTGCAGAGTGTTTGTGGTAAGTTGCAGAATGTTTGTGGTATGTTTGTTTGCATATGTGATGAAGATGGATCATTAAAAGAGTGTAGGTTTCTAATAAGCCTATTCCCAAGAGAAAAGTGATAGAGTTCAGCAGCAGGGGTGTACTATGGATAGGAGAGGCTAGAGGATTACTTAGAGACACCAAAGTCTGTAATAATTCTTTAAAACTGGCTTCAAGGTTGTTTACCAGGAAAAAAGTGACAGGAGACTGAGTCATATCATACAGAGATTTGAAATTTGCTTTAGAAATTAATTCCAAAAATAGCTTGTTAAGTCCACCAGGCAAGCAATCTAGGGCACATGTCCAGGTGAAGATTGGCAGCTTGGTTTCACTCATAAGCTATGGGAAACTTTTTGGTCTTTCCTGACTGGGACATAGTCCTAGATGGCAATGTTACCCTATTGTCAGCGTACCAGCAAGTTAAGTAAACTCCAAAGAGTACCAGAGGAAAAGGGTAAATTCTGTTTTGTCCAGGTGACCTGGTACTCATCAAATCATCTAAAATTTTTATTTCAAAGCCCATTTCATGTCTTCACAGTACTAACTCCTGGATTTACTTGGTGCAAAATAAGCTAAATATATCCCACTTTTGTGTATTTCAGCCTAAGTCAGCAAAACAGGTCTTAATTTCTCATTTAAGTGCTATGTTTAGGTTTTCATGGTTAACCTGTATTGTGAGTGTTGTCTCATAGGTTTGAAGCTTTCAGACATCAGATGGTGGTATGAGCAGACCCAAAGAGAAACATCTATCAAAGCCCTTTGGATGGCCATAGAGACATACTCACCCATCTGACTCCCTCACCACCAACCTGCATGAATGTTACCGGAAAGCTGGGGCCCCCAACTTCGTCCCTGTTCAGCTAGAAGCAGTTTATGACTGAATCAACATCCTTATTCCTTTGTAAGGGGTACATTCATGTGATATAAATGAGGGAAAATTAATGGAAATTGAGCTCATGTTAAATGTTTATAAAATTGTAAAAGTCAAAATGTATTTTCTGTGTCTACCTTTGGCCTGACAGGTGTCGATAGTTACTAGACAGAGGGGGTAATGTACCAGTATTGGGAATGGCCTAGGAAGATTTGAGAATGCTCTGATTATTAATAGATATATTTCAAAAACAATTGTGTCAAAATGGCAGACCTGGGGAAAGGAAGACTTGGTCTTGGTTTCGGTCAGGAAGCACACAGATATTGAAACTTAGATTGACTTAGCTAAAAGTAATTAGCAAGTTCATAGGAGAGGGGAGCTAGGACTTCTTTCTAAAAATAGATCTACATAATAATCTAGCTAGGATGGGAGGAGGAGATTGACCTTTGTGAGAGACAATTTGGCAGGGGGAGATACCTTACAGAAGGGGAGAAACCTTACAAGGTTTTAACTATGTCAGAATTATGTGAACAAGATGGAGGGTGTCATGTATAAAAGTCCAGTCCGCATGTTGTATCTTTGGTGGGGCATTCATTAGAACCACTTCGCCCATGCCATTCTTTCATGTGGCTGTAACTATCCTCTGTATTTCTATCTTTTTAATAAACTTCTTTAAATCTTCAGCAAGAGTCCAGGCTAATGTATATTTATCCTTAACCAGGACAAGAACCCGCAGTTTTTCAGTTTTTTTGGGGTTTTGTTGTAGTTTGAGGGAAATTGTGTCCGGGATGCTAACAGGGGTCCCTGGGGACAGTTTTATTCTCAAACTGTGACATCTTCCTCCAAAATCATAACAATATCTTCACAAAACCATAACATATTCTCTGTAACACACAGAATCCAGCTATACCACTCCTGAGTATCTTTCCAAAGGAACGGAAGTAAGAATATCACAGTGATACATGCATATCCATGTTTATAGCACCACACTTCCCAATAGCCAAATTATGGAATCAGCCTAGGTGTCTTTCAACAGATGGATGGATTATAAAATATGGAAATACATTTGTATCCTCATAAGAGTATGTTTTAAACAGCAGAAGGCTTAAATTTTGATAAAGGCTCAGTTTATTTGTTCAATTATGGCTTTTGATATTTTTGTCAGTGTTAATCTTTGTCAAGCAGAAATTTAGAAAAAAACCTTTATTTCATAATTTCTTCTAGTCATGTAGGTTCAGGTATTTCTTTAAGATTTATGATCCATTAGAGTTTATTTTTGGTATGCTATGAGCCATATAGCCAACTTTATTTGGGGTGTTAGAATCATACTTTGAGAAAGTTGCTTTTCTTCACTGCACTGTCTGTGTCTTTGTCAAAAAATAAACAGACTCAGAGTTACATCATTTGCACAGAAATGGATTGAACTGGAGAAAATTTTGCTAAGTAAGATTAAAGTAAGATTAGTCAGTAACAAAAAGTAAAATATTGGATGTTCTCCTTAATGTGCAGAAGCTAGAGAGAAAATGAGTCATAGGAGGAACTCTAGATGAAGAATGAGAAATCATACATGAGCAAATAAGGTGACCTAACTGAGGGGGATGGGAGGGAGGAAGAGGTAAATTCCCTAATGTCCATGATATACATTCAAAATCATACCAAAGTCAATCACTAGGCCAAACATGGAGAGAGGAGGTGTAATGGGGTGCGAAATGGGGAAGGGTTAAATGAGTGATGTGTGCATGTATGCCTCTACCATCTTGTACCCCCATTAAAATGTATGACTACAATGCACCATAACAGAAAAACTTAGTGGGCTATCTTATGTGTGCGTCCCGTAATCCCTACCATTATCTGTCCTAGAAGCACTGCCTTCCCAATGGCACATGCTCAGTGGCACTGTATCCTAATGGCACAAAGGTAGTGAGATTGCTTCCTAGCTCAAGGACTTGTATGAATGGCTTAACAAGTGTTCAACTACCTGTCTCTTAGTGAGTGAAATTGATCTCCCGTGAAGAGACTAGGATTTTATAAGCTGACAAGGCCATAGAGAATTTTAATTGATTAGTCCCCACAGATTTACATGTTATATACCTTCTACTAGAAATAGCTTGATGCCTATTGGGTTAACAATTTTGTTGGGGGTAGTCTTGGTATCTAATTAACCTCTGAATGCCATTAGATCTAGACTAGACAAGTCAAAATCATAAATGATTTAATTGGTCCAAATATTTGACCAACAGCACAAATTTCCCTAGGATAACAACACAAGCTTAATGTTTGATCAGAACAGCCCATGGTGTAACCACTATGAATGATTTATTTGTTTGATAATTAAAGTCTTATGTGATCTGAATTCAAAAAGGATTCAGATCTATCCAGTTTCTATTTAATTTTTTTTCCTATATGGAAAAACCAAGAGAAATAAGACTGAGATATTAACTGAGACTGCTCTTTTAATAGAGGATATAATCTTAATTTAATAATTTTCCAATGAGCACCTCGCCCAAGAGCAAGGTTAGTTAACACAAAAAATAAAATAAAATAATGCTCTGGGTATTACTTGTATGTAGAACACCTTTGGGTTCTATTGCCAATAACACCAAAAATTTAAAAAAAAATTAAAAAAATTAAATTTAAAAATCTATGGCCACTTATATAATCACTTGCTCTACTTAACACTATTACTACCCAATCACTATCACTATGTAAATTCTCTCCTCATGCATGAGCCTTTAATTACTATATATACATGTGTATACACACATATATACATATATTTAACAATTTTATTTCTTCTTAGTTTCATCACACCTTACTATATACTCTATCTTCTATTCAGGAAAAGCATCAAATTCTAAGTACACATTTATTACAACTCTATGAGTTATAACTCACTTTCATGTGAAATCATTCTGCCTATGAATTCACAATCTCTATATTAAAAGTGTCTCTCACTTTATCAACACTAACCTTAAATCAAGAACGTATATGATAAATGTTACCATCTTGAATATTGGCGATGATGTGATTTTTCTCAACACTCGCAGGCTCCTTTTGACTTCACAGGTGAATCTGAACTTGTACCAGGTGTTTATGTTGAGTATGCAAGCAGGACTATTTGCCCTATTTGTCATCGCAGAATACACTCATCATCACAATAAATCTTTTCCTTTCTCTTCTCTTCCCAACCCTAGTCAAGCACATTATGACCTTCCAAACCTTGAAATTTTCACACATAACACCATCTTCAAAACCCTACTGTATACTCCTATGAAACTGAGCATCCAAGCCACGCTTTCAATATGATCAACCCATCTTTTATGAAAAAACATTTTATCCCCACACTAGCCCTGCGTATCTGATGTATATTCTCTAAATGATACAACAACAGATGATTATCTACATAGATTGTGTGCATTCGTGCCATTTTTCTTAAGTTTTCTAATAGTTCCAAGCTATGGTACTTCTTAGAATTTCCTAAAATCATCTATTACCAGGAAAACAATTCTCCTAATAGGACATGATGACCCATGTTTACTCACAGTGTTTGACTGATACAGGAGGATGGTTGGTTCAAGGTCAGCAAATTTTGTGACTTTCAGCAATTTAGCAAGGCCCCATTTCAAAAAATAAAAGGTAAGCCGGGTGTGGAGGTGCATGCTTGTAATCCTCTCACTTGGGAGGTGGAGACAGGAGGATCACGCAGGTTAGAAGCTAGCCTCGCTAGCTTTGGAGACCCTGTTTCCAAATAAAAAAAATATATAAAATATAAGTCTGGGAATGTTGCCCGGTGGTAGAAGGGTTTCCAGGAACCACAGTACCACAAAAATAAATAAATAAATAAATAAATAAATAAATAAATAAATAAATAAATAACACAAAGAAGGGCTGGGAGTGTAGCTCAAATGAAGAATGTCCCAAGGATCAATTCTCTCTACCCCTCCCCAGGACTCAGAGTTCGAGACTCTCATCAACCTAGAGAGACCTTGTTTACATAATGAATAACTTCTAGGAGATAGGCTAAATTTCCCCAAGAACCTACAGGATGGTACCTCTGAATTTTTTCAACTACTGGAGATAGGAGCAGGCCTACACCTGCATTAGGTCAGGAGCAATTGAAAAGACTAAACAGGATGTAAGATAGTGAATCCTCATAATCACATAAAAATGCTTGCCCTGGAGAGAATGGGCAGATATACACCTAGTCAGGTCAGGAAAACTATTGGTCAGGTAAGAGAGAAGATAATAAATCTTTATAAAAACTGTTCTGTATCCTAAAACTTCAGTGTCTTACTTCCAAGGCACTCCACCACATTTTCTCTGATGTGGTGCTTCATTCCTCTGCCCCTTTTTTCCACCTTTGTAAAAATAAAAATTATTTAAGCTTGCAGCATGGTTCTGGCTATTCTTTTCTAAGGTAGCTGAGAACAAGAGCCCACGGCTCCATCTCACACAGTTACAGTTTTGGCACCTCAAAATGGCACTACATCTCACACCATTACACGTGGATCACGAATGGCATGATCCCTTTTTCACTCCCTGCCTGGCTGCAGATTGGTGAATAGGGTGTCACCTTGGGGGCCAAGGCTGTGAAGGGAGCCCTTTACTTGCCCCTCCCAGAGCTGGGGCTGAGGGAGCCTCCTCTCCTGTCTGAACAACCTCCAATCCTGAACTGTATATTTTTACTCGGAGTCCCAGATTCCTGTTTTTTGTTTTTGTTTTTGCAGTTTTGGGGAAGGAACCCTGATGGCATTCTATCTCCAAGCTAATACCCATCCCTATTTTTTATCCTTTTTTTTGAAACAGGGTCTCGCTGAGTTGTAAAGTATCCCATTTAGTAGCTGAGGCTGTCCACAAACTGTGAGTCTCCTGTCTCAGCCTTCCAAATGCTGGGATTACAAGCATGCCCCAAGCCACCTGGCTTCCTGTGTTTTTAATATAGTGTACACTGACTGACAGAACTTTAAATAAATGGATTTAAGTATTTAGGAGTAACCTGGGAGTTGACTCCATTCCTTGCATGCATTTGGGGTGATGGCATGGAAGGTCGAAGGCAGCTCTGGGATGTTGGCTGCCTGGGGATGCTTCTGGTTCTCTCGCCCCTGCTCAACAGTGTTTACAGGAGGAAGAGGAGGAGGAGGAGGAGGAGGAGGAGGAGGAGGAGGGTGGAGGAGGAGGAGGAGGAGGAGGAGGAGGGTGGAGGAGGAGGGGGAGGAGGAGGAGGAGGGTGGAGGAGGAGGGGGAGGAGGAGGAGGAGGAGGGTGGAGGAGGAGGGGGAGGAGGAGGAGGGGGGGAGGAGGAGGAGGAGGAGGAGGAAGAGGAGGAAGAGGAGGAAGAGGAGGAAGAGGAGGAAGAGGAGGAAGAGGAGGAGAGGAGATTCCACCATCATTCCTCCAGAGAGGATGCTCCCATGCTGAAAGGCCACAGTACCACAGCACTTGGCAGAAGGTAGGGCATAGCAGGGGTCACAGGCACCCCTGAGGTGTGCAAGGCTAAACTCAAGCTGGCTCAAAACTGCCCCCAAAGACCAGGGCTTCCCTCTATTCACCTGACACCAGCTTCCTCCTTGACATCAGTAGGTCTATGTTGAGAGGCTCCATGGCCCCACATTCAGCAGCCAGTGGGTTTGGCTGCAGTGTGGGGCAATTCAGGGGTGTGTGCTAATTTTCTCTCTCTGTAATGCTGGAGTAACCAACTTATAAACAGAAGAGTGTCATGATACACAGTTTTTGAAGTTTCAGTCCCTGACAGGTTGGCCTCATTGCTTTAGGCCTGTGTTAGCAGTGCACACCTGGGAGGTGGGCTTCACCCTGGGAGGCTGACACAGGAGGATTGCAGGTTCATAGCCAGCCTCAGCAACTTAGTAAGACCCTGTTTTTGAACAAAAATAGAATGGTGCAGCTTGAGTGTAGAGTGCCCTGGCTGCAATTCCAAGCTACAAAATAAATAAATAAATAAATAAATAAATAAATAAATAAAAGCTTACCTCATGGCTAGAAACAGCAAGAGAGCAGGGTCCCACAGAAACCTTTAGAGGAACATCTCCCATGACCTAAAGAACACCAGCCAAGCCCCTCCTCTCACAGTTTCTGCCACTTTCCAATAGTAGCAGCAAAAAGCTGGGGACCAGTGTTATCCCACACGGCTCTGGGGGACACTTCAGTTCTGGCTATAGTCATATGTACCAGTGCTTGGTTAGCAGGAAGACAAACACTTAGATATTTCCAAGTGGGAACTGTTATGAAAGAAATGGAAGAAAGATCAAGAGAGGAAGTTGAGGCCAGGCATCATGGCGCATGCTTGTAATCTCAGGATTTGGGAGCCTGAGACAGGAGGATTGTAGTTTGTGGACAGCTGCAGCTACTTAGAACTCTTGTAACTCATGAGACCCTGTTTCAAAATAAAGAAAAATAGGGCTAGGGGATGTAGCTCAGAGGTAGAATGCCCCTTGACTCCATAACCAGTACTGAAAAAATAATGAACAAACAAACTGACCCTAGCCCTGAGCTTCAGTGATGAGCAGGTCTGCCATCCGCCTCTCCATTTCCTCTCTCTCCTGAGAGCCAGTCCACCATTCTGAACTTTCAGGTCCTTTAGATTCATCTCAGCCAGGAGAGGAGCAGCCCCAGGGTAAGAAGAGGAGGGGAAGAAAGGGGGAGGATGAGCTTGGAAGTCAGTAGCCTAACTGGGGAATCTTCTGGTCAGCTTGCTAGGTGTGCGCGGCACCCCAGCTCTATGTGTACCACAACTCTCCTTGTTCATTTTCCTCCTCTCCCCATTCTTTTCCAAGCCATCAGGTGGAGGAGAAACAGGGAACAGCTTTGGCACAGGGTTTAAGCCCCAGTGCCATCCCTGAACAGGTTCAGGATAAAGTGAATCACATCTCATTTCAGAGGTGAAGACAAGTCTCGAGACCAGATTCCGGTCTACAATGTGTCTCCCCTTTGGAGGGGGGTGATTATGGGGTTGGGGGATTCTCAGCTTCCATCCTCCTTCCCAGAGTCTACTGTGCATGCTGAGCCCCAAATAGGTGCATAGCCCCAGGGAGCTGTCACACCGGTTTCCATTCAGGTGTCCTCCCAGGAGACAGAGCAGCACAAGCTTACCCATTAATATACCACCCTAGCCTATCACCAAACTATTAATGTATGAATCCATTAATTAAAAATGCTTACCCATTAATATACCTGTCTAGCCTATCACCAACCTATTAATGTATCAATACATTAATTAATCACTTGTCACTCGTGATTTTTTTCTCTCCTTTTTTTGTGGCATGATACTGGGGATTGAACCCAAGGGCACTCTACCTCCAGGCTACATACCCAGCCCTATTTTTTAAATCTTTATTTTGAAATACAGTCTCAACTAAATTCCAGCAGGACATATCAAGTAGCTGAGGCTGTCTGCAAACCTGCGATTCTTCTGGCTCAGCCTCTTAAGTTCTGGGATTGTAAGCATGCCCCAGCAGGGGTGGCTCACTGCCTTCTCTTCTACTCAGTGTCCTGTCTCCAATGTGTCTCCCCTTTTGGGGGTGATTATGGGGTTGGGGGATTCTCAGCTTCCATACTCCTTTCCAGAGTCTACTGTGCACCCCACCAGAGGTCTCTTGGGTAATAAAGTGGTCCCCTCATACCCTGCTGGATGCCCAGCATCTCCCTGCTCAGTGAACAGAACCCAAAGCCCTATCTGTGCACATGACCTTGAACTAGTGAGGGAAAGAAGAGACAGCTAAAGTCTGACTCTCCTGAGGCTTCCTGAACATTTCTTAGGCTCCTTAGAAATCAGGAGGAAACTCCAAGACAGGCTCCTCCCATTACTCATTCACTGCCTGAGATGGAAACACCAGGACCTGGGAACCTGGACCTTGCCTTGGGAAACAGTCTTCATACCAGCCCTCCTGTCCCTGGGCTGCTGTCTCCTGCCACAGCCTCCCTCTGAGCCCTAGGCATCTAGCTCCTCACTCAGCACCCTGTGAACACTTGCAGTTGCTGACAGTCCATACGTAGGTCTGGTCTTTCAGAGAATTTCTCTGTGCTACTGCTCTAACAAGGAGAAAATATCACTGTGGAAAGACCAAACTGGAGCTGGGTGAGCTATCTAGTGACTGTAACTGCAGTCCTTGGGAGACTGACACAGGAAAATTGCAGGTTTAAGGCCACTCTAGGCACTTAATGAGCCCCCTGCAACTTAGGGAGACCCTGTTTCAATAAATAAAAATAAAAAAGGGCTGGGAGTGCAGCTCAGAGGAAGAATACCCTGAGTTCAATCACCAGTACCAAAAATAAATTAAAAAATGAATATCCTGTGCCTATCAGTTTTTCATCTCAGGTATTAGTGTCATAGTGGCAGAATGCTAACTAAACAAGCCCTCTAAGATGGCATTCTTTAGGTCTGCTGGTCAATGGCTGCTGGGAATCCACCCCCAGCCCTGAGACTCACTGGCAGGAAAGGTGACAGGTCAGAAACCTGGAAGAACAAGAGCAGAGTTCAAGCTGGACGTGGTGATACACATCTGTAATGGGAGTATTTGCAGGCTTATATAAGAGGATCACAGATTCGAGGCCATTCTCAGTCAATCAGAGAGGCCCTCAAAAAATTAGTAAGATGCTGTTTAAAATGATTCAAAATGGCGACTGCAGGACACAGCACATCTCCTTAGCTGAAAAAAATAAAGTCCAACTACCAAGAAGGCAGTGTCTTGACAAAAAAAAAAAAAAAATACACAAAGCAGTGCTTCCACACATGAACCAAACAAATACTCATGAACCAAAACAACATGGGATCCACGACAGAAAGAATCCGGTTCTCTGAACACCAGATCCACTGCAAAAAGTCTGAGCACATGACTGACCTGGTGCAGCCGCCGGTGCCATCTTGGGACGCTGTACCAAACTGTGAGTGCCAACTCCAGCTTTGCAGCCCCAAGAAATTTTGAAAAGTAATCCAAGAACTAAGTGCAGAAAGTGGTGGCAGAGCTCCAACATTTTTGTTTTGCAAGTCTGGGAATAAAACCCAGAGGCATTTGACCTCTGAACTACACCCCCTACCCTTTCTTCTTCTTCTTCTTCTTCTTCTTCTCCTTCTTCTTCTTCTTCTTCTTCTTCTTCTTCTTCTTCTTCTTCTTCTTCTTCTTCTTCTTCTTCTTCTTCTTCTTCTTCTTCTTTTTTTGGTGGTTCTGGTGATGGAACCCTTCTACCTCTAAGATACACTCCCAGACCTATTTTATATTTCATTTGGATAACAGGGTCTCTACCTGCACGATCCTCCTGTCTCTGCCTCCCAAGCTCAGGGATTACAAGCGTGCACCACCACACCGGGCTTATTCTTTATTTTGAAACAGGTTTTCACTAAGTTGTGGGGAGCCTCACTAAGTAGCTGAGGCTGTCCTCAAACCACAATCCTCCCATCTCAGTCTCCAGAATGCTGGGATTACAAGTGTGCGCCACCACATGCGATTTGAGCTCCAATATCTTAAGTGACCAGGTCCATGCTTTGGGGATACAGAAAAAGATCCCAAAGCCCATGTGCTCACCAGAGGCATCACTTGCAGTGGCGCGCCATGCCCTCCAGAGACCTGGCCCACAGGATGGCCCGGGAACTGCACTGAGTACTCCTTACTCAGCGGAAGACCACCAGAGCAGCAGCGGGACCCCAGAGGGATAAGACTGGGTGGCCCAGCATGGAGGTATACAGTTAGAACCTACAGAAACACAGAAAAAGCCCATAGGGTTCAAAATGCAGTAACTGCACAGGGTCACAGGATGTCACTGTGAGACTACACAGGGCGGCCTCTGCAGGTGCAGGTAGGGAGGCACAGCCCAGGGCAGGAAGGGAGAGAGCAGAGGGCCTGAGCCCAGGGCAGAGAGCTCAGAGCCAGGGCCGAAGAGTGCTGAGCCCAGGGCCGGGGGCATGCAGAGCAAAGGGCGGGGAAGTGCAGAACCCTGAACTTACATGGAACTAATTACCAGTGTCACTTGAAGCCCTGATACCTAAACACAAATCTGTCAGAGGTGAGAGAGGAGTGCAAACACTCATAAAGTGGGTCCAAAACCTGACAATGGGTTATGGAGCAAATGAGAGACATTGGAATATACTCCAGCAGGGATGTCCCCCCAGTTCTTCAAATCAGAACTCCAGAAATCAATTACTCCATGTAGCGTATCTCATGGACAAACTCTCCTACAATGGGCCCTGTGGTAGGGAGTGGCTGGAGTGGGAAGAACATTAAAGGATGCAATGGGGGCAGCCTCTTTTCTGCAATGGTATCATTCACTCTTCCCTCCTCTTCCTCACCAGGGCTGCTTTTCTGCCCACAGGCCACTCAGCCGTGTCACTTTGGAGGCGCTGTGAGCTGTTGGAAAACCTGCTCATGTGTAGAATGTCACTTTTCCTTCAGAGTTTACAAACTCCATGGCTACCAGCTGCTCTGGCTGAGCCATGCCCCACCCTGACTCTGTGCAAGGAAAATGCAAAACAAAGAGATAAATATCTGTGCTCATCTTTCATGAGCATCGACTTTATTATAAGATTCTCAGAAACACAAATTCATTAAGAACCATGCCAGGACAGGGGGCACTCCCCAGGAAAAGTCTCAAGGTTTTGCTTGCAGGTAGGGAAGTGGCCTTGTGGCTCAGCCTGAAGTCTGTGACTTTGATGATCCCTTCCTGGGCTTCTACCTCCCAAAGGCCAGTGAGCGGCCTACCTGCGGGTAAAGCTCGTGTGCAGAGGGCACCAGCTCCATGTTCTACCTGCTGATGAACATGTGTGCAGAAGGCACAGTTCACTAACCTACCTGCTGATAGACACCTGTGCAGAGGGCACTGCCTCAAGGACATACCTGCTGATGGAGAATGCATGTGGAGGGCACTGGAACACGGTCTACATCTGTGCAGAGGGCACCCGCTCATGGACCTGCCTGCTAATGAGCTCCAGTGTGGAGGGCAGTGGCACACAGCCCTACCTGCTGATGAGCATGTGTGCAGAGAACACCGCCTCATCGGCTGACTGCTAATGGAGCACATGTGTGTAGGCATCGGCTCACGGGCCAACCTGCTAGTGAGTTCATGTGTGTGAGACATTGACTCATGGACCAGCCTGCTGATGAGCATGTGTGCAGAGGGCACCGTCTCACGTGCCTACCTCATGATGAAGCTTAAGTATGTAGGGCACAGGGTTACTGACCTCCCTGCTGAAGAGCATATGTGCAGAGGGCACTGACTCACGGGCCAACCTGCTGATGGAGCCCATGTGTGGAGGGCATTGGCTCATAGGCCAACCTGCTAATGAGCACATATATGGAGGTCCTCAGAATCACAGGCCAACCTGCTAATAGAGCATGTATGTGGAGGGAATGGCACCTGGGCCTACCTGCTGATCCAATGTCAGCATTAAATATCTTTGTCATACAATAATAATAATACTTTTTAGTTTCAGGATGGAGAATTATTTATTTATTTATTTATTTATTTATTTATTTATTTATTGCAGTACTGGGGTTTGAACCCAGGGGCATTTTACCTCCAAGCTACACCCCAGCCCCATTTTTTCTTCTTTACTTTAAAAAAGTGTCTCACGAAGTTCCAGAAGGCTTCACTAAGTAGGTGAAGCTGGCTGTGAACCTGTGATCCTCCTGTTCTAGCCCCCCCCCCACGCCTGGCACCATATTTATTATGAAAGTCTAGTAAAAGACTCACAGGTTTCTGACCATATGGTGCTTTAGTAAGCATAGACGGTTTAATATAATTTATATTTATCATGTAATTACTAGCAAAGTGTTCACAATACAGATTTTAAGGGTACATATAAAATAATATCAATTTGATCTTTTTATGGTACTGGAGGTTGAACCCAGGGGCATTCTACCTCTGAGCTACACCCTCAGCTCCTATTTTATTTTCTATTTTGAAATAGGATCTTTCTAAATTAAGTTATGCTGCCTTTGAAGTTGAGATCTTCTTGTCACAGACTCCCACCTAGAAGGAAATTATAGGTGTGTGCCACTGTGCCCCGCTTAGTATTTATTTTTACTTTATGTTACTTATTATTTTGGGGGTGGGCACAGAAGATTAAGCCTAGGGGTATTCTACCTCTGAGCTAACTTTTCAGCTGGTTTTATTTTTTAATTTTTATTTATTTGTTTGTTTATTGTGGTACTGGGGATGGAACCCAGGGACATTCAACCTCTGAGCTACACCCCCAGCCCTGTTTTTAATTCTTTATTTTTAAACAAGGTCTCACTAAGTAGTTTAGAGCCTCACTAAGTAGCTGAGGCTGTCCTCGAACCACAATTCTCCTGTCTCAGCCTCCTGAATGCTGGGATTACAAGCGTGCGTTACCATGCCCACTTCATTTATTTATTTATTTATTTATTTATTTATTTATTTATTTATTTATTCAGGAGTATTGGGGACTGAACCAAGAGGCAGTCTACCACCAAGATTCCCCCCAGCCCTATTTTATTTTTTATTTTGATACAGTCTCACTAAGTTTCAGAGGGCTCAGACGGTTGCTAAGGCTGGCCTCAAACCTGCAATTTTCCTGTCTGTCTCCCAAGTACCAATATGACAAGCATATGCCACCACTGGTTTATTTTTGTTTTGAAAAAGTGTCTCATTCAGTGTCTGAGGGTCTCACTAAGTTGCTGAGGCTGGCTTCCAACTTGCAATCCTCCTGTCTCAGCCTTCCAGGTATTGAGATTACTAGTATGTGCCACCATTCTCAGCTTGGTGTTTATTTTATTTTCTTTGTTTATTTTGTGGTACTGAGATTGAAACAAGGGACATTCTAACTCTAAGCTACACCCCCATCCCTACTTTTTTTTTTTTTTGAAACAGGTTTTTTCTACGTTGCTGAGGGCCTTGCTAAATTGCTGAGGCTAGCTTTAAAACTGCAATCCTCGTCTCAGTTTTCCAGGTATTGAGATTACAGGTGTGTACCACACACCATTTAGTGTCCTTATTTATTTATTTACTTATTTATTTGTTTGTTTGTTTTCAGTCCTGGGGATTCTACTTCTGAGCTACACGCCCAGCCCTTATTTTATTCTCTCTTTTTTTTTTTTCTTCAGTACTACAGATGGAATCCAGGGGCATTCTACATCCAAGCTACATTTTTAGCCCTATTTTTTATTCTTTTATTTTGAAACAAGACTCAATAAGTTGCAGAGACCCTAAGTAGCTGAGGCTATCCATGAACCTGTGATCTTTTTGTCTCAGCCTCCCAAATACTGGGATCTATTTTGTATTGTTTATATTGAAACAGTGTCTCACTAAGTTGTGGAGAGCCTCACTAAATAGCTGTGGCCAGCAAAAAAAACCTGCAATCCTTCTGTCTCAGCCACCCAAGTACTGGGATTATAAACAGTGCACCATCATATCCAGCTAGTCTTTAATTTTAAAGACAAGTTTATAGTTTCTGGTCTAATTTCTAAGTCTTTGATCCATCTCGAGTTGATTCCTGTGCATGGTGAGAGGTAAGGATTTAATTCCACCTTTCTACATACGAATAGCCAGTTTTCCCAGCACCATTTGCTGAAAAGGCTGTCTTTTCTCCAGCGTATGAATTTGGCCCCTTTGTCAAAGATTAATTGGCTATAGGTGTGTGCATTTGTTTCTGTATCTTCTATTCTGTTCCACTGTTATTGTGCCAGTACCATGCTGTTTTTACTACTATTGATCTATAGTATAATATGAAGTCTGGGATTGTGATGCCTCCTGTGTGATTCTTATTGCTGAGGATTGCTTTGGATATTCTGGGTCTTTTCATTCTCCATATAAAGTTCATGATTGATTTTTTTGGTCTGTGAAGAATGTCATTGGTATTCTAATGGGAATTGCATTGAATCTATAAATCACTTTTGGCAGAATGTCCATTTTGATGATATTTATTCTGCCTATCCATGAGTATGGGAGGTCTTTCCATCTTCCAAGGTCTTCTTCAATTTTTTTCTTTAATGTTTTATAGTTTTTGTTGTAGAGGTTTTTTTTTTTTACATCTTTGGTTAGGTTATTCCTAGGTATTTTATTGGTTTTGAGGTTATAGTGAATGGAATTGATTGCTTTATTTCTTTCCTTGTGGATTCACTGTTGATGTAAAGAAAAGCCACTCATTTCCTTAGGTTGATTTTGTATCCTGAAACTTTGCTGAATTTGTTAATCAGCTCCAGAAGTCTTTTTGTTGAGTTCTTAGAGTCTTCAAGATAAAGGATCATGTCATTTGCAAATATGGATAATTTTGATTCCTCGCTTTCTATTTGAATTCCTTTGATTTCCTTCTCTTGTCCTATTGCTGAGGCAAGAGTCTCAAGGACTATATTGAAAAGGAGTGGTGATAGTGGGTATCCTTGTCTTGTTCCTGATTTTAGGGAAAATTCTTGCAGTTTTTCCCCATTAAATAGAATGTTGGCCTTGGATTTACAGCATATTGCCTTAATGATGTTGAAGTATGTTCTTCGGTTCCAATTTTCTGCAGTGTTTTTGACATAAGTGGGTGTTGGATTTTGTCAAATGCTTTTTCAGCATCTATTGCTATGATGATGTGTTTTTTGTTCTTGATTCTATTTATGTGGTGAATGACATGTATTGAGTTGCGTATGTTGAACCAGCCTTGTTTTTCTGGGATGAAACCAACTTGGTTGTGGTGTATTATTCTCTTGATATGGTTTGAATGCATGTGGCTAGTACTTTGTTTAGAATTTTTGCATCTACGTTCATTAAGGTCTGTAGTTTTCCTTTCTTGAGGTATCTTTATTTGGTTTGGGGATTATGTGATCCTGGCCTCGTAGAAGCACTTTGGGAGAGTTCCATCTCTTTGAATTTTCTGGAACAAGTTATGAAGTATTGGTATTATTTCTTACTGAAGGTTTTGTAGAATTCAGCTGGAAACCCATCTGGGCCTGGGCTTTTCTTTGATGGAAGGATTTTTAACGCTATTTCTATTTCTTTGTTTGCTATTGGTTGGTTTAGGCTTGCTATGTCCTTTGGTTCAGTTTAGGTAGGTTAACTGTGCTTAGGAATCTATCAATTCTTCCATGTTTTATTGTCTATTGGAGTATAAATTTTTAAAATAGTTCCTGATAATTCTTTGAATTTCTTCACTATTTGTGATGATGTCTCCTTTTTCATTTCTGATTTTAATAATGTGATTTGATTCTCTTTTTCTTTTGGTTAGGTTTGCCAGGGGTTTATCAATTCTATTAATCTTTTTAAAGAACCAGCTTTTTGTCTTATTGATTCTTTGAATTGTTTTTTGTTCTATATTTCATTTATTTTTGCTCGAATTTTAATAATTTCCTGCCTTCTGCTGGCTTTGGGATTAGACTGTTGCTGTCCTTCTAGGTCCTTGAGTTGTGTCAATAGGATCTGTACTTGATGATTCTCTGTCCTTCTTATGTGGACACTCAATGCTATAAACTTTCCTCTTAATACTGCCTTCATAGTGTTCCATAGATTTTGGTAAGTTGTGTCTCTGTTTTCATTTATTTCCATAAATTTCTTTATTTATTGTTGTCCTGTAAGGACCATCTTAGAAATCATATGGAATCCAGTTCTCAGCTCAAGATTGCAAGAATTCAATGCAGTAATTAGAAACAAGCCCATAAAGCATGCATGTCTTTTTTAAAAGAAGAAATAGTATCAAAGCCAAACCCTCTCCAATTAGTTTGCTGCAGCAGATCAAGATTAAAAGTGACAGGAAACTGAAAGCTAGTCCCAAGATTTAAAAGACATTAGTTTTGGCAGAGCTGGATCCACTCTTTGTTCAAAAAATTGTATGATTGTTTTTTATTTTTTTGCCACAGGGGCCAAAGGGGGAGGGAGTGTTGGCACCAGGGCACTCGTTCCAACTTCTTTTCCTGGGCTTTTTGAGGCAAATGTGATCTCCTTCTGATTTTTTAGCATGACCTAGATTTTCCTCTGACAATTTATATACATGAAGCAATTTTTCAGTTGCACTTTCCTATATAAAAAACCGTGCCGTCAATTTGTTGAATGATAATTCTAATTAAAGACTAAATGACCCACCACTAGGGGGAGGTGTTTCTCCTCTTGCCAACAGGCTTTCGTAATATATATGTATATTTTTTCGAATTCTGTCCCATATCTCTTTGTCTAGAGTCCCTTCCTCGGGAAGCCAAAGAATGCATTCTATTGCTAATTTATAGCAACTTTGCAATTCTTCTGGTGACATCTTTATCTTATATTGCCTTAAAGGATGATGTACTAATTTTGTAAAAGGATTCTTACTCACTGCATTTCCCATACTGCTTCCTGGTGCTTTCTTAGCACTACTATTATTAGCTTTCTTATGATTATCTTCGCAATCTTTACTCACGTGTCCTAATTGGCCACATGGGAAATGTACCTCTTTTCCAACCAGAGGTGTTCTTTTTTGAATCTGCTTTATATATGAATTAAATGTTTGTCCTTTCATGACTACAGCGTACATCATTCCCTGAATGACTGCTGATGAGGCATTTAATGAGTGCCTCATGGCTACCTGTTATCCTCTCACCTTCTTAAAACTGATGAGTTTAGCAACGAGCCTGCAGCGCTCTGGCGAGGACCTATCCTTTGCCTAAAATTAAAGAAATAAAGAAAAAAGAGATAGCTTACCTTCCAAGACTCAGTCTGAGAAGACCATTGGGGTCTCAGGCCACCTGGTTGGGCGCCACCTGTGATGGACCAGCTCAGTTGGGCACTGAATCCGTTCGGGACTTAATTCCTGAAAGGTGGGCAAAGAGACTCGGCTGTGTTCTGCAGAGGCCTCTCTGCAGCGATTTCCCTCTCTGGCCAAGTAAAACTCCTTCAAATCCTTGTTCAGCGCTAAACGTGGGGATTTTTCCCAGGACTTGGGAGAGAGAGATCTGAAAATGACTGGACACGGACAACTGCCTCTGGTCCAATTGACGGAGTTTTATTTTTCATAACCAATATTTATACCCTTATCCCCAGTGGCAAAGTGTAAATACCAAAGAACAATAGTGAGGCATTAAGTGTAAACAAGATAAACAGGATAAAAGGAGGACCTGTGGCATCACAGTTTAAGATTTGTCTGGAACCTTGTGATTAAAGTCAGCCCCCTTGGCTTTGTGATTGAGATCAGATTTCTGCCCTCACAGGTGAGCCCTAGAGGGGAGAGTCTGGAGTCCAGAAAGGCAGGAGTCACACCCAAAGTCTTTTTGGAGAAATTCAGCCTTTAGGATCCCCTTTAACCCTTTTGGAGTCTTCCATTCCTAGGGCTTAGTCCATGCCCTCCTCTGTCTAGCAAGGTCCGAGTCGTGTGCGTTTATGATGATCCAAAGGGCTGCGGTGGAAATCTGTCCGGTCCTGTCTGCTCCGCCATCTCCTATGAGGCAATACTTATAGTATAGTTAGTAGACAGGGCCAAAAACATTATGACACAGGCGATTTGATTTCTATATTTGTTCTTTAATAAATAACCTTGAAGCCAGTTTTTTATTGCAGACTTTGGGATTTTACAATTTGTTAGAAGTACTTTTATAGCTCCTACTCTCCTGCTGCTGAGTCACAAATGGTAGACTTTGGTTAAGCCAAGGCCAGGAAAAGGCTTATTTGCATCTCTAAAAGAGAAGCAAATGGCCAAGATTTCAGAGAAAACAATTTCACACCTCTTGGGGGATGAAGCAAAAGGTAGGAGCCCCTGTTTGGAGGCAGGGCAAATTTGCAGCCTCCCCTTCTGGCAGAGATGGTGCTGAGATACAGGAGCTAATCTGTAGATCAAAAGACCTGCCTGTGGAAAGGCCCAAAGGAACTTTGCAGCCCCTCTCCAGCCCCTGAACTCTGACTATGTTTTATTAGCAAGGCAAAGGACATTTAAAGGCTTTTAAAGGCCCAGACATATTACTAGAAAATTTATCTTCCACGGACTCAACTTCTCCCACAGTTCTAATTTTGGGGATCCCATTTTACATCATTGGAGCTATTAGTATAGAATAAGAGCAAGGAGTACTCTGGGCAGAGACAACGCTCCCTCCTTGGGGCTTTGCTTTCGTTAAGCATTAGCCAGTCATGCGTGCAGGCTCACGCGCACAGATGCCGAGGAAGAGGATGTGGTGGCAAGGGCCAGGGGTCTTCACAGACATAGAAAGACCAGAGCCTCTGCCCTGGGTAACTTCTTGGTGATCCCAAAGGGGGAAGAATCAAGACTGTCTTATATGACCTTGGGCTTCCCCCAGGTCAGCAGATCCTGGGAATGGTATGGTCACTGACCATGCTGCTGAAAGCCGGGCAAAGTGCTTGGCACTCCAGTGCCTCTGTATTTTGTTTTTGGTACTGGCTATAGAACCCCAGGGACCTACCTCTGAGAAACATTCCCAGCCCTTGTTTTATTTTAACTTTTGAAACAGGGTCTCTCAAAATTGGTCAGGTTGTTCTCAAACCTGTGGTCCTCCTGTCTCATCCTCCCAAGTACTGCGATTACGGCCATGCAGAACTGCTCCCAGTTCATAGATATCCCCATTTGCTGAGGAGAAAGGAGAGCCCAGAGAAGGGAAGGAATTCTCTGACAGCCAGATGGTGACCTTCAGAATGAGAATGGAAGCAGATTCCTGACACTTGCTCAGACCATACTCACATATTAGAAGGCTCCTTTGGTGACATCCCCAAATGGAAACAACCCTGGTTCTGAAACTCCAGACAGAAATTCCCTGGGTAAATTGGAGTCCACAGAAGCAGAGAAAAACCCCCAGACAGGGTGTGTGTGCCACAGCCTGGGGGCCAAATCAAATCTACCACTTCTTTCTGCAGGGCCATCCAGCTACCTGGCCATCCAGTTTTTACACTGAAAAAGATAAAAAATAATTTTAAAAAACAACTGGTGGACAATTTAATTCCAGCACTTGAGAGGCTAAAAGAGTAGGATCGTAGGTTCAAGACCAGCCTCAGCAACTCAGTGACCATCTCAGTAGCTTACTCTGAACCACCCCATAAGGACTGAATTTTCAGGTTAAACATTATGAAATGGCCATTTTATATAAGTTTTAAAAGACCTGGGTGCAGGAAGGGAATGTATGTGTCTGGTTCTCTTGTTATAATCATAAGACAATAATCACTGATATCTGTTTTACCTCCTCTATGTCACATGTATATGTGAGATTGGTGGTGCACGTTTGTAATCCCAGCATTCGGGAGGCAGATACTGGAGGATCGCAGTTTGCAGACAGACTCAGCTACTTAGTGAGGCACTTTGCAACTCAGACCCTGTTTCAAAAAATAAAGACTAAAATAGGGCTGGGGGTGTATCTTGAAGGTATAGTGCCCCTGGGTTCCATCCCCAGTACCACAAAAACCAAACACACACACACACACACACACACACACACACACACACACACACTTCAAGATTCTTGTGAAACAGGTCAGGTTCTGGTCTTGGCATCTCATTTTGCAAGTAGGCACAATGAACTATGGTGAGGTCAAGTAACACATTCAAAAAAATACAAGATTGACTATTGTATAGGAAATAGACAGTGTGTGCATGTGTGTGTGTGTGTGTGGTGCCACGATCAAAGTCAGGCTGAGTGAGTCCAGGCCCTGCACACTTAACTACCAGGTGCACTTCCAGGCAGAAACCTAACCATGTCAAGTGACCACGTGGCCAACTTGCCCTGCTGTGTTATCTGGCCTATGCGTTTAATTTTTTTATATTGAGGACTGAGCCCAGAGGCAATATACTTCTGAGCTATATCTGTAGCACTCTTGTTTTTATTTATATTGCTATATTGATGAGAGTCTCACTACTCGATGAGGCTGTCCTTGAACTTGCGATACTTCTGTCTGAGCCTCCCAAGTACTGGGATTACAGATATGTGCTATCATGCTTGGCTCAGCCTGTGCATTTTAAATGCTGCATCCTCTTAACAGTGAATTGCTAACTGGCCCATCTGTGTACACATCTGGATTATTTCTGAGTGAACAGCTAAATGTGACTCAATTATTACTGAACCAAGGTCTTCTGACTTGGGTTATCTGTATCTTACAAGCATGTATCTCTTTCCTCATATATTCAGTCTTTCATACCAGGGCTCAGACTCACATTGGTGGTAGGACAGACAGCCAACAATGACTTCACGTGTACCAGGTGGTTGACACTGGGCTACACAAGGGGCAGTGGTGGAGAGGTTCTTCTAGGCAGAGATAGCAGCGTGAGCAAATGCCCAGTGACACAGATGAGCAGCACCCATCCAGGAATACACAGACAAGGCCTCCTGCATGGAGTGACCTCCAGTCACTGAGAACCAGCATATTCATGGACCTCTCACTGAGTCCCCACAGCAACCTTGTGTTAAAGTACTGCTACCAAGCTACAGTACCAACAGCAACTACAATATAGTTAGTGTGTTCAACCTAACTGGCCTGCAAGACCCAACGAGTGTCCTAGGTGACCATGATCCAGATGACCCACATGTCAGAAGTGTTATCTACAGCAAAGCTAGTGAAAGACTAATAATGAATCTCCCAGCAGTGAGACCTCCACAATTAGTGTTTGTTAAGTCAACTAAGAGCAAGTGCCGCTGGAGGCTTTATTTAGGTTTCCCCTGTTAATAGAAGCAGATGTGAGGGTTTCTGGAGTTCTGATACAAGCAGTACAGAATTTCCATACAATCATAAATATGTAGAAAAAAGTCTGGGCTAGGAGTGCATCTCCTTGATAGATCACTGGCCTATCACGTGTGAGACACTGGGTTCAAACCGAAGCACTACAAAAGCAAACAAGCCTGAATGAGAGTAACAATTGGTGAACCTAGTGCTCAGAATTTCAAAAAAATACAAGATTGACTATTGTATAGGAAATAGACAGTGTGTGCGTGCGTGCGTGCGTGCGTGCGTGTGTGTGTGTGTGTGTGTTAGTGGGGATAGAACTCAAGAGCATTCTACCTTTGAGCTGCCCCTCTCCCAATTTCATTTTGAAACAGGACTCATTGAGTGGCTGAGGGCCTAAATTCCTGAGGCTGGCTGCAAAACTGCAATTCTCCTGTCTCAGTTCCCCAAGTACTGAGATTACAGGCATGCACCTCTACACCTAGCTGTTTTACATTATTAAATGGATTTATAAAGTAAAATAAAACAATTTGATTCAGCAAAAATATTTAACAAAAATGTTGCTTGATGTGTTAGTGCACACACGTAACACCAGCAGTCTAGGAGGCTAAGGCATAAAGATCGCAGTTCAAGGCCAGCGTGGGCTACCTCATGATACCCTATCTCAAAATAAAAAGATTTGTGTATATTGCTCAATAGGTAGAGCACACCTGGATTCAATACCCAAAATAGTTTCAGTGTCTGAAAACCATTGGTTTCCCAGTGAAGTGCTGAGACTTACTGATAGACATAGGAAGTTGTTAAAATTCAATTTAAAAATCTCCCCTTAGATGGTCACCGTGGCACATGCCTATAATTCCAGTACTTGGGGGGGCTGAGACAAGAGGATCATGGGTTAGAGGCTAGCCTCAGTAACTTAGTGAGACGCTGTTTCAAAATAATGTAGGGCTGGGGGTGTAGCTCATAGGTTTTATGTCCCTAGATTCTAACCCTAGTATGACTAAATAAATAGATGAATAATTAAATAAATTAATTGATGAAAAATAAGGGCTGGAGTGTGGAATGACATTTAAGAACACTAACTCTGAATAGACATACATGTTTTTAGATGTCAACCTTGATTTTTTTTTTAAGTTTTTGGTATTGAACCTCTGGGTGCTCAACCACTGAGCTGTAACCCCATCCCATTTTACGTATTTTTAATTTGGAGACAGAGCTGGTGATGATAACACAAACCTGTAACCCCAGTACTTTGGAGGCTGATAAAAGAGGGTCACAGGTTCAAGGCCAGCCTCAGCAATTTGGTGAGGCCTTCAGCAATTTATTGAGGCCTTCAGCAATTTAGTGAGAGGCTATTAAAAAAAAAAAGTAAAATAGAGTTCAGGATGTAACTCAGAGTTAAAATACCCCTGTGTTCAATCCCCAGTGTTCCTCCAAATTGATAGAGGGTCTTACTATGTTGCTGAAGTCAGCCTTCATAGCTCTGGCTTTCTTGGGAGAGGGGGGTACTAGGTAGTGAACCCAGGTGCATTCTACCTCTGAGCTACATCCAAGCCCTATTTTACTTTAGTATTATCCTTATTACACTCTCCCAGTGGGGTTTTAGGAGCTTGGCTGTCTCAGGCCTTGCCCAAGGGGAGCAGCAGCAGTAGAGACCCAGGTGTGGGGGAAGCCAGGCTGCTCTCACAGGCCTCTTCTTTGCAGGCAGATCTTGGCACTTTTGGAAGGAGGAGACCCTGCTGGGGCTGCAGTTGATTCTGGAGCAGCATACAAGCTGACCACCATGGAGACAGTGGGCAGAGAAGCACTGAGGGCTACAGAGGATGCTGCGCTCCTGGGCTTCCAAATCCTACAATGATGAGCCTGTAGCCTTCAGGGCTGGGGGCAGAGAGCTGACTGCATGGTCTATCACTGGAGGAAAAGTGCTCAGCAGCTAGAGAAGTACATCTGAGAATTAAATCTAAAACTTCATGTTACTTTTTGGTGTTTATCCGCTAAACTGTGTTGTGAGTTTGTTTAAGCTTTCAGACTTCAGATGGCATTGCAGACAAAACCCGGCAGACCTCCATCGCAGCCCCTTGGATCGCCATATCTCCCCATGCCAAATATACGGACTAAGCCCTAGGAATGGAAAGTTCCAAAAGAGTTAAAGGAGATTCCATGAGAGGCCGAATTCTCCAAGCCCTGGGCGTGCCTGTGCCTTTTGCAATGTTCACTTTGGAGCTGCCTGTCTCCAAGGGCAGGGGGCTGGATTTGGTCAGAGGATCTGGAGCTAATCTTGAATGCTGGACTAGTGTCCTTTTATTTGTTTATATGTCCTTCACTATTGTTTTGTGGTGTTTACACTTCTTTTTTACTATTAATCTCACTGGTGAAAGAATATAAATTTTCCTGGGTTCTTGTAATAAAGGGTCAATTGCACAAGAGGCATTTGTCCATGTCAGTCATTTCAGATTTTTCCCGGAGAGGAATCGCCACTTTTAGTGCCATGAACAGGAACTTAAAGGAGTTTATTTCATAAAAAGGGAAAATCGACTTCCGGTAAGATGGCGACCGAGAAAAGCGGGGCTTAAGAGTCCCGCTAACAACCAATCTCCATTACCACAAAAAGAGTGCCTTTCATAGCCAGAAAACACCATCACCAGAAAAACAAAAAAAACCACCAGGCTCCAGAGAGAAAGCGGACTGAGAACAGAGCTCAGGGCCACAGAGGAGACACACGCGCCCGAGGACGCGGCAGCAGCGCCATACTGCCGGCGGCAGCGGCGAACTCAGCGGACGGCTACAGCAAGCCGAGGTGAGCCGATGCGGAACAGCCAGGCGGGATCTTTCCGCGCAGACAGCATTTAAAGCTCCCAGTGGCTGACCTCAGCACACGCTGCAGGGATTCAGAGTGGAAATCAAAACCAGAGAAGAAAAAATACACCAGCCTCATGGCCGAGGGCGTGGCAGAGGCGCCATATTGCCACCGGCGGCGGCAGCAGCAGTGAATTCACCGAGTCCAGTACAGCTACATCTACGTACTCAAGAACAGTGAGTCAAATTGCGGGCCACAGAGGAGAAATCCCAGTATTGTGCCTCCTGGGACTTGACCCAGTGAGGGAGTGGTGGTGGCAGAGATATCACACCATAGGAGAACGTGCAACCTGGCACCCCCCATAGTTTAAAGCAGCCTCTATCGACTCCCTGGGTCGGAGACTCTGTGATACAACCCAGTAAAGGAGTAGTAGGGTCTGAGATAATACAGACTCGAGATCCAGAGCACATTAAGTGAAGCCATAGTGACCCAAGGGAAGAACCCAGAGAAGGCACAAACCTTCAAAATCATGGGAAAGAGGAATAACACTGAAGTAATGAATGTGCACAACCCCACAACATCAGAACCTGATAAAACAGAAAATCAGAGATTTCTAGAAGATCAAATCAGGAAAATAACTGTAGAAATAATAGAGGTGCCTCGAAAAGAACTCAGAGAGAGCCAAAAAGAGATAAAGGATGCAATTAATGAAGTAAAGGCCTCAATTCAAAGCACAAACAACCGATTAGACCACATGGAGAACAGAATCTCGCTCTTAGAAGATGAGCAATCCAAAAATGAATGCATAGTTTCTAATCTAGAAAAAAATATCCAACAGCAGGAATCTGACATTGAAGAAATATGGGCCCATCTTAAGAGAGCTAACCTAAGAATAATTGGAATAGAGGAGGGAAAAGAAAGTGAAACCAAAGGGATCAACAATCTCTTCAAGGAAGTAATAGCAGAAAATTTTCCAAATATAGAGCAAGAGGTTGATACACAGATCCAGGAAACTTATAGAACTCCCTTTAGACAGGATCCGAGAAGAGGATCCCCACGCCACATAATTGTCAAAATGACCAATGTGGAAGCCAAGCAGAGAATCTTAAAGGCAACAAAAACAAAGGGCCAAGTGACACTCAGAGGCAAACCAATTAGAATCACTCCAGACTTCCCAAACCAAGTCATGAGAGCCAGAAGGGCTTGGAGTAACATATTCCAAACTCTGAAAGAAAACAACTTCCAGCCAAAAATTTCCTATCCAGCAAAACTTTCTATCAAATTAGATAGAGAAATAAGAAGCTTCCATGACAAACAGAAACTGAAGGAATTTATGTCTTCAAAACCAGCGCTAGAGAAAATACTCAAAGAGATTAACTACAAAGAAGAAATAGGTAACACTCACCAGAACCAGAGAAACAAGAGTTTCCATCCAACAGACAACTAAGATTGGTTATCTGTGGAGATTCATTATTTATGTTAGTTTTTTACCTATCTCTAAATGGTATTGTTTGCCTTTATTGTTGTTAATTTTTAGGATTTCTAGTTGGAATATTAATATACCTTCAGATATAGCATTTGGAAATATTTTATCCAATTCTATTAGTAACTTTTAACTCTGTTTACATTGTCTTTGGATATACAATATTTTCTTTTATTTTTTAGGGAGTTTGTATATTCTTCTGTTGCCTGTGCCATTGAAATCATATCCAAGAAATCACTGCCAATTTCAATGTTGTGAGGGTTTATGACCCAGATTTTCTCCTAAAAGTTTATAGTCTTAAGATTTATATTTAGGTCTTTTATGTGTGTGATTAGGTAAGGGTCCAATTTTATTCTTTTCCATGTAATTATTATTTTTCAACAATATTTAGTTAAAAGATTATTATTTCCACCACCAAATCTTCGTGGAAACCTTGTCAAAAATAACTTGACAATATAGGGAAGAAGTTAGCTCTAGGCTTGTATTTAACTCCAATGGTCTATATATCTGCCTTTAGAACAGTACTACACTGTTTCAATTATTGTAGCTTTATATGGTTTGAAATCAGAAAATATACATCTTCTAGCTTTGTTTTTGCTTCGAGATTGTTTTGGGTATCTAGAGTCCATATTCCATATCAGGATAGATTTTTTTCTGAAAAATAAATATATGATAGTTTCACCTAAAAAAAAGAACAAAAATATTCTCTGGTAAGAAAGAAAGCAAAAAGAAATATTGAAATGTTATCTTTAAGTCATCAAAAGCTTGGTATCAGACAAATGAAACTGTTATGTGAGATTATCATTTTTAATTTTGGATAAATTGGTATAATACTAGATGTCAACCACTAAGCCAAGCATGGGAGGGAGGGATGGGGAGAGAATGGGGTGGGGATCGGGTGGGGGCTGACTGGGCGATGTGTGCATGTATGTCTACAAAAGTTTGTATCCCACTATGATGTATGAATACAGTGCACCAATAAAATAAAATTAAAAAAAAATAAAGGAGACCATATACAAAAAAAAAAAAAAAGGGAAAATCACTGCAGATAAGCGGCAGCAGAACTACAACCGAAGCCTTTGCCCACCTTTCGAGAAACCAGTCCCAAAGGGTCCCGACACCCTGGCAAAGTCCTTAGTGTCCAGCTGAGCTGGTCAGTAGCACCGCATGGCCTGGCTTCTTCTCCTCCCTAGAGCTGAGAGCAAGGACCAGCTACTGGAGGACTGACAGGGTCCGTCCTTCTCCAGATCACTGAGGCCAGAAACTGGACCTGGCTGTGGCCCTGCAGCCCAACTTCACCTGCCTGGGGAAGTCCCTGCTGATGGCCCTGAGACACCTGGCCCGCTCACCATCCACCAAAGGTACCGCCTCTTCGGGCTCTGTCACCAGCTTCCTGAAGGACATTCTGCCCTCCCCACCTTGCCTTGGCCCCTCACCTCAGGGACCACCTGCCCCTCCCCACTCCCGGCCACACAGAGGCCAGAGCAGGAGCTCCTGGGCCAAGGGGATTGGGTGACTTGCATTCATTCAGGAGGGCTGCTGGCCCAGGCTCACTGCCCATCACTTTGCAGGCTGCAGAGATTGAAGTTTTCTGATTGGCCTCAGTAAGGCAGGCGATGACAGAGTTAATAGACACGTGGTACTCCAGGGGACCTGGGCACCCATGAGCTCAGCACAAATGAGGCTCCTGTGCTCAGATGTATGTTATGACCTCTGTGCCTTCATTTCTGTCTTGAATAGTTTGTCAATAGCATTTAATAAAAAAAAAATTGGAGGTTTAGCCAGACATTGTAGTGCAAGCCTGTGATCCCAGTACTTGGGATGCTGAGATAGGAGGACCACAGGTTCAAGAACAGCTTCATTAACTTAGTGAGGCCCTCAGAAACCTTGTGAGGTTTTTTTTGTCAGCATTTGGACATATCCAGGTTTTATTACCATTGTATCTAGAAATTTAACACTAGCATCTCTGCAATACTCCCCTGAAGAGGGAGAACACTATACACAAATATTACACACTAAGAACAGACCACATCTGAGAAGACCATTTCTCCATCAATAAACCTAACTTGACAAACCAACCAACTCAAGGTGGCTGATTCTAGTTATAGGACATAAGTGAACTTTTTACTTAGTGAACATTGCAAATAATATTAAAATGTTATGCAGAGTTACAAAAGTTACAAAAGTTCAGAATTTTTCCCTAAGACTATATATATTTAGACAGGTTCCACAATATAAAAACCTGTACCTTATAGCACTCTGAGGTTTTAGCAAAGCATACATTATAGACACATTCGCCATACAGTGCAATTTTATTGTGTAAGACATGAATAATAGTGCACTTAAATCCAAGAGTCACATTCAAATATATCAAGAATACAATCCAGATACCCGGTTATTGAAGAAATACATATTTTTTTTATAAACTAAGTTGTACACATACAGTATTTTTAGTGTAGATGGTGGTAGACAAATAAGTATTCTAAAGTGTGGAATTCAGGGTGTATCTGTGTGGAAATAACCTCTCCAAAGATAGGTGCATTTTAAAAGTAAAGCAAACACAGGCAGTGTTGCACAACTCCCTCTTATTACAAATCACAAAGCGTTAATCCTTAGATGAGCAGATGGTTAAACAGAATGGCTCTGAAAGTGAGCAGGCTCTCAGGACAATGTACCTTGTGAGTTACTGTTTCAAAACAAAAATAAAAAGATCTTGGTGTATAGCTTGGAGGTAGAGTGCTTCTAGATTCAATCCCTAGCACCATATACATACACACACAAAAGCAGGATGTTCAATGATGTGTGTGTGTGTGTGTGTGTGTGTGTGTGTGTGTGTGTTTGCATTACCTCCAAGCTAAACCCCCAACCTTTTATTTTTCTTTCTTTGTATGTGTGTTTAGTACTGGGGATTGGACCCAGGGGCATTTAACCTCTGAGATACACTATACCTCCATTTCTATTTTATTCTTTTATTTTGAAAAAGAGTCTTACTAAATTGAAGAGGACCTTACTAAATTGCTGAGTCTGGCCCTGAACCTGTGATCCTCCTGTCTCAGCTTATATTTTATTTTGAATCAGGATCTTTCTGGGTTGATGAGTTTCTATTTGCTGAGGCTGTCCTTGAACCTGCGATCCTGTCTTAGCATCCATGTACTGGGATTAGAAGCATGCATCACCATGCCTGGCTTCCATTTATTCTTATTATCAACAGGTTAATCCAAAACATGAATTGATGCTTAAAAATGTTCCAGTGTAGCTAGGTATGCTTCCAGGTGCACACCTGTAATTCCAGTACTCGGGAGGCTGACAGGCAGATTGTAGGTTTGAGACCAGCCCAGCAAATAAGTAAGACTATCCACCTAGCGAGAGCCTGTTTCAAAATAAAAATAAAATAGGGCTGTAGGTGTAGCTCAGAGAATTTTCCCGGGTTAAATCCCTGACCCACCAAAAAAAGCTACAGCATATGTCATTGAACTGTGAAGAATGCAAGGTTTTCACTGGAGATCTTGAGAAGGGTGTGTGTGTGTGTGTGTGTGTGTGTGTGTGTGTGTGTGTGTGTTACTGGGGATGGAACCCAGGAGCATTCTATCTTTGAGCTACACCCTGGTCCTTTTTTGAAGTCATTTTATTTTTTGAAAAAAGGTCTCACTGATTTGCAAAGGGTCTCACTAAGTAGTTGAGGCCATCCGTGAATTGTGATCCTCCTGAATGCTGGCATTACAAGGTTGCGCCAGCACACACAGCTAACTTGAGAAGTTTTTGTTTGGGGTTTTGGGGGAGGTTATTCCTGAGGATTGAGTCCAGGGGTAGACTACTCTGAGCTACACCCAAGCCCTTTTTCGGGTTTTTTTTTGTTTGTTTGTTTTTGTTTTTTGGTGGTACTAGTGTTCCTGGAAACCCTTCTACCTCCGGGCTACACACCCAGATCTATTTTATATATATATTTTTGGAAACGGGGTCTCTTAAGCCAGTGCACGTGGCTTGCTTCGAACCTGCGCAATCCTCCTGTCTCCACCTCCCAAGCATGGGGATTACAAGCGTGTGCCACTATGCCCAGCAATCTTTTTCAGTTTTAAAGGTTGAATTTTAAGAAAGGTGCTGAAGTTGGCAGTGAACATGTGGTTTTGTCTTACCCTCCTAAATCAGGGTCTCACTAGTTGATGAGAGTCTCGCTGCTTGCTGAGGCAAGGCTGTCCTTGAACCCGCAATCCTCCTGTCTCAGCCTCCCTAGTTTCAGGATTACAAGCATGCACCACCGTGACCAGCTCCAGATTAAGATTTTGGTGTATTTCTTTACAGGAAGTTTTCAGTCCACAGAGATACCTAGAAAACTGTGGGTGTTGTGTACAGACAGCTGTATATAATCCCGCTCTCCTATAGCCGCCATTCATCCCAGTGAGCGCTCTCCTCCTTCCTCCCTCCCTCTCCTGGTGGAGGGGCAGGTGCCTGAGGGGGGGACACTTACTGCTGAGCACCTATGGCTGTGGCGGCTGGGTGGGGTGGGACTTGGTGTGAAGGACTTGATGCTGTGGGGAGCAGGGCCAGGTTAGAGGCCTGGTGGGCACCTTCTACGGGCCGGACACTCACTTGGGACCTGGCAGGAAGCCGCCAGTGATGCCAAGGGCTATGGCACTCCTCCTTTCCTTCACAACTCAATTTGTACACAATCCTGCTCCACCTCCCAGACGATGGGCACCTTAGAGCTGGCTCCTGGAGCTGCGGGTGTGACTTACAACCCCTCTCCCTGACACCTGACTGCCCAGGAGATCAACTGAGCGATGAGTAAGGACAGATGGGCAGCCTGTGATCCTCCTGCTTCAGCCTCCCAAGTGACTGTGGTTACAGGCGTGCGCCACCGCCCTCTAGTGTGGATTCCAACTTTGCTCCACTGTGGCTAGAGCCCAGCTTGGGGTGGGGAGCCTGTGGCTGGCAGTGGAAAGGGCGCAGGGGGACCCAGAGTATTCACCAGGCTGCTCTCCCAGGAGATGGGGCACTCCAGAACTGCAGGTGGGACAACACGGGGCTGGGGCTCAGTATCTACCAATCCTCCAAGGCTCCCACCACCCAGGCCAGCTTCCAGCCCTGCACCCTGGAGGGGGCCATGCTACCTACCAAGTTGATGGCCAGTGAGGGAGAGAGGGAGGATGGGTTAGAAGAGATCAGAGCGAGGCTCCTGGTGAGGGCCTTGTCTTTCTCCCACTCCCACCCAGTACCCATCTGCCACCAGCTCCCAAGGAGCCCAAGGATGCTCAGAGGCAGGTGTGGGCCTTCCCTTTCCCAGACAGGGCTGCTTGACAGCTGGGACTGCCCTGGAAAGGGGTTCAGGGGATAGAGGGCAGGCTGGGCCCACTGAGTCCCCTGGAACTGTTCCGTGGGCATGAGATCTGGGGAGGGAGAAGAGCGCCTGTTTCAAAATAAAGAATAAAAAGTAGGGTGTCTGCGGCACCTCCCTCATTGGCGCTCGCGGGTCCTGATAAGGGGCAGCCCGGCTCGGTCTCCTGCTCCAGCTTCCTGCTTCCCCGCTATCCACATGCTCTGCTGCCTTCTGACCATATCATGGTAGAGTTATTTAATATCACCGTTTGTCTTCTACACAGAGGGTTAATTACCTAGCAGGGGTGTTGTGTGATTTACATGAAGTAGATGTAAAAATGCTTAGAACTGATCCTGTCACATTGGAAAAGGTGGCCAGTTGTCGCCGGGCTGTGATTTCTTCCCTGAGAAGCCCACAGTCTCTGAACGCTTCGGAGAGCAGAGGTGGGTGCTGAGCTGAGCCATGGAGCCTCTGGCCCCTGCCCTGGCCCTGCAGGAAACAGCTGTTCCTAAGGACTCCCCCGCGTGGTGACCTGGATATGGAGGAGAAGAGAGTGGGAGAAGGGAAATGGGGAGATGATAAATTATGCCCTGAAAGCTCTTTGAGGAGACTGTATAACTACCAGATGAAGTTATTATAATAAGAAAATAGGGATAATGAGCTGGGCATGGTGGCGGGCGCTTGTAATTCCAGGGCTTGGGAGAGTGAGACAGGAGGATCGCACAGGTTCAAAGCCAGCCTCAGCTACTTAGGCTCTAAGCAACTTAGTGAGACTCTGAGACCCTATAAAATAGGTCTGGGACTATAGCCCGGAGGTAGAAAAGCTCCTGGGTTCCACCCTCAGTACCACACACACACATACACACACAATGAAAAATAAAAAGACTAAAAAATAGGGCTGGGGTATAGCTTGGAGTCAAAATGCCCCTGGGTTCCATCCCCAGTACTGCAAAAAAAAAAAAAAAATAGGGTTAATGTTATTCATTGCTAAGACAGACCCTTTGATGAACTATTTTGTTGCTGTTCTTAACTTTCTCTCTCTCTCTCCCTCCCTCCCTCCTTCCCTCCCTCCCTCTCTTCTCTCTTCTCTCTCTCCTATAAAAGTCTTCTATAAAAGGACAATATTTATTTATTTATCTACCTATTTATTTATTTTGGTACTGGGGATTGAACCCAGGGACATTCCACTCCTGAGGTACCCTTTTATTTTGACTGAGGGTCCCATTAGTGGCTGAGGCTGGCCTCCAACCTTGTGTCCTCCTGTCTTAGCCTCCCAAGTACTGAGATTACAGGTGTGCACCATGATGCCCAGCTCTCTTATTAATTTCTAAAAACTCTCATGCAGGAGTTATTTAGAGTAATATTTTACAATTCCAACAGGAGGATTTTGATGGAGAGTGCTGTGGTTAATTAGTAGTGTAATTTTGTTGTGATTTAAGTGACCTGTCCTTTTATAATTTATGGATATTTCCTTGCTGACCTATTGTTACTGTCTCTACTCTGATATTTAATAAACTTTTATTTATTAACACCTGGCTTTACTTCTTAGAATCCGCGCTGGGATTAGTCAAGTCTGAGCTTCTGTCAAGGGAAGGATTGAAACAGTCTATTACAAGTGACTAAGCCATTGCAAAAACAAACAAACTGTGGTATATTCTTGAAGAAGGAAGTATTGGAATGTAGATTATTTGTTTACCTGCAGAGACATGAACCAGCTCAATGCTCTATTCCTCCTCCTCCTCCTCCTCCTTCTCCTCCTCCTCCTCCTCCTCCTCCTCCTCCTCCTCCTCCTCCTCCTCCTTTTCCTTCTTTTATGGTGCTGGGATTGAACCCAGGGCCTTGTGTATGCTAAGCACACATTCTGCCACTGAGCTATACCCAGGACCTCATTTTATTTTTCATATAAATGTTGAGCCTAAAGCCAATTTCAGCCATCAAAGTACAAAATTTTTTTTTCTGGTACTGGGATGGAAACCAGGGGCATTGTACCTCCAAGATACATCTCCAGCCCTATTTTTTATTCTTTACTTTAAAACAAGATCTCACTGAGTTGCTAAGGCCCTCTCTAAGTAGCTGAGGCTGTCCTCAAACCTGTGATCTTCCTGTCTCAGCTTTTCAAGTACTGGGATTACAAGCGTGCGCCACCATGCTTGTAAAAAAAAAGAATGAATTTTTAAGGCTGTTTCAAGTCTACTAGTGTGACTTGCAAAGGTAAACATCAAGTAGAAGGATTAGGAAAATGGAGGAGAAAAGAAGAAGAGGGAGAAAGAAATGCAAAGCAGCAAAATAAAATTAGCTTAGAGGTAAGGATTTATTTCCATTTTTCTGCAAATGGAGTGAAAATTATAAAACACTAAAGAAATTGAAGATCTTGGAAGACGGAAAGATCTTCCTTGCTCTTGGATACGCAAACTATCTTGACTTGCAGGCAGCATATAGATGGATAGAGCTCTCACCCTGCACCAGAATCAACTTGAGATGGATCAAAGTTCTTGAAGTTAGAACATAGACTATAAAGAGGAGGGCATAGGTTCAATACACCAACATATAAGAACAGGTAGAAACATTCTGAACAAGACCCCTAGAGCTCATGTAATTTAAACGAAAATTAATAAGTGGGATAGCATCAAACTAAAAGTTTCTGCTCACCAAAGAGTCTAAAGAGAAAGTCTAGAGAATGGACTTTACCATCGATCCCTGTGACAGAGGACTAATATCTAGAATATACAAAGAACTTAAACAACTCTACACTAGAAAAGCAAATAACAATCAAGAAATGGGCAACTGAATTGAATAGACACTTGACAAAAGAAGAGATACAAATAGGCAATAGACACATGAAAAAAAATGTCCAACATTGCCAGGTGTGGTGGCACACGCTTGTAATCCCAGCATTTGGCAGGCAGAGGCCAGAGGATTGTGGTTCGTGAACAGCCTCAGCTACTTAGCGAGCCCATTTGCAACTCAGCGAGACCCTGTTTCAAAAAATATAAAGACTAAAAAAAATAGGACTGGGATGTAGTTTGGA